>NC_090438.1:606817819-607120849 GCF_031143425.1 Pleurodeles waltl
AGCAATATTTTCCTTACACCTGTTGCTAGGAAAGGAACTGATTGAATTAAAGCTTTCAACTTTTATCTGTACTGTATGAAAAAATAGAAATGTCACTGGTCTATGTTGCGTTGGTTAATTTCCTCCCTAGGTCATTGAGATTCACTTCACACGGATAGGTTGTCTCAGTGATAACAGAATCTATTCATTAGCCGACTCCAAGAATTTTCAGAGTGTTGTAAATCAGCAAAAAAAGGACACGATCCACTCAGATAACTGCATCTCAGCACAAGGATCGTAAGAAACAAATCTAACATTTTGACTGCTGTCAGTCAGAATGTTGGAGTCTGTCTCATTTGTTGCAAAAATCAAATAAAGATGATAGTAAAAATATAGTTAAGAAGTGATTTCTGATGCTGCAGCAGAGTCGGCCTTTATGCGTATATTTCTCTGCTGTATTCCTGCCCTGGCCCTCACAATAAAACTATAACGCTTTTCTGAAGGCCAACATGTTGGGGTTACAAATGTTACAAGATACAAGTTCTTTGACTAGAGTAGTAGTCCTTTTTATCTCTTTTTCTTTGTCTCTCTATTCTTAGCAGACACCAGAGACCTCTGGCCCATATTGCATCTCCTGAAAGATGTCCAATAGCTCCACCATTGGGCGTGTCTCTATTTTGCACGAGGGGAGTTCCCTTGAAAAATGCTGCACACCCCTTACACTGGATGCACCAAATGTCAATTTGATATTAGACTGGTAGTGGTCTGCTCTTCCCTGCTGTTGCCCCTGTGCTTTAGAATGGTTGATTTTTAATGTCCCAGTGCACATTTTGGCCTATGGGCTTGATAGATCCTAGTGGGTCTCCCGCTGTCCCTCTGTGGTGGCATTTAGAAATACTCCGTCAAGCTAACGGAATCATTCCTGCCCTATATAGATGTCTGCTGGCTGAGCCTTGATCTTCGCTGACAGAGTGATTCCCGTCGCTAAGCGGTACACTGCTGATGATGCGGTGGACTTCTCTGCTGGCTAACATTACTCCATTGCCATCAGGGTGGCAGGGTTGTGCTGAGCATATTTAGATTTCATAGTTGTGCTGGTGTTGTCCTAGTGGTGGATTCCTGACTGCAGTTTTCCATTGCCGGACGCATTGAACATTGTACTATGACTGTGGCTTTTGGATGGATGCTAGCATCAGACACCAGATGTGTTTTGTTCAATTGTTTTCACCTGCATACCACACTATAAAGCACACTCCATTTCAGTCCATGATCCTTTGCCATTTAACTGCAGTAGACCATGTATCAGCTGAATGTTTGAAAGTGAAATACTTTTTTGTTTGTTTGTTTTTTTGCTCCCTCTGTTTCTTGTTCCTTTGGCTTTTTTTTCTTCAACTTATGGGTTCCCAAATTCATTTTAATTATTTTTCTTAGATTGTCAGGTAGGAGAAATCCCCATTTCACACAGGGAGAATTGTCAGGCATGGTGGATTAAATTATTACAGTAGTGCCACAATTGTTTGGAGTCCAAGTACAAAATACAACTATAGCACAGAAAAGACAAATGTGGTCCAGAACCAGAATAGTTGACAGAGTGAATGCTGTAGCAAACAACCTGCGCACACAGGAGGAAGTTAAGAAAAGGTGGAATGACTTGCGGGGCAGAGTGTGTTCCTTGGCCTCCAAGCATCACCTGGAGGCCCAGAGGACTAGTGGTGGTTCTCCCAGCCACACCCCCTTACAACTATAAACTATACCCCCAGGAGGAGAAGGTCTTGCAGATCCTACCCTAAAGTCTTGACAGGAATCACTGGTGGAGTACAGACTGGTCAGTTATGCTTTTGAATGTGTCACTAAACCTAAATGTCATTTTTGCTTTTAAGTTAGCTGTTGATAATGTGTGTTCGATGGCATATGTTGCTGCAGATACACATGTTTTGCACAGTCCGCTGCCTGGTGTTGGGCTCGGAGTATTACAAGTTGTTTTTCTTCGAAGAAGTCTTTTTTGGTCACGGGACCGAAGGACTCCTCCCTCTTCGGCTCCATTGCGCATGGGCGTCGACTCCATCTTAGATTGTTTTTTTCCGCTGTCGGGTTCGGACGTATTCCTTTTCGCTCCGTGTTTCGGTTCGGAAAGTTAGTCAGAATCTCGGAAGAAAGCGTCGGTATTGTTCCGTTCGGTATCGGGATAGTTAGGTACATCGACACCGATCATCGGAAGACTTTGGGGTAGCTTCGATTCCCCCATCGGGGCCTGGTCGGCCCGACCGCGTGCGACATCGAAGCCGATGGAACGGACCCCGTTTCGTTTCTGCCCAAAATGTCACAGTAAGTATCCTTATACAGATCAGCACTTGGTCTGTAACTTGTGCTTGTCCCCCGAGCACAAGGAGGATACCTGTGAGGCCTGTCGAGCCTTCCGGTCCAGAAAAACACTCCGGGACCAAAGAGCCAGGCGTCTACAAATGGCGTCCACGCCAACAAAACAACGTTTCGACGACGAAGAAGAAACATTCTCGGTTCCGGAATCAGAATCCGGAGACTCCGACGTCGAACAACAGCAACAAACAGTGAGTAAGACGTCGAAAATTAAAACCATCGAGAAGACAAAAGCCCAGGGGACGCCACTGCCAACAGGCCATGGCTCGACCCATAAAACCGGCGACCCGTTGAAGGCGCCGAAAAAGGGCACGCCCATAGCGAAGACACCCGACTCAGGTCGAGGGACCGCCATGGAGCAACCTCGGAGCCGAGAGAGCGGCTCCGAGAGGCAAAAACAAGATGCCGGCACCGAAAAACATCGGCACCGAGACACACTGCCGAAAGCCACAAAAATTCTGTCGGTGCCGAAGCCGAAAAAAGATTCTCTCTCGGCGCCGAAAAGTTCCACACCTTCATCCTACACAGAGGAACAAGGAATAAGTGGCCAGATGCACAGATTTGGACAAGAGCTCCAAAGTGTAGAATCAGACTACACACAAAAGAGACTGTACATCCAGCAAGACACAGGGAAGATATCAACCCTTCCCCCAATAATGAGGAAAAGAAGGATCGGACTTCTCAAGGATGACGCACAACCACAAGCCAAAGTGGTTAAAAAAGTCACGCCTCCGCCCTCTCCACCACAACAGGCATCGCCGGCACAAACACCGCCACAAATGCACTCACCAGCGCAAACTACCATAAGTCAAGATAATCAGGATCAAGACGCTTGGGACCTATATGACACCCCAGTGCCGGACAATGATCCCGATTCATACCCCACAAAGCCGTCACCGCCAGAGGACAGTACCTCATACTCGCAACTGGTGGCTAGGGCTGCAGAATTCCACAATGTCCAACTGCATTCCGATCCTATAGAGGATGATTTTTTATTTAACACCCTCTCGGCTACACATAGCCAATATCAATGTCTCCCAATGCTACCAGGGATGTTACGGCACGCAAAACAAATTTTTGAAGAGCCCGTAAAATCAAGAGCCATCACCCCAAGGGTGGATAAGAAATACAAACCTCCACCCACAGACCCAGTGTTTATTACTTCGCAGTTACCACCTGACTCCGTAGTAGTAGGGGCAGCTCGCAAGAGAGCAAATTCCCATACATCTGGCGACGCCCCACCTCCGGACAAAGAAAGCAGAAAATTTGATGCAGCAGGAAAAAGAGTAGCATCACAGGCAGCCAACCAGTGGCGCATCGCAAATTCTCAAGCGCTGCTGGCCAGATATGACGCGCACACTGGGATGAGATGCAACTTCTCGTAGACCATCTTCTCCAGGAATACCAAAAAAGGGCGCAGCAAATAGTTGAAGAGGGACAAACGATCTCAAACAATCAAATCCGCTCTTCACTGGACGCAGCTGATACTGCAGCGAGAACAGTCAACACTGCTGTCACCATAAGGAGACACGCTTGGCTCCGCACTTCAGGCTTCAAACCTGAAATCCAGCAGGCTGTCCTTAATATGCCCTTCAACGAGAAACAACTTTTTGGCCCTGAAGTGGACACAGCCATTGAAAAACTTAAAAAGGACACAGACACGGCCAAAGCCATGGGCGCACTCTACTCCCGCAGAGCAGAGGCTCTTTTAGAAAAACTCCATTTAGAGGGGGGTTTCGTGGCCAACCCACAGACACCACCAGCCAATAAACAAGAACCACACCATATCAGGGTTCATTCCAAAGGGGAGGTTTCAGGGGATATAGAGGGGGTCAATTCCCAAGGAGTAGGGGAAGATTCCAGACTCCAAAAACACCTCCACCAAAACAGTGACTTTCAAGTCACACAACCCCTTCACTCAACACCAGTGGGGGGAAGACTAAGCCAATTCTACCAATCTTGGCAGCAGATTACAACAGACAATTGGGTATTAGCAATAATCCAACATGGCTATTGCATAGAATTCCACAAATTCCCACCAAACATCCCTCCAAAAACACACAAAATGGCACCACAACATTTAGAACTTTTAGGACTAGAAGTTCAAGCACTACTGCAAAAGGATGCAAAAGAGTTAGTACCAGTACAACAAAAAAACACAGGAGTTTACTCCCTGTACTTTCTAATTCCAAAAAAAGACAAAACATTAAGACCAATATTAGATCTCAGGACACTAAATACCTACATCATATCGGACCACTTTCACATGGTCACACTACAAGACATCATTCCACTGCTCAAACAGCAAGATTACATGACCACATTAGACCTAAAAGATGCGTACTTTCATATACCGATACACCCTTCTCACAGAAAGTACCTAAGGTTCGTATTCAAAGGAATACATTACCAATTCAAAGTGTTGCCATTCGGAATAACAACTGCACCAAGAGTGTTCACAAAATGTCTAGCAGTAGTAGCAGCACATATCAGGAGACAACAGATACATGTGTTTCCTTACCTGGACGATTGGCTAATCAAGACCAACACAGTAAAAAAGTGCACAAACGACACCACATATGTCATACAAACCCTTCACAAACTGGGTTTCTCCATCAACTATACAAAATCACACCTCGAACCGTGTCAGACACAACAATATCTAGGAGCAACCATCAACACATCAAAGGGAATTGCCACTCCAAGTCCACAAAGAGTGCAAGCATTCCACAAGGTAATAAGTGCTATGTTTCCAAACCAAAAGATACAAGCAAAATTTGTGCTAAAACTTCTAGGCATGATGTCATTATGCATAGCCATTGTCCCAAACGCAAGACTACACATGCGACCCTTACAACAGTGCCTAGCATCACAATGGTCACAGGCACAGGGTCAACTTCAAAATCTGGTGTTGGTAGACCGCCAAACATACCTCTCGCTTCTATGGTGGAATAGCAACAATTTAAACAAAGGGCGGACATTTCAGGACCCAGTGCCTCAATACGTTATAACAACAGATGCTTCCATGACAGGGTGGGGAGCACACCTCAATCACCACAGCATTCAAGGACAATGGGATGTACACCAAACAAAATTTCATATCAATTACCTAGAACTGTTAGCAGTATTTCTAGCGTTAAAAGCCTTTCAACCCATAATAACACACAAATACATTCTTGTCAAAACAGACAACATGACAACAATGTATTATTTAAACAAACAAGGAGGAACACACTCAACACAATTGTGCCTCCTAACACAAAAAATATGGCAGTGGGCGATTCACAATAACATTCGCCTAATAGCACAATTTATTCCAGGGATCCAAAACCAACTAGCAGACAACCTTTCGCGAGACCACCAACAAGTCCACGAATGGGAAATTCACCCCCAAGTTCTGAACAAGTACTTTCAAATTTGGGGAACACCCCAGATAGATTTGTTCGCAACAAAAGAAAACGCAAAATGCCAAAACTTCGCATCCAGGTACCCACACCGCGAATCACAAGGCAATGCTCTATGGATGAGTTGGTCAGGGATATTTGCATACGCTTTTCCCCCTCTCCCTCTCCTTCCATATCTAGTAAACAAGTTGAGTCAAAACCAATTCAAACTCATACTGATAGCACCCACATGGGCAAGACAACCTTGGTATACAACTCTACTAGACCTTTCACTAGTACCGCATGTCAAACTACCCAACAGACCAGATCTGTTAACACAACACAAACAACAGATCAGGCATCCAAACCCAGCATCATTGAATCTGGCAATTTGGCTCCTGAAATCCTAGAATTCGGACACTTAGACCTCACACAAGAATGCATGGAGGTCATAAAACAAGCTAGAAAAGCTTCCACTAGACACTGCTATGCATCTAAGTGGAAAAGATTTGTTTGCTACTGCCATACCAATCAAATCCAACCATTGCATGCCTCTACAAAGGACATAGTGGGATACTTACTACATTTGCAAAAAGCGAATCTCGCTTTTTCATCTATAACAATACACCTCGCAGCAATATCTGCTTACCTACAAACTACTCATTCATCGTCTCTATTTAGAATACCAGTTATTAAAGCATTCATGGAAGGGCTAAAAAGAATTATACCACCAAGAACACCACCAGTTCCTTCATGGAACCTTAACATCGTCTTAACAAGACTCATGGGTCCACCTTTCGAACCCATGCATTCCTGTGAAATGCAATATCTAACCTGGAAAGTCGCATTTCTCATTGCAATCACATCCCTCAGAAGAGTAAGTGAAATACAGGCATTTACCATACAAGAACCTTTTATTCAAATACACAAAAATAAAATAGTTCTAAGAACAAATCCAAAATTTCTACCAAAAGTAATCTCACCATTCCATTTAAATCAAACAGTAGAATTGCCAGTGTTCTTCCCACAACCAGATTCCGTGGCTGAAAGGGCACTACATACATTAGACATCAAAAGAGCACTAATGTACTACATTGACAGAACAAAGCTAATCAGGAAAACAAAACAACTGTTCATAGCTTTTCAAAAACCACACATAGGAAATCCAATCTCTAAACAAGGCATTGCTAGATGGATAGTCAGATGTATTCAAACATGCTATCTTAAAGCCAAAAGAGAATTGCCTATTACACCAAAGGCACACTCAACCAGAAAGAAAGGTGCTACAATGGCCTTTCTAGGAAACATTCCTATGAGCGAAATATGTAAGGCTGCAACCTGGTCTACGCCTCATACATTTACTAAACACTACTGTGTAGACGTACTAAATGCACAACAAGCTACAGTGGGCCAAGCTGTACTAAGAACATTATTCCAAACTACTTCAACTCCTACAGGCTAAACCACCGCTTTTAGGGGAGGTAACTGCTTTATAGTCTATGCAAAACATGTGTATCTGCAGCAACATATGCCATCGAACTGAAAATGTCACTTACCCAGTGTACATCTGTTCGTGGCATTAGTCGCTGCAGATTCACATGTGCCCTCCCGCCTCCCCGGGAAGCCTGTAGCCGTTTAGAAGGAGATCTTAAATCTTAAACATTTGTACATTTGTAAATAATTATTATAAACTTTTTATGTACATACGTATTCACTCCATTGCATGGGCACTATTTATAGCAAACAACTCCATCCTCACCCTCTGCGGGGAAAACAATCTAAGATGGAGTCGACGCCCATGCGCAATGGAGCCGAAGAGGGAGGAGTCCTTCGGTCCCGTGACCAAAAAAGACTTCTTCGAAGAAAAACAACTTGTAATACTCCGAGCCCAACACCAGGCAGCGGACTGTGCAAAACATGTGAATCTGCAGCGACTAATGCCACGAACAGATGTACACTGGGTAAGTGACATTTTCATTACCACCTTTTTCATACACATAACCCTAGAATTGAATATTTCATTTTCCTTTATAGTGGACATTTGCAGCATTCTTGTTGTTTCCCTGGTTTAAGTAATAGTTATGTTGTTTTGTCATCATTGGATTTTTACCCATGTTTCACATTTCATTTTCCCTTGTTTGTTTGTTTGTATGAATGTATTCTGTTGAATTTAAGATTGCAGGTTTCAGTCTCCATCACTTTTTACAATATGTTGTGGAGCAAGTATGTGTTTCTACACCTCTGAACAAATGTCTTATATGTGTTCCATATTGGAACTGTCAGTTTATTTCTACTGCATATTTTCACTAGGTGTGTTTCACTTACAATTTTGCAAGTGTTGTTAATGTTTAATTGAAATGACTACCACTACCATGATGCCTTAATTTTGGGTGTTTCAAATGATATTGCAATGTTATTTTCAGCAATTTCTCTTGTCTTACATATTTCCACATAGGTTGAAGCATAATGTATTTATCAATCTCTATATTATGGTATGTTTAGTAATGCTATTTATCCTACAAAGTTGTTTAATTCACAGATCATTACCCTGTTATGCCTTCAAATGTTTTTTTCACATTTCTCCACTCTACTGTGTTGCGTTGAACGTTTGGTATTTTTCCTGTATACTTCTTATTTTTATTTTTACATTTTCGAGCATCATTTTACATGCTTTTCTGAAGACATTTTGGGGGTCATTACAACCCTGGCGGACGGTGTTAAAGCTGTGGTAATACCGCAAACAGGTCGGCGGATAAAAAAAGGGAATTATGACCCTGGCAGAAACCGCCAACAAAGACAGCCACTTTAACACACCGCCTGCCACGGCGGTACAGGCAAGCAGCGCGGCGGTCACCACCAACAGACAGGCGGAAGACAATGTACCGCCCATAGAATCACAACCCGCCAATCCGCCACCTTTTCCGGGGCGGATTCACCGTGGATAAAAACACGGCGGAAACAGTTGCTGCAATGGGAAAACGCTCACCTGAACACATCCCATGAGGAACGAGGATTCCATGGAGCCGGAACTTCAAATACTCCCTGCGCTTGTCTTTCTGCTCCTCTACGAACACCATCTATGTAGGCGCCGAAGACAACGGTGAGTACTGCACCTATGACATAGGGGAGGGGGGAGGCAAAAGTTAGGGGGACACCCACGAAACACCCCCACCCTTGCATATTACAACACACACACCAATGCATCCACAAAAATCACAGTAACAACCCACAACCCCCCCGGAAAAATGAAAAGACAAAGCGAAATCCGTTCAAACATTGTAATGTTGCAATATACATGTCTTGCAAAAATATACAGATATATACGAAATTCAGGCTGAAATATATACATTACGAGAAGTAGTGCAGATATGTACATAACAATGTCCGTGCACCAACAGTCCAAAAATGCATGGGCGAGGCTCACCAAATATACCTGACCACAATCGGAGAGAACACTGCTGGGGCATCAGATAGAAATACTACAGGCACCTCAGGGGGAGGGGAAGGGGGGCACCTCAGCCGGAGGAGTGCAAAGCCAGATCCACAACGGGGCTCCATGCCCACTGTGCCATCCTGGGGCGTGCAAAACCACAGTCTCTCAAGTCTCTACAGTGGGTGGCTTGCCCACTGTTCCATCCTGGGGAGTGCAAAGCCACAGTCTCTCAAGTCTCTACAGTGGTTGGGTTGCCCACTGTTCCATCCTGGGGAGTGCAAAGCCACAGTCTCTCAAGCCTAATCAGTGGGTGGGTTGCCCACTGTTCCATCCTGGGGAGTGCAAAGCCACAGTCTCTCAAGTCTCTACAGTGGTTGGGTTGCTCACTGTTCCATCCTGGGGAGTGCAAAGCCACAGTCTCTCAAGTCTAATCAGTGGGTGGGCTGCCCACTGTTCGATCCTGGGGAGTGCAAAGCCACAGTCTCTCAAGTCTCTACAGTGGGTGGGGTGCCCACCGTGCCATCCTGGGGAGTGCAAAGCCACAGTATCTCAAGTCTCTACAGTGGGTGGTTTGTCCACTGTGCCATCCTGGGGAGTGCAAAGCCACAGTCTCTCAAATCTCTACAGTGGTTGGGTTGCCCACTGCTTTATCCTGGGGAGTGCAAAGCCACAGTCTCCCAAGTCTAATCAGTGGGTGGGTTGCCCACTGTGCCATCCTGGGGAGTGCAAAGCCACAGTCTCTCAAGTCTCTACAGTGGGTGGGTTGCCCACTGTCCCATCCTGGGGAGTGCAAAGCCACAGTCTCTCAAGTCGATAACATTCTCCACTGGTTCTGGAGGTGGACTCGTGCCCAGAGTGCTTCATCCTGTGCAGGACTGAGGTAGTGGATGCATGTCTCCACTGGTAATGGAGGGGGACTCGTGCCCAGACTGGATTAGTCTCCCCGTGAAGGTTACTGTCCTGTCACTGTCCCAGCTGCACATGGGATAAGGATGCTTGATGTGGCGGTCTATTCATTCTTACCCGGTGCCTGCCCTGTTCAGCGGTCTTCACCATGGCGGTCTTTGCCCTGTTCAGCGGTGCTTTGCCATGGCGGTTCTGGCCTGTTCAGCGGTGCTTTGCCATGGCGGTGCTTGCCCTGTTCAGCGGTCTTCACCATGGTGGTCTTTGCCCTGTTCAGTGGTGCTTTGCCATGGCGGTGCTTGCCCTGTTCAGCGGTCTTCACCATGGCGGTCTTTGCCCTGTTCAGCGGTGCTTTGCCATGGAGGTGCTTGCCCTGTTCAGTGGTCTTCAACATGGTGGTCTTTGCCCTGTCCATGGCGGTTCTGGACTGTTCAGTGGTGCTTTGCCATGGCGGTTCTGGTACGGACATTGGTGTGTGGCATGACGTTCCCTACACTGGGCATTGGTGTGTGGCATGACGTTCCCTCATAGCCCACCTGGGCTGTGGCAGCCGGGGCCCTCCTGGGCACTGACTCCGGCGGTGGCGGTGGTCCCCTGCCCAGTGACGATACTTGGGCCCTCCTGGGCACTGACTCCGGCGGTGGCGGTGGTCCCCTGACCAGTGACGATACTTGGGCCCTCCTGGGCTGTGACTCCGGCGGTCGTCTCCTGACCAGTGACGATACTTGGGCCCTCCTGGACAGTGACTCCGGCGGTGGCCCCCTGACCAGTGACGATACTTGGGCCCTCCTGGGCTGTGACTCCGGCGGTGGTCTCCTGACCAGTGACGATACTTGGGCCCTCCAGGGCTGTGACTCCGGCGGTGGTCTCCTGACCAGTGACGATACTTGGGCCCTCCTGGGCTGTGACTCCGGCGGTGGTCTCCTGACCAGTGACGATACTTGGGCCCTCCTGGGCACTGACTCCGGCAGTGGTCTCCTGACCAGTGACGATACTTGGGCCCTCCTGGGCAATGACTCCGGCGGTGGCGGTGGTCTCCTGACCAGTGACGACGGTGCTGGCGGTTGTGTCTTGACCGCCGGGAATGATGCCGCCCTTCTCCGCCGTGACACTAACAACAGGCTGGGCAGACTTCCTCTGGCCCTTCCCCACCTTTGGTGGAGTCACAGCTGACTCTCCAATCCCCTTGGAACCCATGTCAGTTGTTTTCCCACCAGGAGTCTTCACACGGTCCCGTCGTCCACGCTCCAATTTCAGAGCCTTGACAGGGGGTGGGCTGCCAGTGCCTTGGCTCCGGGTCACACTGCCTGCCTCGGTGGCCGGTGCACTCCACAAACCTTGAACAGGCACCACTGGTATTGGAGGCTTTTTGGCTGAGGCGCTACAACGGGACTGATGAATTGGAGGGGGGGGCAAAAAGGTCAACTTTACAGAGGGACAGTTTCTGACGAACACTGGGATGGGTAGTTGGAGGGGGTCTGGGAGTGGAGGAAGAGGAGGTGGTTGTAGGAGGTGTCACTTTAGGTGTTTTGGGTGCAGGTGCAGGTACTGGAGGCTGTCGTGAGGTGGATGGATGTTGGGTGTGTGATTGCCAGCGTTTGTGTACTTTGGGAGGGGGCGTCACAGACACACTGGGAGAGGACACAGGGGACGTGTAAATGGCAGTGGAGGTGGTGAGTGCAGGTGAGCGGCTTGGGGTGCTGGGTGTCCTTGTGCGATTCATGGTGCCTGTAGATGTGGTGCATGCAGGTGTGTGTGTAGACGGGACTGGGAGGGAGGAGGGAGAAGAGGAGGAGGGGGACACAGTGGAGGCAGTGGATGTTGCTGTGTCTGTACGTGGGTGAGGCTTGCGTGAGTGCCTGTGGGTTGTGTGGTGCCTGTGTTTGCTTGAGCTACTTGTGTGTGCTGGCTTGTGTGAATGCTGGTCTGTAGGTGTGCTTGGGATGGGCTTGGGTACAGGGGATTGGGTCTGGGTGGAGGAGGTTGGAGGGGGGAGGCTAGACACAGGGACAATGGCTGCCATCAGTGCTGAGGCCAGAGATTGCAGGGTTCGCTGAAGGACAGCCTGACCAGAATGAATGCCCTCCAGGAATGCATTACCGTGTTGCAACTCTCGTTCTACACCCTGGATGGCATTCACAATGGTAGACTGCCCAACAGTGAGTGACCTGAGGAGGTCAATGGCCTCCTCACTGAGGGCAGCAGGGGTGACTGGGGCAGGGCCTGAGGTGCCTGGGGCGAAGGTGATGCCCACCCTCCTGGGTGAGCGGGCACGGGGCGAGAGCTGAGGGGCTACTGGGAGGGTGGTGCTGGTAGGGGGGGTGGCGGCTGTACCTGTAGATGCGGGGGCACAGATGTTGCCGCTACCACAAGGGAGCTCCCATCGGAGGACGAGTCCGTGTCGCTGGTTTCAGCTCCGTCCCACTGGTGCATTCTGAGTCCGTAGTGTGGCCCTCCATGGCCATGTGGGATGCAGCTCCCTCGTGCTCTGGTGCCACTGCTCCTCCGCCTGATGATGCTATTGCACACAAGAACAGGGAGACCACAAAAAAGGGGGGGTGGAACAGAAGAAAGACATGTTGAGTGCATGGATTACCGCTACCGTTGGCGGACAAGACAGACACAGAAGCCCCCTGCACTACATCGCGCTCTTGGGCTCTACAGTGCAATTCATGGGAAATGGCCTACAAGGCTATGGACGACATCTGCACACATAGATGACACAGGTGCATGAATAGCTGTACTTGGCACTCTACAAAGGTGGGGTGGGGGGCCACAGGGCCATGCCTTACGGAGGGGCCTAGCCTACAGAACTCGCCCTGGCCTAGGGAAACCCACAGCCCTCCTCCCCCACCCAGACACCTCCACTGCACGCAAAGTCAGCTGAATGAGAGTGTACTCACCCCCTTGTGTCTGCTGTGATGCCCTCAAGCGCCCATCCAACTCCGGGTAGGCCACCGCCAGGATCCTGAACATCAGGGGGGTCATGGGTTGTGTGGTGCCTATGTTTGCTTGAGCTACTTGTGTGTGCTGACTTGTGTGCATGCTGGTCTGTAGGTGTGCTTGGGATGGGCTGGGGTACAGGGGATTGGGTCTGGGCGGAGGAAGTTGGAGGGGGGAGGCTAGACACAGGGACAATGGCTGCCATCAGTGCTGAGGCCAGAGATTGCAGGGTTTGATGAAGGGCAGCCTGACCAGAATGAATGCCCTCCAGGAGTGCATTACCGTGTTGCAACTCCCTTTCTACACCCTGGATGGCATTCACAATGGTAGACTGCCCAACAGTGAGTGACCTGAGGAGGTCAATGGCCTAGCCTACAGAACTCGCCCTGGCCTAGGGAAACCCACAGGCCTCCTCCCCCGCCCAGACCCCTCTACTGCGCGCAAAGTCCGCAGAATGAGGTTGTACTCTCCCCCTTGTGTCTGCTGTGATGCCCTCAAGCACCCATCCAACTCCGGGTAGGCCACCGCCAGGATCCGGAACATCAGGGGGGTCATGGTGCGACGGGCACCCCTCCCACATTGGGAGGCAATCCCCAGCTGAGCCTCCGCCGTCTTCTTGCTGCAGCGGCGAATGTCCTCACATCTTTTACGGCAGTGGGTGCCCTGTCTCTGGTGGGCCCCCAGGGTCCAGACCTCCTTGGCGATGGCACGCCAGATGTCCCTCTTCTGGTGGGCGCTGACCTACATGACATGCACAAGGGAAGAGGAACAGTCATTACCAACTGCACCATCAATGTGAGTGGCTCCCTCCCTACTCTGGCCATGTGGCCCATTCATTCACATGCATTAATGTTCTATGAACTCTGCCCCCTTCCCTCTTCCAACCAGCCCTCTCCACCCAGGCCTAGCCCATACAATGTGCTCCCTGTGTACTAACCTGTTGGTCTGGAGGACCGTAGAGTAGCGTGTACTGGGGGAGGACCCCGTCTACCAGTTTTTCCAACTCCTGAGCAGTGAAGGCAGGGGCCCTTTCCCCAGACGCAGCAGCCATCGTCGCTTCCAGACCGAGGTCACAGCAGCACTTGCAGTGTAGGTCCTCTCCTGTCGAAGGTTAGGTATCTAGTGATGGAACAGACATAAAATGGCGGTGACGTCCACGGCGGTGACATGCGCGGCGGTGCGCATCATCACCGCCGGCGCACCTGTTCATTGGCTCCTGGGACCCATAGGGTCCAATGTTAACCAATGCAGCGTTGCGGCGCGGTCTACGACCGCCTACCGCGACGGTGTGCAACGCCAGCGCAGTTACCCCACAATCCCATTGTCCCAGTTTAGAGGTCAGGCAGCCGCCATTTCAGGGGTCCACATGGCTATATTTACCTCTGTGTCACACATAGCTAGGCCTACACTCAACACACATACAGGAAGGGTTTTGTGAGTGGTGTAGTCTTGTGTGTAAGTGTGGGTACATACCTGGATGAAAAATGACTGATTCGTCGCTGTTGTCCTTCGTAGGCACCGTCAGCTGGGACATGTGAGAAGATGGCGGAATCCTCCGGTGTACCGACCGCTGGTGGACCTGTTGACAATGGAAGAGCGACATGCCATTGTCACATACCGGTTTGACCGTGCCACAATCCAGGAACTATGTACCCAGTTGGAGCCAGACCTGATGTCACCAATCCGCCATCCGACTGGAATCCCCCCTGATGTGCAGGTGCTGTCAGTGCTCCATTTCCTTGCAAGTGGGTCATTCCAAACAACAGTGGCCATGGCATCAGGGATGTCCCAGCCTATGTTTTCCAACGTTTTGTCCAGAGTGTTGTCTGCCCTGCTGAAACACGTAAGGAGATACATCATTTTCCCTGAGGTGGAAGATTTGCCTACAGTTAAAGGTGACTTCTATGCCCTTGGACATATCCCCAACGTCATAGGTGCCATTGATGGGACCCATGTAGCTCTGGTCCCCCCCCCACAGGAGTGAACAGGTATACAGGAACAGGAAGAGTTATCATTCTATGAATGTTCAGATGGTCTGTTTGGAAAACCAGTACATCTCCCAGGTAAATGCTATGTTCCCTGGCTCAGTGCATGACGCCTACATCCTGTGGAATAGCAGCATCCCTGCTATGATGGCTCAACTCCAGAGGCACCGTGTATGGCTATTGGGGGACTCTGGTTATCCCAACCTGTCCTGGCTACTGACCCCAGTGAGGAATCCCAGGACCAGGGCAGAGGAACGGTACAATGAGGCCCATGGGCGGACTAGGAGGGTGATCGAACACACCTTCGGCCTCCTGAAGGCCAGGTTCAGGTGCCTCCATATGGCAGGTGGTTCCCTATTCTACTCACCGAAGAAGGTGTGCGAGATCATCATCGCCTGCTTGATGCTTCATAATTTGGCTTTGCGACGCCAGGTGCCTTTTCTGCAGGAGGATGGTCCAGATGACGGTGTTGTAGCAGCTGTGGAGCCTGTGGACAGTGATGAGGGGGAAGCTGAGGAAGAAGACAACGACAACAGGGAGTCAGTCATACAGCAATATTTCCAGTGAGACACAGGTGAGAACATTTTCATTTTTACCATTACATTAAGTTTCACACGTCTACCTCTATCCTGTCTGTCGATTTCAACCAGTATTTGGTAACTGAGTTGTACCTTTCCATTACGGTTTCATGCTTGCATTGCGGTCATCTGCTTGCATCCTTCAAGGACTTGTGATGTGTGACATTGGTATGTTGGCTTTACAATAGGAAACGCATTATGACACTGTCATTGATAATACATATTTACTAAATCACAGACTGACTCCAGATTGTTTTGTGTTTCAAGGGTGTTTATTGAAGTGCTCAGAAATGGGAGGGGGTTGTAAAATGAGGATGGGTGATGGCGGAGGAATGTCCATGGCAGAGTCCAGTCTATTAGTCTCACAGGTGCACTGCCCATCTGGGCATAGGAAGTGGAGCTGGGGCAGTTTAAGTATGGACAGGGTAACAAAGTGGGACAGTGGGAGGACAATCAGGGTGGTCTCATTTACTGGCGGGGGTCTTGCCATCTTGCTCTGTCCTGTTCCTGGATCTCAGGGACCGCTTGCGTGGTGGTTGTCCGTCTGCAGGGGGTGGGGTGCTGGTGTGGTGGTCCTGTGGCGGGGCGTCCTGTCCACTAGCGCCGGCAGAGGTGGTGGGCATTTCATCGTCCTGGCTAGTGTCAGGGGCCCCTTGGAGTGCCACGGTGTCCCTCAAGGTCTGCTGTATGTCCTTCAGCACCCCTACGATGGTGCCCATGGCGGAGCTGATGGTCCTGAGCTCCTCCCTGAACCCCACATACTGTTCCTCCTGCAGGCGCAGGGTCTCCTGCAACTTGTCCAGGACCGTCGCCATCGTCTCCTGGGAGTGGTGGTATGCTCCCATGATGGATGATAGGGCCTCGTGGAGAGTGGGCTCCCTTGGCCTGTCCGCCCCCTGTCGCACAGCAGCCCTCCCAGTTCCCCTGTGTTCCTGGGCCTCCGTCCCCTGGACCGTGTGCCCACTACCACTGCCCCCAGGTCCCTGTTGTTGTTGGGGTGGTGGGTTACCCTGGGTTCCCTGTAGTGGTGGACACACCGCTGATTGACCTGTCCTGGGTACGGAGGTTTGGGCCCGCTGGGTGGGTGCTGTGCTGGTGTTACCAGAGGGTGGAAGGTCAGTGTTGGGCTGTGCCTGTGCAAGGGGAACCGACTGTCCAGAGGCCCACGATGGTCCGGGCTGGTCATCAGGATCCAGTAGGGCAGAGCTGCTATCGTCACTGTGGGCTTCTTCTGGGGGTGGAGTGGTGTTGCCTGGACCCTCTGGTGTGGTGACGGTCCTTCGGGTTCCTGCAGGGGCATAATAGCATGATTAATGCATTTGTGTGTGTCATGGTGTGCAATGGGTGGGTGTCTGTGTACCCCAGTGCAGGCATTCCTGTGTGGGGGCTTGGGTGATGATGGTTAGGGGTTGTTATGGGTATGTGCAGTGGGCATGCTTTAGTGCTGGGTGTCCATGCTTAGTTGGGTCATGTAGGGCTTGGTGTTGGGATGTGTGGTTTGTGTTCTTAGTACATTAGTGAGGATTTGGAGTGATAGGGGAGGGGGTGAGGGTGGGGGTGTGTGATAACAGGCAGGTAGGGTGGGGGATATGTTAGTTAAGATTTGACTTACCAGTGTCCCATCCTCCACCGACTCCTCCGAGGCCCTCAGGATGCATGATGGTCAAGACCTGCTCCTCCCATGTTGTTAGTTGTGGAGGAGTAGGTGGGGGTCCGCCGCCAGTCCGCTGAACCGCGATGTTGTGCCTGGAGACCGTTGAACGCACCTTCCCCCGTAAGTCGTTCCACCTCTTCCTGATGTCCTCCCTATTTCTTGGGTGCTGTCCCACGGCGTTGACCCTGTCCACGATTCTGCGCCTTAGCTCCATCTTCCTGGCTATGGATGTGTGCTGTACCTGTGAGCCAAATAGCTGTGGCTCTACCCGGATGATTTCCTCCACCATGACCCTGAGCTCCTCCTCGGAGAAGCGGGGGTGTCTTTGGCGTGACATGGGGTGGTGTGTGTGATGTGTGGGGCGGTGTGAGTGTTGATGTGTGTGGTGATGTGTAGTGGTGTGTGGTGTTTTGTGTGTGGATGTGGTGTAGGTGATGGTGTTGTTTGCCTCTGTGTGGTGGGATTGTCTAATCTGTGCTATCTCTCTGGCCTTCGTCTCGAATTTTTGGTCGTAGGGGTTTGTGGGTGATGTGGGTGTGTGTTTTATATTGAGTTGGGTGTGTGGGAGTGGTGTGTGTATGTGTATCAGGTGTGTGTATTTTGAATTGTCCAATGTGGCGGTGTTTTGGAGATGTGTGTGTATTTTGAGCGCGACGGTGTGTACCGCCAATGGAATACCACGGTTGAAAGACCGCCCGTGGATTCGTGGGTCGTAATAGCATGGGTGTGTTTCTGTTGGCGTGGAGGTGGAGGTTTTGTTTCCGCCAGTTTAACACTGACCTTTGGTGTGGCGGAGTTGTGTGGGTGTCTGAATTTCGGCGGATTCCGAGATGTGTGTCATAATAGCTGTGGCGGACTACTGCCGCCGCCGCGGTGTATTGGCGGTCTTCTGCACGGCGGTAGGCGCCTTTTACCACCAATGTTGTAATGACCCCCTTTGTGTAACTTAAACTGTTATGTAACTTATTGACAAACAACTAAAATGTATAATAATGATATTAATAGTCTTTCACCTTTTAGGTAACTTATTTTTATCCACAAACTCTTTTGATGTACAAACCTGACTTCGAATTTTTGTTTTTGTTTTTAATTAATCATAGGTCCAACACCAGGAGTGCATGGACCGCCATCTGCCACAACACCAGCAGATGCCCCCACCTTACACCAGGAACAAGCCTATAGTAAGGATTCTACTCTTACAAGTCCGGATGATGAGGAGCAGCCTGGTCCATCTGGTCTGCCTCGGCAGACAGTTCCAGTGAGTCTGACTTGGCCCATACCTACACCTCTCACCCCAGCTGTTACATCTCAGTCCTGTGAGACGTCGACTTCCTGTGTCCAAAGGGCCATCCAACCATTCTTGTGCCCCCCAAGTCCTGACTGCTGTTGAGCCAACACCACTACCACCTCCAGTCCAGCCAGGAGCCAGTGGGACGGGGCACACTGGGACAGGGGCACAAGGTAATGAGGTAGGTCCAAGGGAGGAAATATGTGGTCCAGCAAAGTGAGGCCGCTGGGTACACTGTCACCAAGGCCACCATCGACCAAGTATCGGGGGCTATCAATCAGTCCCAATACATGATGGTTTAGGTCCTCCCATTGTTCTGGGAGATGAAGCAGTTGCAGAAGGAGCATATTTTCCAGATGGAAAACCTCAATTCCAATTTGGGTTCCCTGACTAGGCTTCTTTCAGGAACATCTTCCCTTGTCTGTGGTCCATTAACATCTGGCCACACCCCATCTGCCTCAGCCAAAGACAAGGAGGCCCTACCACAAGAGGAAACATCTGCACCCAACTCAGTCCCTGCAACTGTGGATCCATCAGTCACCCTCAGGAGGGGACGTTCATCTGGACCAGCTGGAGAGAATGACAAGACCTCACCACCAGCAGCAAAAGACACAGAACCTAATGTCCACCAGTGTATAGATATCATTCACTCTCTGGACTATTTCTGAACTTATTTACCTTTTTATGCCATTTGTACTTTGGATATTGGACAAACAATTTTGGCTCTATAATATTAGTTTCATCTACCATGATTTGTTTTCAAATTTGTTTGCTTTGTTTTTTTCCAAATTTTTCCTGATTGCATGTTGCTTTGTTGAGTAAAAGCAAAACATCATACATTAAACGACTGGTGTCGTATTTCCTTTCTCAATTTGCACCATTTGCATGTTTCTGCATACATTTTAAAAAGATACTATCAAAAAGATTGTTAATGCATCAAAAAATAACATGTAGGTAATGCTTTACTCATTGTTAATAATTTTCAAAAAATACAATAGTTACATATAAAAAATTAATTAAATATGAATAAAGAATTGTTTTTTATATTTCACAAATTCATTAAAACTTAGGACATATTTGCATTTACAGTTCAAAACCTTACCACCATGTAAGAATGGAATATGACCTAAAAAACTCATATTATGTAGCCAAACCGTTATTGAGTTATGCCATCAGCTGGAGCCAGGTATTCAGCTTCACAATAGGAATCCCACATCAATAACACCTATAGTGTAAAAAATAATGGCAGTACTTCATTCTGTGGACAAAGGATTAGTCCAAAGCACTGTTGCAGTATCTGGTGGAATGTCACAACGAACTTTCACTTGTGTGCTACAAGAAGTACGTTCTGCAATGATGAGACACATCAACAACTTCATAGAGTTTCCTCCAAAATGAGAATGTATCCAATGTAGAGGGAGATTTGTATGCATCACATATTGCCTTGGTGGCAACATTCTACAGAAAACAAGTCTAATGCAATTTTCTAAACTTCAATTCTATCATTGCGCAAGTTCTTTTCACACAAGATATGTATTTCCAAAGTGTGTGTGTGTCTTTCCAAGGATCAAACCATGTTGCGTTAGTATTTCCCAACAGCAGGATACAAACTACAAATGTCACAACTTTGAAATGTCAAAATGAAGATAACATGGAAAAAGATTAATACAACTTAATTTCATATTAATTATATTTAAAAAATAAGCACATTGCAAATGTCAAATGCTGAGTACACATTTTCTAAACACAATCAAAGAAAAACAATGTAAATGAACACAGTAGTCAATGTGTCCAAATTTGTATCAGCAAACATCCTTTCCATGGATTTTCCTTAACTTGCCTTTACTAATTAATGTCAAGCACAGGCTTTTATACTCATTAGATGAAAAGTTGGTTTAAAATGTAATGTAATAATATGTAAAAATATACTTAAACTCATGAAGAAATTGTCTATAACATCTTGACGTAAATCTATTCCTTCCTCTTCACCATTATCATCTTTATTTGGCATTTCAACATCAACACCCGGTGGCTCGTCATGGTCTTCATCCTCTGAAATATACAGAATGTTCCATCGTGGGGCTATGTTGTGTCAAATCCAGCATGCCATGGTAATTTTGAGCACCTTATCGGGTGATTAGAGGAGAGCTCCACGATTATAAACCAGACATCAAAATCTGGCTTTTTGGAGTCAAAAAGCTCGCTCCCCAGGCCTCTTTGTTCTTCAATGGGCTTAATTGAAGCAGACATTCCCTAACATTATTGGATTCCTCAGAGGTGCTAACTACCATGGTCTGTTAGGATAAGTTGAGTCTCCTATATGAACAAAAAATAGGATGAGGCCAAAAATGTAATACTATGTTAGATCATTACACTTTAAATTAACAAAACAAAATATTGACAGATTGTACTTACCAACAAGCCAGGCCCTCTCACATCCAATTTGTAACATTTATAGGTGTATGGTGCTGTTCCGTAGTACAAAGGAATCATCTGCTGATCCTGGAAAACAAGCACACATGCTCGTGGTGTACACATCTGGCAACCACACAACTTGCATTGATTAAATGGAAGTGTTTTCGATTGAGGTAGACTTGTTCACTGTCATGTGGTGGCACTAAGGCAATATGTGTGCCATCAATTGCTCCAACCAGATGTGGTAGATGACCCAATGCATAAAAATCTCCCTTCACATTGTTAAAAACCTCATTTTGTGGGAACTATGTGAAGCTGTTGATGTGTCTTGTCACTGAAGAAAGGACTTCTTGTAGCGCATTACTGAAAGTTGGTTGTGACATTCCCAAAGATACTGTAACAGTCTATTGGAATGATCCTGTGGCCACAAAATGTAGTACTGCCATGATTTTCACTATTGGTGTTAATGATGTGGGATTCCTATTTTGCGGCAGAAAATCTGGCACCAGCTGATGACATAAATCAATAATAGTTTGCCTTTAATCTGAATTTTTTAATAACATCCTGTTCTTCCATGGTGGCAAGGTCTGGAAATTGTGTTATAACCTGAGGTCGTAGCCTTTTCCCTCTCCCTAGGTTCATATGTCTCGTTGTAAAAATTGAAAATTTGTCATAAATGTTGCTAAAATATTTTTGAAATGTAACACAAATTTCATTAATTTTTTACAACTACATTTTGCTCCTTAACATAATTTTAACAACAGTAATTAGTGTTTATTTTTAATTTACATTTTTTACGTCTATTAAATTTTCTAAAGAAATATGTAAATAATACATTAGGAATGTATTATTCACACAATAATTTTTTTATTTTTTCATCACAAGTTCAGTCAACAGAAGTATAAACAAAACTGCACAACTACCGCACTTAACCACGAAAACACATAGGGGGTCATTCTGACCCCTGCGGTCAAGGACCGCAGGGGCCGGGGTCGGCGGTAGCACCGCCAACAGGCTGGCGGTGCTCCGCCGGGCATTCTGACCGCGGCGGTACAGCCGCGGCCAGAAACGGAAAGTCGGCGGTGTACCGCCGACTTTCCGCTGCCCATGGGAATCCGCCATGGGGATTCCGACCCCCTCACCGCCATCCTGTTCCTGGCGGTTCTGCCCGCCAGGAACAGGATGGCGGTGAGGGGTGTCGTGGGGCCCCTGGGGGCCCCTGCAGTGCCCATGCCAATGGCATGGGCACTGCAGGGGCCCCCGTAAGAGGGCCCCACTTTGAATTTCAGTGTCTGCTCAGCAGACACTGAAATTCGCGACGGGTGCTACTGCACCCGTCGCACATCCTCCACTCCGCCGGCTCCATTCGGAGCCGGCATCCTCATGGAGGGCTGTTTCCCACTGGGCTGGCGGGCGGCCTTTTGGCGGTCACCCGCCAGCCGAGTGGGAAACCCAGAATAACCGCGGCGGTATTTTGACCGCGCAGCGGTATTCTGGCGGTTCCCTCCAGGCGGGCGGCTCCCGCCGCCCGCCGGGGTCAGATTGACCCCCATAATATTTTTTGTCAAAAAACATGTATAACATTAGCACTTTGTATATGTAAACAAAATAGCCACCTTTCTGAGTGGTGGTGACTCACTTAACGTTCACAAACACACAGTTTCACATTCAAAATGGTGGATGCCTGACCGCACCCTCAGAACATTTGCTATTGGATGGAAGTCGGCAGAAGTTGACAGGGTAGTGGGTGTGAAAGTCCACAACAGACACACCCATAGGCTAACGTGTGTGAAAGCAATGTACCATAGCCAATGGATGTGTTCATCTCCATTGTTAATCTTGCACGTCTTGCAGATGTATGCGGCATTTTTAAAAAAAGCTCACCTGCCTCCTAACAGTGCAACCAACAACACCTCCTCAACTTTTGCTTCTGTTTCTGACCTGTGGGAGCCACAATGCTAGGAAAACATCTAGCATGGCCCCAAAGTTCTTGCCAGAGGACCTAGAGTTGCTGGCTACTGAGGTCCTGTCCTCGTACTGTCAGCTGTATGGCTCACTAGAGGAATAGGTACGTTTAAAATGAAAATGTAATTCTGACTAACTTTATTTTTATTTAAACTCAGGCTAAAATGGCCCTTTTAGTTGATGAGTGAAGTGTAGTGATTAAAGTGAGGTTTCTGTTCTTTTATATTACAAAGAAACCTATGGTGGGTATTTTTAAGCACATCACAATTAGACAACACAACAACATTAGTATTTGTTGTGTGCTTGACGTCCTATTTTATTATTGGTATATATAGGGGGTCATTCTGACCCCCGGCGGTCCTTGACCGCCGGGGCCAGGGTCGGCGGGAGCACCGCCAACAGGCTGGCGGTGCCCCGCAGGGCATTCTGACCGCGGCGGTTTGGCCGCGGTCAGAACAGGAAAACCGGCGGTCTACCGCCGGTTTTCCGCTGCCCTGCTGAATCCTCCATGGCAGCGCAGCTTGCTGCGCCGCCATGGGGATTCAGACACCCCATACCGCCATCCTGTTCCTGGCGGTTCGCCCGCCAGGAACAGGATGGCGGTATGGGGTGTCGTGGGGCCCCTTGGGGCCCCTGCAGTGCCCATGCCAATGGCATGGGCACTGCAGGGGCCCCCGTAAGAGGGCCCCACAAAGAATTTCAGTGTCTGCTCAGCAGACACTGAAATTCGCGACGGGTGCAACTGCACCCGTCGCACCTTCCCACTCCGCCGGCTCCATTCGGAGCCGGCTTCCTCGTGGGAAGGGGGTTTCCCGCTGGGCTGGCGGGCGGCCTTCTGGCGGTCGCCCGCCAGCCCAGCGGGAAACACAGAATAACCGCAGCGGTCTTCTGACCGCGGTGCAGTATTCTGGAGGGGGGAACTCTGGCGGGCGGCCTCCGCCCCCCGCCAGAGTTAGAATGACCCCCATAGTCTCCAAAGAAGCAGTGTTGTAAAATTTGCACAAACACCTAACTCGCACTCCAGGATCTGGTTTCACAGGGAAAGTTTATTTCGGCAATGCGTTTCAATCAAACAGATCTTCACAGTCTAATATATATAAATAATTTCACATGAAATCAGCAAAATTAAGATTATGCTAATTATGAAAATATATCATATTTGTATTACAAATTAACACATGTGTACATTTTCTTAACATACCAAATAAACTTGATTTATGCTGTTTGCATTATCCCACAAATACCTCAGTCTAAATAATGTCACTGGCCTGGATTAGTAACAGGACATAACATGGGATAAGGGTACTCAATAGGTTACTACACATTCATTTTTTTATTTGATAAAGAAAAAAGAAAAAAAAGAAGCTGCTGTAAGTTCTTAAAAATGCTTGTGAATGATTTATCAAATTATGTTACATTAATACAAACAAACAAAAAGTCACAATTTTTTTTTCATTCTTTTTATCCATGCAGGTCAACTCCCATCAGAAGAAGAAGATCTGGAAGGCCATCACCAAGAAGGTGTGAACCCTGGGAGTCTACAGCCAGTGTAGCATTCACTGCAGAAAGTTATTGGAGGACCTATGGCACTGGACCAAGAAGTTAGCAGAAGTCCAGCTCAGCCAGTCCTCCCAACATGCCAAGTGTGTGTGCTGCACCCTTAGCCGCCTAATGGCCCGCATACTTGCAGTAGCCTACCCCCAGCTTGAAGGGCCATTGAAAGCAGCACCAAGGGGTTACGTTTTTTTTTTAGATTTTCATTTTAAATATTTATTTTTGTTACAGCAACACATTATAGCATGAACATAAAGGCTGACACATGTCCAACCATTATAATGAGAAGGTGTTAGTTTTGCACAAGGTGTATGATGATATATTTCTGATCTCTACCAGAGGGCTATTTTGAGCAAACACATATGCCTAACAAAATGTATACATGAGTTTGTTTGATGGTATGAGAGACAGTTGTACCTAACAGGCCAAAATTTTAAGTGGTGTCAGGTGTGATGCTTCATCACAATTGCGAAGGATGTTACCTTAGCCTTAAGAACAGGTGACATAGCATAAAATACACTTACGATACAGTGAATGTTCCAAACCTCACATTTGTGAGTTAGTATTATAAACAAACATGAGAAACATAAGAATAAATGGCTAATTTTTTTTAGGAAAGAATTACAAATATGTTTTTAATAAAAACTACAATTCATGTTAAAAGTGACAGATTTGCATGATGTCTATCTCATTTACAAATGTACGTCAGCCAGTCTGTGTTTTGAAAAATGAATTTGACAAGCATACATTTTTTTTAAAGAAACAGACAGGGATTAGAACACACTGGTAACAGATTAACACATACCCAGAAAAGATTATTTTCATGTCCTTTGTCATGTCCAGATGATAAATCATTAATGAACAAAAATAGATTACCTAAAGAGACTTTGGCAGATGATATGTTCCGTCACATGTATGTCGGAGTATCCCATCTTGAAAACTGAAACCATGCAAATAAATGACTTATTGGGAAAGTTTAGGAATGCATCAAGGTTTAATCTGTTTCATATTGTAATTTGCATTTTTATTTTTATTTAAAAAAATATATTTGAATCAGCATATTTAAAATTTAGTGTCATGTTTTAGCAATTTTTGCCTAAACTGAAAGGCACATTATTTTTTTTCACAATTGTAAAACAAACTAAAAGTAACTTGAGATATTTTATCGTAAAATTTGAACGTTTTTCAGCTCTGTACTAAAGTGGTTTAGAAATGTATCAAGCCCTATGTATTTATTTATTTATGATGTAGAACTAATTTGAAAACAGCAACAAAAATATTTTTGAATTTCTTCAACAGTATAAGTAAATACGTAGGATGTGATACATTAATAAGCAGCTTAAGTACTAAGGCTAGGATTATGAGTTTGGAGGTCGGCTGTGAGGAGACAGCCGTCGAGGTGGTGGTCTCTCCACCGGCCCTATTGCGACTTTCCCACTGGGCTGACGGGTGGCAAGCAAGGTTTCCGCCTGTCACCTAGTGTGAAAGATGAGGCAATATTGCCGGCAGCTCATAATAGAGCCGGCGGCAATGCTGCTGCATGCAGGGTGCACCAGCACCCTCAAAATGTGCACTGTTTGCCCAGCAGACAGTGTGCATTTCAAGGATGCTGGGCAGTGTCCATGCCACAGGCCTGGGCAGTGCAGCCCCCCGTGGCTTTCTGCGCTTATTCTAAGCCAGCCTTTTCATGGCGCTTGAACCACCATGAAAAGTCTGGCGGAGAACAAGGTTGTAATCTGCAGGGTGGTACTGAGCTCAGCGCCACCCTGGCTAATTACAACTTGCACCGCCGTCATCCCGTCGGGATTGGAGATCCTGGTGGGGATGGCGGTAGGTTGGTGGGTCTGCCCGACAACCTTGTTAGGTGGTAGTCGGACTGCCACAACCCCAGAAGTCCGATCGCCACCGTGAGCCTGGCGGTCTGCTGACCTCCAGACTCATAAAAAGGTCCTAAATCCATAAAATTAATTTTAATTTTAACATTTGAAACCTTCTTGTTACTTGACGTAAGTGTTACCATTGTGAAATACCCAAACAAAAGAAACAGGCTTTCAGTTTGTACAAATATTGGTTCAACAATGCAGTAAATATTAACACACATTGATTCGTATTTTTATTTAAAAAAATAAAAATAAATCTTTTTTGCCTTTTACACACAATGTACAAAGGGATATTTGCTTTATATTATTTTTTGTGATATAAGTTCACTATTCAAAGCAACAAATCAGAACCATTCAGAGGTGTTAAACAGTTCCTGGAAAGATCTGGAAATGATTAAGAGAAATGATAAACAAATAATATAGGCATAATAACGGGAAATAAAACTGTAACCAAATAGTGTCTGGGGGTGTTCCCTGCATGCATGAGGTAATGATAAAAATAAACCAAAGTTCAAAAGCCTTAAAGCCGGTGAAATATGGACGTTTGGAAAACTGTTTTAGAAAAGAGTTCATGATCAGTTTTATTTACACAGATACAATAAAACTATTGTATATGTCTTTAAAGCATCTTCAAGAGCAAGCGAAGGGGACATTGGCCAAGAAGGTGGGGAAGCAGCTGGCCACAGAGTTTTTGGGTGGTGAAACATCTGACACGGATGGAAAGAGTGGCATGGAGGATGAGGGGACTGGAACTGAAGCAACCAGCTTGTCATCATCTTCAGAGGCCTCCAGAAGCGACCAGTCCCTAGTGGTGGCGGACCCTACAGGAACTGTAACAACTTCATCTGTAACCACCACCCAGAGACCCATCTCCACTCTCCCTCTTCCTCCCCCCCACTTGGCCGAAACTAACCCCCTAAAAGAGCAGGGGTCTCCTTCACCACAGACACCTCACCCCCTATCTCTGTTACCCCAGCTGTTTTGGAGGAGGAGGCTATTGACCTCTTACACAGCACTTCTGGTTGCTACTAGGGTTCACTGTTCTGCACAAACACCTGCTCCCTTTTCTGTTTTTTCTACTGAACTGCTGAGCTGGTGCCACCAAAGACAGAAAGAGAGCATGCTGGGAAGAGGGAGAAAACTGAAGGAAATATGGACAGGGTAGGCATCTGAAGGTTCTAAAGAACAACCTGTTTTAAGTATACAGACATTAAGCAGCACTAAAGGGAAAACAGTAAGGAAGAAATCAAGTTGTGTGGTTGGGCTTTTGGTGGGGCTGTGTGGAAGAGAGACTGGATAGGAGAATAACACATGGGTCAGAACATCCTAAAATGTAGTCTCTAAGAGGAAGACCATGAGCAATACCTATGAGACCAAGACAGAAAGAAACATGTAATAGTATTGATTAGGGATGGTGGCAAAGAATCAAAAATGGATGAATTGAGACTGAAAAATTCAAGGCAGCAGAGAAGGAAAGAAATGTATGGGTTGATGGTTGAAGGTGGAATAAAGACTGTACAGGAGTGTAAAGCAAGGATTATAACCAGCTCTCCCAAGGGTGCAGTCAATGAGCAGCACATTTAAGATCAACAGAGAAAGAAACTAATGGAGGTTCCACTTATGTGGAGCATTGATGGAAGACGAGATAGGATGACACAGCTGGGGAGGAGGCTCCTAAACAACAGCCTCAGAACCAGCACTGAGGTATGGAGGGAAAAGAGGTTGCTGTTCCATTCCCAAAGGTTTGATAATAGCTATAATTTTGTGTAAATGTTAAAAGACACTGGAGGGGTGAGGTGGCAGATACGATTCTTATACTGTGTGTCTCATATATCTTCAGCACTTGTCACAAACCCTAACTTACAATAAACTGATCTCCCGGGCTGCAGAAGACAGTTTACCTGTTTTAGGATATAGTGATTTGTGTAATACTACAGGAAAAGTAGGTTTTACCTTGAAATGTTCTTCTCTACTCCCTCCTACAAGCTTTTCTGTCAATATATCCTCTCCATGACGTAATCCTTACAGACACACTGGAGTAATTCACTACTCTCTCACACACTGGCTCACTGATTCATCTCCTCATGCTTTAACATATTCCTGTATCCACAGGCATTCCTGCCAGACACTTTCCTCTACTATAGACAGGCTGCAGTCACACAATCACTAATTTGCTAGCTGTCCAAAATTCTTAAATCCTGGAACAGAATAGGCATGGGGTGCTCTGTCAACTTCTATTGATCCTGGACATGCCCAATTGCAAGCCTATGTATTTGTGAGGCTAGGAGCATAGGAACTTTACTACTGAATCCACCTAGTCATACAAGGTTGTGATCCTACACTTGGGTAGCCTTATCAGGGCGACCTTAATTTCAGTGAG
Organism: Pleurodeles waltl; assembly: GCF_031143425.1. Classification (NCBI taxonomy): domain Eukaryota; kingdom Metazoa; phylum Chordata; class Amphibia; order Caudata; family Salamandridae; genus Pleurodeles; species Pleurodeles waltl. The sequence goes on from NC_090438.1 coordinate 606,846,536, forward strand.
TGCCAGGGCATAGTCGTCCACATCCTGATGAGCACTCCTTTAAACTCTTACACTTACACCCTTCCAGAAGTCAGGTCACATATGGAAATAACGTTGTGTACTAGACCCTGTTCTAACTCCTTTCAGTCCCCTGCTCAGCTTGAGGGACTTGCAGGTAAATGTATTCATCAGGAAAAAGGCTGCTGGCTTTGGTCTGAATACAAACACTGTCAGACATGAAGCAGTTGAGCCTCTTGCCCCCCAGGGATTTTCATAAGACTTTGTATCTATCCACAAGACTACTTTCATTGCTTCATTACAACTTTGGTGGTCCGACGGTAGGTCCGCCACGGTGGCACCTGCCAAAACACCACCATGTTGGCGGTCATCCAACTGCCGTATTAGGAGGTTCACAGCTTAGACCGCCAAAAAAAGGCCAATTTCCCGAAACCACCAAGATACTGGCGGTCGAAAAAAAAGGTGGTTCGACCACCCCTTCAAAAATCATCCAATCGAACTACGATCCATAAATCACAAGAGTTTCTTCCATGCTGGCAAACCATTGGTGGTGCGAACCGCGGCCTTCTGAACTCATATCAGTCAGAACACTACACCACATTAGGTAGTTTGAATACCCCACACCTGACACACATTCACACACCCAACACACCTACACATTGCACTATAAAACACACCTCTGCACAACCCACAATCATTTGCAACCAGAATGCCACTCACAGCCAAAGACTAGCTAAAATAATAAGAACCAGCTAAACAAACAATAGGCACCCCTACACATTTCACTCAGCACTAATCCCACACTTGCACAACATATACAACACCCAATTTTACAACCCACACAATACACAACAGCTGTCACTCACTCACATCACAGCACCCACACCTCATCACTGACATTTTTCATCCTTTTTTCACTACCTCACTGTCTTTACCACCACTACCATGTCCCCATAAAAACATCCACGTTTCACAAATGATGAGGTGAGGGTCATGGTGGATGAAATTGTCAGGGTAGAGCCATATCTATTCGGATCACAGGTCCAGCAAACATCAAGAGCCAGGAAAATGGAGTTGTGGCAAAGGATAGTTGACAGGGTGAATACTGTATGCAGTTACCCACGCATAAGGGAGGGCATCAGGAAGAGATGTTACAACCTCAGGGGGTAAGTATGTTCCATGGCATCCAAGCGCCAACTGGCAGTCCTCAAGACTGGCGATGGGCCACTACCTCCTCCCCCACAGTTCATATACCTGGGGGAGTGGAGTCGGGCAAGTAACAACAACCTTCAAGTTACCAAACAGTTTTGTCTTGCATGCTCACAGATTACCTTTCCCTATCCCAATGACTAAACCCCCCACCACCTCTCTGTCCAAATCTCCAAATACTCCTCTCTGTCAGGCCACATGTAAAGTAAACTTACCTTGGGCCAGAGTGTTTGGGAAGGGTATGTGAAGTTCTGGGATCTCACAGCACTACAACTCCCAGAAGACCCTATTCCACCATTAACCAAATCAGAACAGTGCACTAAATTTGAAATGTCTTGCATGTGAAACCAACAATCAAAGTATCCCATCCTTAATGGTCCACTATTTACTAGTTCATGGCAATGACAGCTTTGCAATGGCCCACTACCAGTACCATTACAAGCAAATCACAGCTGTCTCCCATACCAAACAGGCCTCTGAGAAAAGCTCCTTAATGTCATATACTCTCTGGGAGGGATACATAAATGGCAAACTGGATGCACTTGCAATACTTACAGAAAGAGGCCCACGTCAAATTGTAACTCCTATATTGTGTGCCAGCTCTGCACTATTGTGCATTGTTCAGCTTTTGGTTGACTTAATGATGCCATATACCTTACTAGAAGAGAAATGCACATTGTCATATTTACTCAGACAAGATATGAGGGTATCAGCAGCCATCTAAACACCAACATACTCAAAGAGCTTGGAGCATGCTGTATGCAATTGCAAATTTCTGTGCCCCACATTGCACTAACCGAGACTTAGAAGCAGGTGTCATTGTCCTTTTATAGGATCATATAAAGGCAGTGTGTGCATTTCACATACCATGTTCAGTTGTCAAATTTATACATCACTTGGTGCATCACTTACCGCAACTGTGTTCCACTTCTCCTATTGGTAACCTTGCCATTCCCAACATGGTGGGGACACCAGAGACTGATCCTAACCCTCTTGATAAAGGCCCCAGTGAAGAAAACACCCCTGGATGTTTGAACACTGAGTATGAAGCTGGCCCATCAGGGACACCTGGCCAGTCAACCACTGTCAGCCTCACCCTGCCCACAACGACTCCTCCCAGCCCTGTTGCAACTACAGCAAGAGTAACCACTCACCCCTAAACTGTTCCCAAGGACAGTCTCTTCCATTATGTGCCCCCCAGGTACAGGTACCTGAGTCTCCTAATGTCACCCCTGACAATGATGGTCCTGCCACCAGGGAGTGGGCACACTGTGCCAGGGGTGTAGATATGTGGGGGTAGGGTGTGTGGGAGGGATGTTCTGGGCCAGAGGATGGGGGCTCCAAGGGGCACAACTGACTAGGAGACTATCTCCCAAGTCTTGGGAGCCTACCAACATTCCCAAGGAATGATGGGGCAGTTACTGACAATGATGGGGGCGATCCAACAGCTGCAGAGGGACAACCACCAGGAAGCCAGGCAGCACTGGCAGGCCCAAAATGCCATCTTGGCTTCCATTGCATGGGTTCTGAGGGACATGAATACTACCCTGAGTAGGTTTGGCACCCAACGTCAGGCCTCTTCCACTAGCAATGAGACATCTGGCCTTTCTACATCTGTGGCTACCAGTGGAATTGAGGCCCTTCCAGGGGAAGGGAATGCCTCAGGCACCTCACCCTCTGTAGCAGAATTCCCTGCAAACGTGAACGTCCACCCAGAGATCCAGGAGGAGCAGATGCAAAGACCAAACCCACAGCCAGAAACTTAAACTCCCTTGACTGGTTCCCCTTGTGTGTCACTGATACACCCTGTTGACTGTTCTGAAACCTAACATCATTTTCCTATGGTACAAGGACACTGGACTTGTGTTTCCAAATGGAGTAGCAGCTTCCCTGATAATTTCACCCACCATGACCGACCCCTTCATGGTTAACTTTGTGTTATTTCTGTTTCAAATCACCCATTTTGTTAAACACTCCCCAATAAATGCCACTTAACCACAGAGCTAACTGTGTGAGTGTGTTGTATCAGCCATATACAACTGTCATGTATGACAACCATTGTAACAAAATGTTCCTGTCCAATGTTAAACCTTTGGCATGGTCATCACACATGGACTGGATAACCAGAATACATATTGCATTGGGATTGTAACATAGATATGACACAAATCTCCTGTATTGTATATCTCCACATATTTATTTGGAGAATGGCAATCAGCACATAGTGAAATACTGCTGTGGGCTTCAGTGTTTCAGCGTACGTGTCATTCACTACCAACCCACAGAATACAGAAGTTAGGGACATGTCAGTCTTTCACCATCCCAGGAAGCAGGCCGATTGGTTCCATGTATCATCAGGTAAAGCCTTATCACATACCCATATCTTACCTTCCAAATGACCATACCCCATGAAAAAGACAGAGGTCAGTGCTAATCTCCTCAGTCATGGAATCTTCCAATTACCATGGTCAGGTATCTGTAGGCTTGCCACTCTCCTATGTCAGTCTTCAGGCACATGCACAATGGTCTGCAATGAGGAAACACACTGACAGCTATGCACAAGTTAGTACATATAACACATACCATAATGAGGTGGAGGGTCTGGATACCACATTATGAAATGTGTCAGACACAAATGGACAAACACATGGCACCATTTGAGCCACCTATAATACCAAACTTGTCTTTTTGTGAAAAGGACACTTTCATCGCACTGTCCTGACAGTCTGGGCATAGAACACACACACACCACAAATCTCATGCCAAACAGTACCTGGTGTAATCCATGTCCACTTCTCATGTCAGTCTGCAAATCCTATCTGCCTGTGACACTGTCTCAGGTTGCCACATGAGGATGAACCAAACAGCCAATCTGTAAATATGGCAAAGATTAGGTATAGGCCAGAGTGGAACACATACATTATATTGTCAATGCATAACTACAAATGTGACTTTGATTGTGCATTTACAAAACAAAAGACTTTATACATAGCAGTTCTGTACACAACTCCACGTAACAATCTGCATGCATATCTCTGATGCATGGGTTTTGGAGCCTCTTACGATCTCACCGATGGTGGTAAATAGAAATTACATGGCATGCTTAATCTAAACAATACCCCAAGTAATCACAATTGTAACATCACATACCTTGAGTCAGTTGAAGTACTGATTGATCACATCTGCCCTGATGTCTCCAGCTTCATCCTCATCATGCTCATCCTCACTTGGCAAATCTGCATTTCCACCCACAGGATCTGCTAGCTTCACCTCATCTGGTATGAATGGTATCTGACATCTCAGGGCAAGGTTGTGGAGTATGCAGCAGGCAACAATTATTTGACATACCATGTAGGGTGAGTAAAGGAGGGCTCCTCCAGACTTGTTTATGCTGCAAAATCTTGCCTTCAGGAGCCTAAAGGTCCACTCCATGACATGTCTTGTTGTTCTTTGGGCCTCATTAAAGCAGACTTCTCCTGGCATTGTTGGGTACCTCACTGGTGTCAATAACCAAAGATGGTTTGGGTAGCGTTAGTCCCTGGTAAGGTATAGTGACACCAACCCAAACTTTAATTTTGGACATCGACATTTATGGCAACAGAAAAAAAGGTACAGACACACATGACAAACATGACTAACCAACCAGCCAGGCCCTCTGTGTATAGTTGTGTCATCAGCAGTGGGATATTGCTGTTCCACATGATGAAGGAATCATGGACTGATCCAGGACACTTTGCACAAACTTGTGAAATGTAGAGGTCAGCCAAACAGACCAATTGGACATTTATGGAGTGGAAGTTTTTCCTGTTCCTATATGGCTGTTAATTAACACATGGGGGAACTAAGTCTTTATTGGTGCCATCTATGGCTCCAACCACATGTGGAATGTGTCCCAAAGCATAGAAATCTGCCTTCACATGGGCCAAATTCTCATGTTGGGGAAATCTTATGTAACTGTGCAGGTGTTTTAACAATGAAGACAGTACATTATTTAAAACCAGACTGAACATGAGCTGAGACATCGCTGGAGTTAGGGCCACTGTATTCTGAAAGGACCGAGTGGCCAGGAAGTGCAGCACTGACATGACTAGAACAATGAGAGGGAATGCGAATGGCAGGCATCAGATCTGGCTCCTAATGATGACATAGATCCACAATTGTATGCCTATCCAGGCAATATATTTGGATTACATGTCGCACCTCCATGGTCTGCAGGTCTGCTAGTGGACGGTACATTGGTTTTGGAGCGGAGGGGTGGGAGGCGTACGCTCTGGGTTCTGCCGGAGAGGAAGGATGTGGTCCAGGCCAGGGCCTTCTCTTGGATACTGGCGTCATGGAGGCGTGCTGATAGGGTGCGGTGGCAGACCGTGTCAAAGGCTGCTGATAGGTCCAGGAGGATGAGGGCGGCTGTTTCTCCTTTGTCCATCAGGGTCCGGATGTCGTCAGTGGCGGCGATGAGGGCGGTCTCGGTGCTGTGGTTACTGTGAAAACCGGATTGGGAAGGGTCCAGGATGTTGTTGACTTCGAGGTAGCGGGTCAGCTGTTTGTTGACAATCTTCTCGGTCACTTTTGCCGGGAAAGGGAGCAGGGAGATGGGCCGGAAGTTCTTGAGGTCCTTGGGGTCCGCCTTGGGCTTTTTTCAGAAGGGCGTTGACCTCGGCGTGCTTCCAGCTTTCTGGGAAGGTTGCTGTCTCGAAGGAACAGTTGATTGTTTTCCGGAGGTGGGGCGCGATGGCTGCGCTGGCTTTGTTGAAGACGTGGTGAGGGCAGGGATCCGATGGGGATCCGGAGTGGATGGAGTTCATGGTTTTGATGGTGTCTTCGTCGCTGATGCTGGACCAGACGGTCAGGCGACTGGTGCGAGTGGTAGTCGCAGGGGTGGTGGACTCGGTGGTGGGTGCGGGGGGGGGGTCGGGGTTGAAGCTGTCGTGGATGTCGGTGATCTTGCGGTGGAAGAAGGTGGCCAGGGAGTCGCACAGGTCTTGAGATGGCGGGATGTCGTTGGTGATGGAGCTGGGGTTGGAGAGTTCTTTCACAATGCTGAAGAGCTCTTTGGTGTTGTGTGCGTTGTTGTCTAGGCGGTCCTTGAAGGCGGTCTTCTTGGCGGTCCTGATGAGTTGGTGATGTCTGCGGGTGGCGCTTTTGAGGGCTGTGTGGTTGTCTGGTGTTCGGTCGTGGAGCCATTTCTTCTCCAGTTTCCGACAGGTGTGCTTGGAGATCCGGGGGTCCTCGGTGAACCAGGCGGCTTTCTTATTGGTGTGGTTGGTTGTAAAGGTCTTGAGAGGGGCGAAGGTGTTGGCGCAGTCGTTGATCCACTGTGTGAGGTTGGTCGCGGCGGTGTCTGGGTCGGTGGGTGGTCTCAGGGCGAGGGCGGTAGTAAGTTGGTCCTCGGTGACCTTGCCCCATCAGCGGCGTGGTAGCTGTTGGGTGCGGTGGTGTGTGGTGGGTTTTCTGAAGGTGAAGTGGACGCATCTGTGGTCGGTCCAGTGTGGTTCGGTGGTGTGGTTGAAGGAGACGTGGGGGCTTGCGGAGAAGATGGGGTCGAGCGTGTGTCCAGCGGCGTGAGTGGGTGTCGTTACGAGCTGTTTGAGTCCGAGGTTGGCGAGGTTGGCGATCAGGGCGGTGGAGTTGACGTTGTTGTTGTTCTCGAGGTGGAAGTTCAGGTCCCCGAGGAGGATGTAGTCTGTGGAAGTGAGGGTGTGGGTGCTGATGAGGTCGGCGATGGTGTCACTGAACTGTGGGCGGGGTCCGGGAGGTCTGTAGATGAGAGTTCCTCTGAGGGTGGTGTTGGGGTCGGTGTGGATCTGGAAGTGCATGTGCTCGGCGGTGGTGAGGGTGTCATCGGTGTTCGTTGAGATTTTGATGGAGTCTTTGTGGATGATGGCGATTCCTCCTCCCACTCCGTTGGTGCGGTCTCTGCGGGAGATCTTGTAGCCCTGTGGGATGGCTATGGCAATGTCTGGTGCTGAGGTGGCGTTCAGCCAGGTCTCCGTCAGGAAGGCGACGTCGGGGCGCGGTGGAGTCTAGGAGGTCCCAAAGTTCGATGGCGTGCTTGCGAGCGGAGCGGGTGTTGAGGAGGATGCAGCGGAGGTGGTTGGGTTCTCTGGCTGGTGGTTTGGAGGGTTGGATGCTAGTGAATCTGCAGTTCCGGCAGGTGAAAGGCCCCTGGGTGCGTTTCGGGGTGGCCCGGTAGCAGGGGTGGTCTCGTCTGGTGTTGAGTGCGTGGAGGGTGCTTGCGTCGTAGTGCAGTCTGGCGTTGAGGGGGGTGCGGGTTCCAGGGGTTCTGGTGCTGGGTGCGGTCCAGGCGTGGACGGGCGCAGACGGGCTGGGAGATGGGAGCGGGGCGGCCAATGGGAGTGAAGGGGGCGGGGCAGCAAGGGCTCAGCAGCAAGGGAAAAACCCGAGGAAAAACCCGGGGGAAAACCCGGGGAAAAACAGGCGGGAAAAGACGGCGGGAGAGGGACAACAAAGCACAGGGGTACAGAAAGCAAAACACTTGGGCACAGAATGAAAAAACGAAGTGGCACAGAAGCCAAGCACAGGGGTACAGAAAAAAGGGAGCGAGTAGTCAGGCGGCAAAAGCGGCAACGGAGGTTCAACCCACAGGGGGCTGCATGGCAGATGGGGGGAGCGACCTGCCTGGTGACAGGGTCAAATCACCCTTTGTCTACCGTCCCCCCTCCACTTACCTCTTCCTAACTCCAAACTCCTCTTCCCAGACTCAGCCAAAGCACACAAATTGAAAGGCATACATCCACCTTAACATCCAAGGGTAGCTCAGACAGAGGTAAGCACCACAAGACACACGACCAGCATGCACACAAGCAACATTGAGATGCACGCCCAGCAACAGTCACAACCGGCCGTGACACCCCCACTACTCCTAGCATCACAGACAGCACACCTGCCACACCTGCAGACACCACACCAACATTCACAGATCCAGCCACTATACCTATCCTACTCACAGACAGCACCATAGCAGACCCTCAGACATCCACCCCAGTCATCACACCCACAGATACTCCAATCACTGACACTCCTACATGCAGCACATCCACCATACCTGCAGTCAACACCCCAACAGACAGTCACCCACCCACCACAGCATCCACAGCATCTCCACCCCCTCATCCCGAGATACATAAATGCCCACCCACCTAACCAACACTCACAACCCACAAGCACACCTCCCACAAACATGCACCAAAGACATCCATGTCAACACCTCAGACAACCACTCCCTCTCCCTCCACACCCAAACCTTTTTGCTATGGCCATCCCTGTGTGTCTAAAAAAGCTTTGAGTTTTCCCTTTTCCCTACTCCTCTCCCCCTGTGAGACCCCTAAAACTTCAGTTTCCCTCCCCAAGCCTGTCCTTTCCCCCCCCAAGGTCTCCCCTACCCCCCTGCAAGTACCCATTCCCCTCCCCTGCCAAGAAGTCTCCCCCTCCCAAGAAAGGCCAACTCTCCCCTAAGCCTAAACCTAAAACCCCCTCCCAAGAAACATCCTAAAGGCTCCCCTCCCAAACCTAAGCCCAACCCCCTCCCTCTGCCACCCCCAATAATCCCTGAGGTGCCTGCCTGCCCCCTTGATGTCCCTACCTGTGGAGGTTACATGACAGTCAGAAGCCAGGTTCGGGGCACCCATATATGCATTTTGTGCACATAGACTTTTCCCTTTGGACTGGCCTATGGCCTTTGACTTTAACATTGCTCAATTGGTATTATATGATAACCAACGTGTTGTTGGCTTTGAGATTACATCTTTGTCATACATTTATTTTACTTGTGTAGAGTTGTTTCTGGATGACATTGGTTGTGTGTCAGTTTATATGTGTGTGGTGCTTCTGCTACCTGTATTGTTTGGGAAGTATGTGAGGTTGTGTGCAGTGCTTTTGTCCCACAGTGATAGGGTGTGTGTTGTGTGATGGACATGCGTCTATTCAAAACATTATGTTGTCATGCTACTGAATGTTGCTTGTACTTACATGTTTGTTGCTGTATTGTCTGGCTTTGTGTGTTTTGACTGTGTGTGTCTGTTTGTTCAGTGCATGGTATGATAGATATGATGTGCTGAGTGTGTATGTTGATTGGTAAGTTGTATGGTTGTGTGATTGTGTGTGTTCGTTCCCTGTTGGTTGTAGGTTGTGTTGCATGTGTGATGTCTCCCTGGGTAGTGTCTATCGTGACTGCTTGCCAACTTATTGACAATGGTGTGGTTATGGTGTTGTTGTGACACGTTGTGGTGTTGTGTGGTATTGTGTGTGACTGGGCTTGTGCTTTGTTTCTGTGAGTGTTTGTTTTTGATGTGTGTTGGCCATATTGTGTGTACTATGTATGTGCGGGTGTGTGTGTGGCTGTATGTGAGTGTGCGTCAGTGTGTAATAGTGTGTGGTTGTTGGCATCACACCCCCTTCTCAATGGTATATTGTGTGAGTGTACAAACATTGACAAAGAGTGTGTACTTACAGTTACTGTCGTCGGCAACGATTCCGAAGTCTTTGTACAAGCAGGAGCAGCGGAATAACGTCTAATTCTGGTTCCATGGTGGCTCCGGACGAGTATGGCTTCCTGAAGGTGAGTGACTCGTTTTATACAGTAAGTTTCCGCCTGGGTTTCCGTTGTGGTGCTACAGCAGAGGAAACCTTGGCGGTGTGCTACTTCATAATTTGTCTGGCAGAAACATGGTCTCTGCCACCTTGCAGGTGCCTTCCATCAACTGCAGTGGTGGTGCCGGCGGTGCTTTGGCTGTATTCTGTTGCGAATACCACCATGGTACTAATTTGGCAGTCTTTTCCACCAGCCTGTTGGCGGTACAACCGCCACCACCAACATGGCGGTCCTGAGACCACCAAACCCGTAATGATGCCATTAATCTGTAATCTCCTAACAGACCCAGCTCTGTGTTTCTGACAGACGCTCATTCTTTTTTACACACATCAAGACACAATCAATCTGATTCCATTTATCCATCTTTCTTTCTCTCACTTTCTCCCTCTCTCTATCTCAGTCCTTCTGGCATTTCATGGAGAGTGTCTGAAATAATTTTTTGGTTTTGCAGAAACAAATCCTTGCAGTTAGGTTTTCTTTTAGCAAAACGAAAAAAATACTGATTCTGATGGGGAACTGAGATATCCTCCTTTTGCTTGGTTGTGGTGGGAGGGCATTATTTTATTTTCCTGTGTGTGTGAATGCCTTGCCTGTCATGACAGGAAAAAAGATTATTGGAAATCCCACCACAAGGGCAGTGGGGCTTGCACCAATGTAAACCAATGGCCCTAAAGGACTCTACCTATGGACAGAGGCTTTCCCATGGCTGAGCTGGCTGAGTTTCAAGCATAGAAACACTGTGGCTCCTCCACTTCATTTAGATGTGGGGGAACTGCTGAATTCACCTTGGGAGTCATGACGTGGGTAGGGATGAAGAACTATATACTTATACTGCTTTTTTCATCTCTCCAAACTCTAAATGACTTACTATGTTTACTGTACACTGCAATATAGTTGTCTTCTCTGTAAATCTTTATTGGTGTAAACATTTGGACCAATGATCTCTGAAATTCATTTGTTATCTGAGTGCAGTGAGCACATTTTATGAAATTAATTAAAAATTACCTTCTTGAAGGCTAGGTTTTATTTTTCCAATTTTTCTGAATCTCCTTAGGATCCTGTACTCGGGCCGGCTTTAGCCATTGTGGCGACCTGTGCAACAATCCTTTTTGGTGTCCCCTGAAGACCTCCTCCTCGGATTCCCAGACCATTATGAGGCAAAAGCGCCCCGCATCTCTCTATAGCCCCTCTCTCACATGCATTTCATTTTTTTAAAGTGCTGGTAAATGCTAGCTTTACTAATCCACTCAGCTATCCACATAAAATACAGATCTGTTCTTTGCAAGAGGCATATAACCCCCTTCTTTACGGAGAGTTAAAACTGCTGTTGGACAAAACTCCACCCTCACTCTCTAGCAGGATCATTAATCACTAGAGTTATCTTGACATTTTTATTGTTGCCAGATGGACGTGCATGGAACTTTGTTTCAGGTACTTTTAAATTGTAAGTTATTGCTAAAGACAGCTCCCTCTCGCCCGCCAAGGTCAGAGCCAGTGCAGCCGCCCCGGTGGCACCCCCTTAAAGGCTGCCCTGCTTATACCCACATAATTTATAAATGCATTTTTAAAATTGACATGTAGCTCACACATGCCCCTAAGGCATGTGTGTGCTTCACATGTCCTTAAAAAGTTTTGGGGTGCTGCAGAGGGGGCCTGTAGTGAATCCTGGTTTGTTTTAACAGGATAACAGGAGTTAGCTTAGCCGTAGGCTTGTAAACTCGTGCCCCCGTCACCCAGTGACTTTTAACCTACTTAGCTTGCTCTGTCTTAGTCCATTTAATTATTTATTTCCTTTAAAATGGCGGCCTTGTTTATAGTTAGGCCACTTGTTGTGGGTTCTATTATCAGTGTCACTGCGCCAAGGCGTCAAGATCAAGCACAAAAGACAAACATACAGTAGGCATTCACACTTAGGGATTTTCCCTCTCTACTTTCGAGGGATTGTTGATATTAATTGCCGTCCCAAGCATGCCTGTTATCTATTGTTATGAATAACACTTATGTCAAGGGACCTTGTAGATCTGTATAAATACAACACACTTTTAGACAGATAATCAGAGGGATTCCGACCAGAGGGCATCGCTACCATCGCTGATACCGATGCTGCAGTCATCTTGACGCTGACCCAGTCTTCGTGTCCCTGCGAAGTCTGAGATAGAGACCTCATTCCAAGGTAACGAGGGTTGGGGGCTCCTCTCATGGACACGGCTTTGGCAGATTAGGTTTAACGAACCCAGCTCTCCTTTTTTAGGTAGGAGGTTAGACCTACTCTCCTTAGGGTGTTAGGGCTTATTCCATTTTTTACCTATACATATATTTCTTTCATATATTGCATAATGGTCGGGGTCTTTATAACAATAACTCTCCTCTTCACAATACTGTTGCTTGGTATATTCATTATCCTAATCATTGCACTTCATGCAACTTATCACAAATTGCAGTTATGTTAAATAAAAACTATTATAACTTCACTGCATCTGTGTTATTGCCTTTGTTTATATGAGACATAATAATCTGTGAGAAAAGGGTAATATCCGTTTAACCACGAAAACCCTGAGAGATCTTATTTTGAGTCCATGCGTAAGCGACTTCTACAAATCACCTTTTTACTATTGTGTTTCTGGTGAAGTACTGCTAGTAAGCCGGTAAGGTTTGGACAACAGTTACAACTAGTTGTAGGGAGAAACTTAGTCACCTACAAACGAAAGTACTGTCATCCTGAGACCAGCAGTCTTGCTCAGAGCAAGAGTCCAAACTACGACAGGCCTTAGACCCCAGCACCCTGGGATTTGCATTTCCTAATTTGCGAATTCATAACTGGAATTTGCAATTTGGGAAATGGAAAAAACATTTGCAACTATGGGTGCGAATGGGGTCGGATTCTGTATTTGTGATCGGTAATAGCGTTGGTCAATTCGCTATTACAGAATCGCAAAATTCATACATACCATTTTGCATTTCTTAAAAAGCGATTTCTTAAAATTCGCTATTTAAGAAATGCAATTTGGTTTCTTGATACCTCTGCCCATTAGATTACAGTCAGGGAGGGTGGTAGTCCCCCTAGTTCTTGATGTAGATCTCCAAACTCCTTCAGTCCATGGATCCCCTCCCTTGCCTACGCACCAACCACTGCCTGAACTTCCACCAACCAGCTAGACACCTGCGATCCGCCTCCTGGACCCTTGCACACACTCCCATCTGCCAAATCCACAGTCGAGGATGCTCCTTCACCTACTGTGGTGCCAATTACTGAAACAACCTTTCCCTCATCTACGAACATTGTTCTTGCGCCCGTAAATCAGAGAGGTACTCAAGACATAGCAATTGGATACACTCATGGGTGACAAGCTGCACTTTACAAATACTGATTGATTGATTGGTTGATTGCAAGGACATCAAACTCAACCCTTGCCCATTTCAGCAATGTAGCCAGCCAACACATAACATCTGGGACTGTTAGCACATTCCACGCCATTGCAATGCTGCACTTAAAAAAGACAAAGGCAAGGTCAGTGAACCTGGGTAAGTATTGGTCCCCTTTTGATTTAGGCCGGACTCCAAGTAAGCAGGAAGCCAATTTTGCATGCTTGGTAATCTCTGCAGTGACTTCCCTGACTTCCTTCCAGGCCCTTTGGATCGTCATGCATTCCCAGACCATGTAATGGAAACCCACATCAATCTTGCTGCATCTAGGGCAAGCAGAAGATGCCATTGGAAACATGCAGTTCCGCTGTGTCGGGGCCTCAAGTGGTGTGGATCACATGTTGTATTGTATGATGCATCAAGTACTGTCCCACCGTTATTCCATAAGGATCCATAATGTCCTGTTAGGATGTTAAGAACTCCATCATGATAGAATTCTTCGAAACAGTCGATCCCTGCCTCCCTCCAGGCTGTCAGATCAAACCTCTGAGCCACGTCCTGAATTTCTGAGCACTGCCACACCAATATTAATGGGGAATTCGGGAGGATGAGGTCCCCCTTTGTACACAAACCTCCTCCAGTCAAAGCAAGCCATTGTCATTTGGTGTGTCTCTTGCTGTGGGCAGGTTCTTGACTCCGATAGCCACATGCAGTTCAGGGTTGCTCCAAGCATCATGCTAATGGCTGCCTTTTCTGGGCATGTAGTATCACTCAGCCACTGCATCAGACACAGCAGTTGTGCCGCTGCGTAATATAATTCATAATTAGAGGTCCCCAAGCCTCCCTTAGTCAGAGGGTGCTGTAGTACGGTAATTGCCATTCGCTGCCTGCCTGATCCCCATATTAGCTCTGACAAGGTGCCATGTATTTCCTGGGAGAAGCTCCAAGACAAGGAGATCAGTAGTGCAGCTAAGAAGTAGATGTGGTGGGGCAATATCAGCATCTTAAAAATTGCTACACGTCTCATGGGGGACAGAAGCAAGGAGCAACAGAAGGGCAGGGATTTACAGATCAAGCTCAGAGCTCTGTCCATATTTCCCTCCTTGAGGTCTGTATCTGCATAGTAGATCTGAACCTCCGGATACATAAAGGAATGATAGCACCATTTGAGTCGAAATCTTGGCATGGTCTTCCTGTCATGTGCCGGGATCAGGGACAGGGGGAACAGGCACGACTTGCCCCAGTTCACCTTTAGGCCTGACAACATTCTGAACTCCTTTAGACCAGGACCGGGCATCATCTGCATATAGTGAGACAATGTGACACTTGACATTATTCCCCAGTGTTGCGCCTGCAGCTGCAGGCTATAAGCCAACGGCTTCATTTCCAAGGCAAAAATCAAAGGTGATGGGGGGCATCCCTGCCTTGTGCTTCTTTGAATGGTAAACCTGTATAAAATTAGTTGGCCCAACCGGACACACGCTGTCAGGCTGTTGTAGAGTGTGCAAATCCATCCAAGATACCTCAGATCCACACTCTTACCCTTCAGTGTGGCCATCAGGTATTCCCTGCTCAAGCTATCAAAGGCTTTCTCCATATCCAATGATACTGACACCTGGGATTGAGCTGCGCCGGGGTAGCCTCCAACAACTGCAGCAACCAACGGATATTTAGAAAGGTGCTGCGTACAGGTATGAACCCAGACTGGTTGCTGTGTTCAAGAGTGGTGACCACTGAGAGGAACCTGGGCTAACACATCCCCAATATCTTATAATTTAAGTTGAGAAGTGACAGTGGCTGGTATGATCGAACATCTAAGGGATCACAGCCTTGTTTGTGTAGCACCCTGGCTTCATTGAACATTTCCAAGAGCTGCTGAGACAGGTGGACGCTGAAGGTTGCATAGTACTCAATTGGTAGGGCATCATTATCCAGTATTTTCTTCCAGGTAATCTGAGTGATGGCTGCTCGCACTTCCTCCAGCTGAAGAGGCGCCTCTAGCTCAGCACATGTGGTAATGGGATGCTCCGACAGAATCTCTCTGTTCGATCAAGAGGAGGTATCTCGCCAGCTGCTCATAGTGTCGGATAGTAGCCTCAGTACATGTCATTGATCGCCACTTGTGTGTTAACCGCTGTACTATCGCTCAATCTGATGGTTCCAATCAGTGGCCTTTGCTGGTCTTCTCGAGCAACCAAGTCTTTCTTCAACAACTGGTGTCCCTCTGCATGAAGGAGAGCAAGTCGCAACTTGTAGTCATGCTGCCCTAACCTTGCTTCAGTCTCTCTATATTTAGGGGGTCATTACAACATTGGTGGTAAAAGCCGCTTACCTCCGTGCAGAAGACCGCCAACACACCGCCGCGGTCGCGGAATTCCGCCACAGCTATTATGACCCACATCTCGGAATCCGAAAAAATTCAGACACCCACACAAGTCCACCACACCAAAGGTCAGTGATAAACTGGCGAAAACAAAACAGACACCATCACGCCAACAGAAATACGCCCACACTATCACGACACACGAAACCACACGGCGGTCTTTCAACCACGGTATTCCATTGGCGGTACACACCGCCGAGCTCAAAATACACACACATCTCCAAAACATAACCACATTGGACAATTCGAAATACACACACCTGATACACATACACACACCACTCCCACACACCCAATACAATATAGAACACACACCCACAAACCCCTACGACCACAATTCACGACCGAAGGCCAGAGAGAGACACCACCATCAACAAACTAGCATCCACAGGCACACAACACCATCACCCACACAACTTCCACGCACCTCACACAACACACCACTACATATCACCACACTTATCAACACACACACCACCCCACACATCACCTACACCACCCCATGGCACGGCAAAGACAGCCCAGATTCTCGGAGGAGGAGCTCAGGGTCATGGTGGAGGAAATCGTCCGGGTAGAGCCACAGCTATTTGGAGCACAGGTGCAGCACACCTCAATTGCAAGGAAGATGGAGCTATGGCAAAGAATAGTCGACAGGGTCAATGAAGTGGGACAACATCCAAGAAATCGGGAGGACATCAGGAAGAGGTGGAATGACCTACGGGGGAAGGTGCGTTCCGTGGTCTCAAGACACCACTAGGCGGTTCAGCGGACTGGCGGCGGACCCCCACCTCCCCACCCACAACTAACAACATGGGGGGAGCAGGTCTTGGCGATTCTGCATTCTGAGGGCCTCGCAGGAGTTGGTGGAGGAATGGACTCTGGTAAGTCAAATCTTAACTATTACATCCCCCACCCTACCTGCATGCCATCACATACCCCCACCCTCGCCCTCACCCCTATCACTCCAACTCCTCACAAATGTTCCAATATCACAAACCACACATCCCAACACCAAGCCCTGCATGCAACAACAACGCATGGACACCCATCACTAAAGCATGCCCACTGCACATACCCATACACCCCCCTAAACCATCATCACACAAGCTCACACACAGGAATGTCAGCACTGGGGTAAACGGTGACCCACCCATTGCACACCATGCCTCACATAGATGCAATAATCATGCCTTTCCGCCCCTGCAGGACCACTACCCAACGTCACCAGACAGGAGGGTCCAGAACTGTCCACTCCACCCACAGAAGAGGCCCACAGTGATGACAGCACCTCTGTCCACCTGGATCTAGATGACCAGCCCGGACCATCGGGGGCCTCGGGACAGTCGGTTCCCCTCACACAGGCACAGGCCACCACAGACCTTCCCCCCTCAGGAAACACCAGCACAGCACCCACCCAGCGGGCCCATACCTCCGTCCCCAGGACACGTCAATCAGCTGTGTGTCCACCACTACAGGGAACCCAGGATAACCCACCACCCCAACAACAACAGGGACCTGGGGGCAGTGGCAGTGGGCACACGGTCCAGGGGACGGAGGCCCAGGAACACAGGGTAACTGGGAGGGCTGCTGTGCGACAGGGGGCGGACAGGCCAAGGGAACCCACTCTCCACGAGGCCCTCTCCCCCATCATGGGAGCCTACCACCACTCCCAGGAGACGATGGCAACTGTACTGGCCAAGTTTCAGGAGACCCAGCGGATGCAGGAGGAACAGTACTTGGGGTTCAGGGAAGAACTCAGAACCATCAGCTCCACCCTGGGCACCATCGTAGGGGTGCTGAAGGAAGTACTCAACACCAGGAGGGACACTGTGGCACTACAAGGGGCCCCTGACACTAGCATGGACGATGAACTGCCCACCTCCTCCGCCGGCGCTAGTGGACAGGAGGCACCGCCACAGGACCACCACACCAGCACCCCACCCCCTGCAGACGGAGAACCACCCCGCAAATGGTCCCTGAGATCCAGGAACAAGACAGAGCACGATGCCAAGACCCCCACTAAGAAATGAGACCACCCTGATTGTCATCCCACTGTCCCACTTTGTCACCCTGTCCATATTGAAACTGCCCCAGCTCCACTTCCTATGCCCATATGGGCAATGCACCTGTGAGACTAATAGACTGGACTCTGCCATGGACACTCCTCCGCCATCACCCCTCACCATTTAATTTCCCCCTCCAATATTTTGTATTTAAATAAACACACCTAAAGCACCAAAAGATCTGGAGTCTGTCTGTGATTTTGAAATAGTGTATTTGCAATTACAGTGACAAAATGTACTTGAAATAGTAATGTCAACTTACCTATGTCACACAGCTCTAGTCCATGAGGAATCTAAGCAGATGAGACACGTTGGGACCCACACCTGTGAAACCGTCAGGGAAGTGACAACTCAGAGACCATAAACTGGGTGAAAAGGACAGACAGGATAGAGGTAGAAGTGTAAAAGTACATGTAGTAGGCAGGAATGTATTCTCACCTGTGTTTCACTAGAAATATTCCTGAATCACTGAGTACCTGTTCTGCATGTCTTCTTCCTCTGCTTCATCCTCATCACTGTCCACAGGCTCCACAGCTGCCACAACACCGCCATCTGGACCCTCCTCCTGCAGAAAAGGCACCTGTCGTCGCAAAGCCAAGTTGTGAAGCATACAGCAGGCCACAATGATCTGGCACACCTTCTTTGGTGAGTAGAATAGGGATCCACCTGTCATATGCAGACACCTGAACCTGGCCTTCAGGAGGCCGAAGGTCCGCTCGATCACTCTCCTAGTTCGCCCATGGGCCTCATTGTAGCTTTACTCTGCCCTTGTCCTGGAATTTCTCACTGGGGTCAGTAGGCATGACATGTTGGGGTAACCAGAGTCACCTAATGGCCACACACGGTGCCTCTGGAGTTGACCCATCACATAAGGGATGCTGCTATTCTGCAGGATGTAGGCGCCATGCACTGAGCCAGGGAACGTGGCATTCACATGGGAGATGTACTGGTCTGCCAAACATACCATCTGTACATTCATGGAATGATAACTCTTCCGGTTTCTGTACACCTGTTCACTCCTGTGGGGGGGACCAAAGCCACATGGGTCCCATCAATGGCACCTATGATGTTGGGGATATGTCCAAGGGCATAGAAGTCACCTTTCACTGTAGGCAAATCCTCCACCTGAGGGAAAACGATGTAGCTCCGCATGTGTTTCAGCAGGGCAGACAACACTCTGGACAACACGTTGGAAAACATAGGCTGGGACATCCCTGATGCCATGGCCACAGTTGTTTGAAAAGACCCACTTGCAAGGAAATGGAGCACTGATAGCACCTGCACTTGAGGGGGGATTCCTGTGGGATGGCGGATTGCTGACATCAGGTCAGGCTCCAACTGTGTACACAGTTCCTGGATTTTGGCACAGTCAAACCTGTAGGTGATAATCAAATTTCTTTCCTCCATTGTCGACAGGTCCACCAGCGGTCGGTACATCGGAGGATTCCGCCATCTCCTCACATGTCCCAGCGGATGGTGCCTATGAAGGACAACAGCGAGCACAGAGTCAAACAACTCAGAGGTATATACCCACAGTCTACACAGAACACCAATCATACACAGAATGTGGCCTGTATGTGTGTTGAGACTAGGCCTAGGTATGTGTGACGCATTTGGAAATTAGGCCATGTGGGCCCCTGAAATGGCGGCTGCCTGACCTCTAAAGTGGGACAATGGGATGTGAGGTAACTGCGCTGGCGTTGTACACCGCCGCGGTAGGCGGTCGAAGACCGCGGCGCAATGCTGCATTGGTTAACATTGGACCCTATGGGTCCCAGGAGCCAATGACGATGTACGCCGGCGGTGATGGTACGCACCGCAGTGGATGTGACCGCCATTTTCTATCTGTATAATCACTCGATACCTGATCTTCGACAGGAGAGGACCTACACGGCAAGTGCTGCTGTGACCTCGGTCTGGAAGAGACAATGGCTCGTGCGTCTGGGGAAAGGGCCCCTGCCTTCACATCGGAGGAGTTGGAGAAGCTCATTGATAGGGTCCTCCCCTAGTACACGCTACTCTACGGTCCTCCAGACCAACAGGTAAGTACACAGGGAGCATGTTGTACGGGCTATGCCTGTGTGGAGAGGGCTGGTTGTAAGAAGGAAGGGGGCAGAGTTCTGCGTGCATGAAAGACAGTGGGTACATGTGCCACATGGCAAGGGTAGGGATGGGGGCCACCCACTTTGACGGCGCAGTTGGTAATGACTTCTCTTCTTCCCCTGTACATTTCATGTAGGTCAGCGCCCACCAGAAGAAGGATATTTGGCGTGCCATCGCCAAGGACGTCCGGACCCTGGGGGTCCACCACAGACGGAGCACCCACTGCCGGTAAAGATGGGAGGACATTCGCCGCTGGAGCAAGAAGACGGCGGAGGCTCAGCTGGAGATGTCCTCCCAACGTGGGAGGGGTGCCTGTTAAACCATGACCCCTCTGATGTTCAGGATCCTGGCGGTGGCCTACCCGGAGTTGGATGGGCGCTTGAGGGCATCACAGCAGACACAAGGGGGTGAGTACACTCTCATTCAGCTGACTTTGCGCGCAGTGGAGGTGTCTGGGTGGGGGAGGAGGGCTGTGGGTTTCCCTAGGCCAGGGTGAGTTCCGTAGGCTAGGCCCCTCCGTAAGGCATGGCCCTGTGGCCCCCCACCCCACCTTTGTAGAGTGCCAAGTACAGCTATTCATGCACCTGTGTCATCTATGTGTGCAGATGTCGTCCATAGCCTTGTAGGCCATTTCCCATGAATTGCACTGTAGAGCCCAAGAGAGCGACGTAGTGCAGGGGGCTTCTGTGTCTGTCTTGTCCGCCAACGGTAGCGGTAATCCATGCACTCAACATGTCTTTCTTCTGTTCCACCCCCCCCTTTTTTGTGGTCTCCCTGTTCTTGTGTGCATTAGCATCATCAGGCGGTGGAGCAGTGGCACCAGAGCACGAGGGAGCTGCATCCCACATGGCCATGGAGGGCCACACTACGGACTCAGAATGCACCAGTGGGACGGAGCTGAAACCAGCGACACGGACTCGTCCTCCGATGGGAGCTCCCTTGTGGTGGCGGCAACATCTGTGCCTCCCGCATCTACAGGTACAGCCGCCACCCCCCCCTACCAGCACTGCCCTCCCAGCAGCCCCTCAGCCTTTGCCCCGTGCCCTCTCACCCAGGAAGGTGGGCATCACCTTCGCCCCAGGCACCTCAGGCCCTGCCCCAGTCACCCGTGCTGCCCTCAGTGAGGAGGCCATTGACCTCCTCAGGTCCCTCACTGTTGGGCAGTCTACCATTTTGAATGCCATCCAGGGTGTAGAAAGGCAGCTGCAACAAACAAATGCATTCCTGGAGGGCATTCATTCTGGTCAGGCGGCCCTTCACTGAGCCTTTCAAACTCTGGCCTCAGCACTGATGGCAGCCATTGTCCCTGTCTCTGTCTCTAGCCTCCCCCCTCCATCTTCCTCCACCCAGACCCAATCCCCTCTTCCTCTGCCTATCCCAAGCACACCATCAGACCAGCCTGCACACACCTCACCACACAAGGGAAGCTCAGGCAAACATAAGCACCACACATCCCACAGGCACTCACGCAAGCATCACACACATACAGACACACCAACATCCACTGCCTCCATTGTGTCCCCCTCCTCGTCGTCTCCCTCCTCCCTCCCAGTCTCGTCTACACTCACACCTGCATGCACTACCTCTACAGCCACTACGTCCCTCACCAGCACACCCACCAGAACACCCCGCTCACGTGCAGTCACCACCCCCACTACCATACACACGTCCCCTGTGTCCTCTCCCAGTGTGTCTGTGACGCCCCCTCCGAAGATACACAAATGCAGACACACACCCACTCAACAGCCATCCACCTCACGACAGCCTCCAGCGCATGCACCTGCACCCAAAGCCACCAAACGTACACCTCCTACAACCACCACCTCTTCCTCCACTCCCAAACCCCCTCCAGCTACCCGTCCCAGTGTGTCCAAACAACTTTTCCTGTCCAGCCTTGACCTATCTCCCACCCCCCGTCCAACTCATAGGTCCCGAACTAGCACCTCAGCCACAACATCTCCGGGACCAGTGGTGCCTGTTGTCACAGGTATGTGGAGTGCATCGGCCACCAGGACACCCAGTGTGGCACAGAGCCACAGCACAGTCAGTCCACCCCCCTGTGAAGCACCAGAAGTTGGCCAGTGCCCGGCGGGAGAGGGGTAAGACTCCAGCCACCTAAGCCGCTCCCAGGGGTCCCGGTGGGAGTGTGGACTCAGCTGTGACTCCTCCCAAGGTGGGGAAGGGCCACAAGAAACCCAGCAAGTCTGGGAGGAGCAGCACGGCAGAGAAGACCGCCATCATCCCCGCTGCCCAGGAGGGCCCCGCCAGCCCCATCCTCGCTGCCCAGGAGGCCACCGCCAGCCCCATCCTCGCTGCCCAGGAGGCCACCGCCAGCCCCTTCTTCGCTGCCCAGGAGGCCACCGCCAGCCCCATCCTCGCTGCACAGGAGGCCAATGCCAGCCCCATCCTAGCTGCCCAGGACGGCCCCGCCAGCCACAGCCCAGCTGCCCAGTAGGGCCCCACCAACCACAGCCCAGTTGCCCAGGAGGGCCCCGCCAGCCACAGCCCAGCTGCCCAGGAGGGCCCCACCAGCCACAGCCCAGCTGCCCAGGAGGGCCCCACCAGCCCCAGCCCAGCTGTCCAATGAAGGACCGCCAGCCCCATCCCAGCTGGGCAATGAAGGACCGCCAACTCAAGCACCGCTGAACAGGGCACCGCCAACTCAGGCACCGCTGAACAGGGCACCGCCAAATCAAGCACCGCTGAACAGGGCACCGCCAACTCAAGCACCGTTGAACAGGGCAAGCACCGCTGAACAGGGCAATGCCAAATCAAGCACCGCTGAACAGGGCACTGCCAAATCAGGCACCGCTGAACAGGGCAAGTACCGTTGAACAGGGCACCGCCAACTCAAGCACCACTGAACAGGGCATCACCAAATCAAGCACGCTGAACAGGGCACCGCCAACTAAAGCACCGCTGGACAGGGCACTGCCAACTCAAGCACTGCTGAACAGGGCAAGCACCACTGAACAGGGCACCGCCAAATCAAGCACCGCTGAACAGGGCACCGCCAACTCAGGCACCGCTGAACAGGGCAAGCACCGCTGAACAGGGCACCGCCAAATCAAGCACCGCTGAACAGGGCACCGCCAACTCAGGCACCGCTGAACAGGGCAAGCACCGCTGAACAGGGCACCGCCAAATCAAGCACCGCTGAACAGGGCACCACCAACTCAAGCACCGCTGAACAGGGCACCACCAAATCAAGCACCGCTAGCCCATGAGCAGCAGGAACACTGACGCAACTGTGACCGTCACGGGGTGCGTGATGCACTCTGGGCACCAGTCCCCCTCCAGAACCAGTGGAGACATCCATCCACTACCTCTGTCCTTCACAGGATGAAGCACTCTGGGCACCAGTCCCACTCCAGAACCAGTGGAAACTGTTATCCACTTGAGAGACTGTGGCTTTGCACTCCCCAGGATAATGCAGTGGGCAACCCACCCACTGTAGAGACTTGAGAGACTGTGGCTTTGCACTCCCCAGGATAATGCAGTGGGCAACCCACCCACTGTAGAGACTTGAGAGACTGTGGCTTTGCACTCCCCAGGATGGAACAGTGGACAAACCACCCACTGTAGAGACTTGAGAGACTGTGGCTTTGCACTCCCCAGGATTGAACAGTGGGCAAACCACCCACTGTAGAGACTTGAGAGACTGTGGCTTTGCACTCCCCAGGATTGAACAGTGGGCAAACCACCCACTGTAGAGACTTGAGAGACTGTGGCTTTGCACTCACCAGGATTAAACAGTGGGCAAACCACCCAATGTATGGACTTGTGAGACTGTGGCTTTGCACTCCCCAGGATACATCAATGGGCATGGAGCCCCCTCGTGGATCTGGCGTTGTGCACTCATCCGGCTGAGGTGCCCCCACTTCCCTTCCCCCTGAGGTGCCTGTTGTATTTCTATCTGATGCCCCTGCAGTGTTCTCTCTGTTTTGATCTGGTATCCTGTGTGGGCCTCGCCCATGCATTTTGGGCCCAGTGGTCCACGGACTATAAATGGTGCAATACCTGGACTACTATTCTTGGTGTATATTTTGTTAATAGTGTATATATGTATATTTTTGTGTACTGGATTTTAATATATTACAATGGTTACACTCATTTCCTTTTGTCTTTGCATTCTTCCGGGGGGGGGTTGGGGGTGTTACTATAATGTATAGATATGTATTCGTGTGTGCGTTGTAGTGGGTGAGGGTGGGGGTGTTGCGTGTGTGTGTCCCTGTTTTTTGCCTCCCCCCTCCCCTGTGTCGTAGGTGCAGTACTCACCATGGTCTTCGCCGCCGGCGTTGGTGCTCCTGGTACAGGAGCAGGAAGACTATCACAGGTAGGATTTGGAGTTCCGGGTCCATGGTGTCGTCGTTCCTCGTGGAGTGTGTAGAGGTGAGTGTTTTCCCTTTGAAATTCCTGTTTCCGACGTGTTTTTATCCGCTGTGAAGATGCCCCGGAAAAGGTGGCGGATTGGCCTGTCCTAATAGTGTGGGCGGTACCTTGTCTCCCACCTGTCTGTTGGCGGTGACCGCCGCGCTGTTTGTTTGTACCGCTGTTGCGGTCGGAGTGTTAAAGTGGCTGTCTTTGTTGGCGGTTTCTGCCACGGTCGTAATTCAAATTTTTTTACCACCGGCCTGTTGGCGGTTTTACTGCCGCTTTAACACCGTCCGCCAGGGTTGTAATGACCACCCTAGTCTGCACGTGTTGAAGACGGTCAGCAATGGCGGTCTGCCAAGCCACTTTGTTTGGAAGGAGGCACAACTCCTGCTCTGTAGTGAACAACTCATCAGTCACAGCTGGGAGGACCATCTATGTGGTGGCAGTACCCTGCCCATGTATGACCACTTTGTGTGCGTCCCATTCCAGTGCCTTTGAGGGGGTGGTGCACTTGTTAATGTCAAAGTATTGAGTGATAGCTGTCAAAAGCACTAGCCTGAATGGAGGATCCTGCAGTGCTTTAATCTGTAGCTTCCAGGTCAGTATATTAGGACCTTGCCTGCCCCAACAGAGCATCAGCACCAACGGACAATGATTGGAGAAGGGTACATGCCAGATATTCTGTATTGAGAACCTGCATGCCCAGAGGTTGGCTAAATGAAAAGAGATTCAGGGCCAGATGTACGAAATGACTTGGCCTTTCTTAACAGGGCAAATTGTGATTTAGGTCCATTAAGAAATGTTAAATTACCGTTACATATTGTTAGAAATTGAGTCTTTAGTTGGCAGAGGTATACACCCTTGTCCAAGTAGGGACCACAATCCTAGCTAGGGTAAGTCACAACACAATCCAAATTATCCTGTGTCAACCCTCCAGCAGCTTGGCTCTGAGTAGTCAGGCTTACCTTAGAAGGCCATGTGTAAGGTATTTGTACAGAACTTTATAAAATAACACAGTGAAAACACCACAAAAAGACACTACACAGGTTTTGAAGAATAGATTATATTTAAATACTGTTGAAAAGATAAAAATACAGTGTACACAAGCAAAGTTATTAATTTAAAAAAATTAAATCCAACTAAGTGGCTAGAAAACACAATAGCTCCAACTGGGGCTATCACGGCATCGTTGACGGAGTCATTCCCAACAATTCGACATCACCGGTGCCAGTCACAGAGTCACATGGACCCCCAGGTACAGTACCTTTTCAAAACGAAGAACAAGGACGTCACACGGAATCGGAAAGAGGTGTTGCTGGATTTTCTATTACCATTCTGGCCATACTCAATATGACCTGGTTACCCCTTTCAGATCAGAATCTACCACCCAAAATGTATATGAGTGCAGTCCTAATGCTAGTTCATGAAAGGAGCAAGCCTCACAGTAGTGTAAAATGAATTTAGGAGATTTTCCCTACCAGGACATATGACACACATCAGTGCATGTCCTGCCTTTTACCTACCTAGCATCCTGCCCTATGTGTTACAAGGTGCTGTCCTTAGGGTGACTTGTATGTAGAAAAAGGGGAGTTAAAGGCTTGGCAAGTACTTTTAAAATGCCAAGTCGAAGTGGCAGTAAAAATGTACACACAGGCCTTGCAATGGCAGGCTTGAGACATGGTTAGGGTGGCACAATCAGTGCTGCAGGCACACAAGTAGAATTTCATTTACAGGCCTCGTGCACATGTAGTGCACTTTACTAGGTACGTAGAAGTACATCACACATGCCAATTGGGGATGAACCAATTTTTCCATGTTTAAGGGAGAAAGCATATGCATTTTAGCACTGGTTAGCAGTGGTAAAGTGCCCAGAGTCCTAAAAACAGCAAAAACAGTGTCAGAAAAGTGGAAAGAGGCAGGGTAAAAGTTGGGGGATGACCACCCTGAGGCTGTCAGGTGTAACCCATATGTACAAAGGTAAAAAGGGAATCGCAAAATGTTATTTCTACCCAGTTGAAATAGCATTTTGCGATTACCTAAGTAGAAAATCGCAAATAGGGATTTTCTATTTGCGATTTCCTAAGCAAAGGTACAAAGCATTTCACAAATGTGAAATGGGTATTTAAGAAATGTTATTACCATTGACTTCAAGTCGTTGGTAACCAAGTGCAATTTTATAAAATGCACCCAAAATGCATTTTTAAAGTGCCATGTAGCACACACATTCCCCTAGAGCATTTATGCACTTTACATGTGCACCACTTTTTTTGGGGCGCATCAAGGATGGCCATAGCCCCAAAGGCACCCTTGGTTTTGCATTTCCTAATTTTTTATTTCCTATTTAGCCTTAAGGCCCATAGGAACGAATGGTGTAGCATTTTCTAAATAGCGATTTCCTAATGGGTATTCCTACTCTGTAGGAATTGCTATTAGGAAATCTCTATTTTCGTACGTTCCATTTTGCATTTCCTAAATAGCAATTTTCTTGGGATTTGCTATTTAGGAAATGCAAAAACAAATTTTCATACATCTGGCCACTAGTCTTGTTTGTATTCCATGAACCGGGGAGTAAAATGAAAGAGCTGTACCATGGGGGTGTCCCAGACACCATGTATCATATACCTATGTGCGAACCACCCAGTCCCTAAAATGCTGTGATGTATGAATGCAAGAAGTGCCAGCAAGGGGCAGGACAACCCTGTCAAGATAAATGTCTGACACACATTTAAAGTTGCTGCCCCATATACTCAGGGTGTGGGGGTCTCTAAATAGTGCCGGTATAAGTGTGTTAAAGAAGTCGTCTGATTGGCATTGGGTGCCTAAATGTCCACTAGTGTTAGCAGCGCCCCGTCTGAGTGAATCTCAACCAGCATGTAGTGACCCCCCTCATCAACCTAATGACTTTCCTCCACAAAGGGGACCCCCAGAGCTATCCAAATCAACACCTCAAATGCATAAGCTGATGTTGTGGTGTCGTAGACCTAACCCCTCCACCTCTTGTGAAGTTTCCGTACCTCCACTCGCATCAAATGTGTTTCCTGTAAAAATGCAATGTGGGTGTGGTGGCGCCTGAGGTAAGCATGCATTCTGTAACATTTCATGGGGGTAGCCATGTCCCACACGTTCCATGTCAGCAAATGATATTGCAGGATAAAATTGTGGATCATCATGACCATGATATAAAGTTCTAAGAGTCAGCATGCAATATGTTAGTGTACCCACCCTCTGTCAGTTCTATGTATAGTATCTCATGCGTGTCCCTACCGTGTTGAGATGTACTGTGTCCGTCTGGGCCATAACCGGATAACAAATGCATGAGTCTCCACAAACTGAACAAAAACCCAACTAAACCAACTCCCTCACCCCATCCTAGGTCTAGAATGCCCCAAGTTCCCTGCCAAAACTACATATCCATCCCCAATAAACCTAAACAATACATGTAAAATAAACTGTGTCCTGTATGGAGTCCGCGTGGGCTGTGGGACACCAGCTATCATGTCCCACAATTGGGCCCCGGTCAGTCACAGAAGAGTTCTGCTCACATCACCAGGGTGGGTTCAGCCATCGGCTCCCCACAACAGATACCATCAAAATTCACACAAGATCATCCGCCAATCTCAGAGTTAAGACCAGACCCGAATTGACTCTGTAGTTGAGGCCCGGAGTCTCCTGACTGACCCCATGTCTGAGGCTCGGCCCATGCGGAATGCATCGTAGGGGTTTTTACCATGTTGGACTGCCTCCCCACTACCTGAGCTGCCCCATGGCCACCTGCTCCAGGTGGGGCGACAATCCATCCTCCCTCATCTCTTGCACTGTAGTCTGGGTATCAACCATTCATTTGAAGATTGTTCAGTGTTGGGAGTAGTCACAAGCCTTTTTGAGTCAAGCCACGTCCACATATCTAAAAGGCGTTGAAAAGTGGGAGGTGTCGCATTCCAGCACCTTATGTTTTGCAGGGGACTGTAAGACATACTTCAAGCTTAACTCCCCGTGTTGCTGCTTGACTGCGGTGTAGGGAGTTAAGCTTAAACTGCTGGACCTCCACATTGAAGTCCACATAAGCAGCAATGATGTTATTTTCAAAGTGCCAAGGATGCTTTCTTCTGAAAAACTGAAGTATCAGATCCCTGTCTCTGATGTTAAGGAGTCAAGCAATAATAGGTCGCTGGCGAGCTGCTGAAGGTGGAGGTTGCCCTGGTATTTTATGTGCACATTCCACAGAGAATAACTTTGGTACTTTGTCCTCCAGTACAGTAGACATCAGCCAGGCCCAAGAAATAATTCAAAGCTCAGCCCATCAGAACATTCGGAAAACCCCAGGAAGCGGACATTGTTGCATCTTGAGCGGCCTTCCAGTTTTACCACCCGCCACATTCGCCTTCATCTCTGTCACTCAACCTCTACGTCAGCTTCCGTTGATCCCCCTGAAGCAGATTCACATCCAGGGACACAGCATCAATCTTGGTTTTCAGCAACGTTTTGGTACACACTATAGCTTGCAAAACATTTTTGAACTGGGCAGTGTTTACTAGAGTGGCCTCCAGCCTGTTCAGTGAGCCTAAGTTGTAGTCTGAGGGGGCAGATAGGGTGGTATCCCCTTTTGGGCCAGAGAACAGGCCTTTAGAGGCCTTGGGCTTTACCATCATGATCCTGTGGAGGTAAGATGACAGTTAAGACTTTGATATTTCTCTCACTTCACGGGCATGCTCCCAGGTCAGCCCTGACCCCATTCCCAGATGGACTAGCTAGGGAACGTTTGGAGGCTTTGGGGAGGCACCACTACTTCACAGGCCAGTGTGCACCCACCTCAAATAAAGGTCATTGAAATGCCAGCAGTTCTGGGGAGTGGGGAGGTGTTGTGGGTACAGTCACACAATATCTGAAGGATTCTCAGCTGCACTAATCTAGTGGATGCTAGGCATGCTCACGTACACAGAGCCAACAGCTGCAGGGCCTAGGGATAAGGTAGGGAGAGCCCCACACCACCCGCCTATCCAGGTCTAGCTTCAGGCTCTTCCGCTACAACTCAGCACAAAGCGTGGCACCACCTTCTTACCAGGTCACTGTGATTGACCTTTATCTTGTCCTGCGGGGTGGCAAAGAAAGTGGTGCCAGCGGGGGTCTTCTACACAGGCCAGTCCTAGTCCCCACCGCAGGAAGCACACTTCGCAGATGTTTAGTGCACTTGCATGGCAGTCCAGAGAGAGGCCTCTCCTACCAGGAGGCCTCAGGGATCAGACAGCCTCCATATCAAGACTTCCCCAGGGCCAGGACCTCCAAACATCAGGCAATCCAGCAGTCATCTGTCTGGCAAAAAGCAGCAAAGTACAGCAAAAGCAGCAAAGAACAGCATAGGCTCCAACAGATGGTGAATAGCGTTCAGGGGTGGAGGGTGCTGCACCTCTCACCACCGGGCAGCAGCCCCTCAAGTCAATGTGTGCAAGGGCAGCCGCTGGTGTCAGTATGCACTTACTGCCCTATGTACGCCGATGGATTCGGCTTCAATCCACTGCCCTCCTCTCTTCATCCCATTGTGCTCTCCGCTCACCCCTCAGGCATGAGGCAATCCTGGCCAAGGAGAACGAGGGAAGGTAGCGCCGCACCCGAAGCAGCCCAACAGGCTGTCAGAAGCAGGCCCGCAGAGTCCAGTGGTCCCTGGGCCATGCCGCACTGAACGTGGCATGCAATGGAGGAACGCTCCTCTTTCGGCTTCCAGCGTGGTGGGGGATGTAAGTGGGGCCCTATATGCCCTAGCTCTTCGCCTATCTTTTGAGGTTGCAGTTACCACGTTAAGTCCGTCCAGCAGCAAACTGACACCTGGCACAGTGCGATCTTCTCTGCTACTCAGCGTCACCGCAGCAGGGGCCATCTTGTGTAGTCGGTAGCCAGTCCAGCTCCAGGGTACGGCTCAGCCTAAGGTGACACCACGATTGAAGCCTCAGGTGCAGCCCCAGTCTGTGTGCGTTCGGTGGGTCCTGGGGAGCAGTCAAGCACCCCTCTCAATAATGGCTGACCAGACAGGAGCTGTGCGTTCAATTCCAGGCATCCCAAGCTTGGATGCCCTGGATTAAATCAGAATTCCTTGCAGACCCCATCGAAGCTCTTTAAAGTACATCTGACTTCACCGCCATCATGTCCATGTCTCCTGGATGGTCTGGTATATTACCCTAAATCGTATTTGATGCATCATAGAAAGAGAAGAGTTTACATCCTTGAGCTTGGGTGGTGCTTGCATTGACTGGCTGGCTATATGGAAGCCAGTACTCAAGGGTTAAGGGTGGAAACAGTAAGACAAGTGAAAGGGTGCTTCCCCATAAAATAGGAATTGATGGAAACCTGGACTATTGAGCAGAAGGAATGGATATGAGTAGGAATTTCGGGGCCAGATGTATCAAACTTTTTTGCATTCACAAATGGTGCGAATCACAAAAATCGTCCGTTTGCGAATGCAAAAATGCCTCCTACGATGTATGAAAGGCATTTGCAGTGTGAGAATAATGAATTGCTAAAATTGCAAATTTTTGTGAATATGACATGGTTTTGCATGTCGCAAACAGTGTGTCGCAAATAGCAACATGATTTACAGAATCGCTATTTGTGTGACGCAAACTGCAATAAAGTTTGCCGAGTTGCAGATAGCGATCTGCAAAATCCTGATGCAATTTGCGATATGCTGATTGCGACACGCAAAAACATGTTGCAATGCGATGCATTAAAAATTCGCAAATTGTGAATATTCGCAGAATGGCCTTTTGCAGATGCAATTTACCACGAATTCACATCAAGTGGTAACCAGGTGCAACCTATATAAAGAGGCCCAGGATGACTCAGCCGCTTTTCCACAATGGCTGCACTCTGCGTGATGGCGAGGAGAATGAGGATCTTGGCAGGTTTGAGGAGAGGGAGCAGGAGACAGGAGCGCATTTTCAAAGTGCACATAACCCTATTTGACCAGACAGAGGAGAAAATTTATGAGAAGTACAGGTTAAGCTCAGCCATGATACTTGACCTGATAGCAGATCTACAACCCATACTGCAGCGCACCGCACACAGGACCAATAGTATTCCCACCCATGTGCAGGTATTATGCTCCCTGCACCTACTGGCCTCCCGGAGCTATCAAGGGGTCATAGCAGCAGCAGGAGGGGTCTCACAGAGTGCCCTCTCACGCTTCTTCAGTGCATTTCTAAATGCCATGCTGAGCAAAATACAAGATCACTTAAGATTCCCCAACACCCCACAGGAATTACAACAGACGAAAATCAATTTCTATCAGATGCACAATTCCCACATGTCATAGGTGCCCTCGATGGGACACATGTAGCAATCTGTCCGCCATCGGACACCGAGTATATGTATCGCAACCGTAAGAACCATCATTCTATGAACATACTTGTGATTAGCAATGCCTCCAACATCATTACCGAACTCATGGCTAGATACCCAGGTAGCACACATGACTCATACATCTTTCGCCACAGCGGGATTCACACAAGACTGCTAGCTGGGGAATTTGGCAAAGGATACCTACTGGGTAAAGTAATAGTTGACAATGTTTCATTGATGTTATAGTGATGTCAGATATCAACAGTACTCATTTTACTCTCTGTTCATTCCAGGAGACAGTGCCTATGCAGTGAGGACCTATATACTGACGCCCTACCTGAGCCTTGCAACGCTAGCAGAGAGGAGGTACAATGCTGCACACAGGGCAACTCGCAGTGTGGTGGAGCGGACCTTCGGACTGCTGAAGAGCTGCTTCAGGTGCATCCATAAGAGTGGAGGGACACTACAGTACATCCCAGAGACAATCTGCAAAATTGTGGCTACATGTGCAATGTTGCACAACATTGCAACGAGAAGGGGCATACCAGTTGAACCAATGAAGCCTGACTCAGATAAAGATGGTGATCCCTCACCACCCCATCACCCAGTAGACAGGACCAGTGCAGCAGAGGGTAGGCAAAGACGTGCTGACCCTTTCACAATCATTTCTGATTTAAGTAATGACAAACCACTTCAATATTATGTATTTCTGTAGTTAGCATCTTTATTACCTTGACTTCAGGTAACATATGTGTCAATAAGACATAGGGGGTCATTCTAAGTCTGGCGGGCGGCGGAGGCCGCCCGCCAGACTTCCCCCACCAAAGTACCGCTCCGCGGTCGAAAGACCGCTGAGGGTATTTTGGGATTTGCCCTGGGCTGGCGGGCGACCGCCAAAAGGCCGCCCGCCAGCCCAGGGCAAATCATCCTTCCCACGAGGACGCCGGCTCAGAATTAAGCCGGCGGAGTGGGAAGGTGCGACGGGTGCAGTGGCACCCGTCGCGTATTTCAGTGTCTGCATAGCAGACACTGAAATACAAAGTGGGGCCCTCTTACGGGGCCCCTGCAGTGCCCATGCCATTGGCATGTGCACTGCAGGGGCCCCGCAGCACCCCCTACCGCCATCCTGTTCCTGGCGGGTCTCAGGATGGCGGTAGGGGGTGTCAGAATCCCCATGGCGGCGGAGCGCGCTCCGCCGCCATGGAGGATTCACAAGGGCAGCGGAAAACCGGCGGGAGACCGCCGGTTTTCCGCATCTGACCGCGGTCGAACCGCCGCGGTCAGAATGCCCTGCGGGGCACCGCCGGCCTGTCGGCAGTGCTCCCGCCGACCCTGGCCCCGGCTGTCTCTGACCGCCGGGGTCAGAATCACCCCCATAGCCATCTACTATAGGCAAACGTGCGAATAGCAATGTCACACTATTAGCATCATAGTATATCTGTATAGCTGCATGTTATGGTAGTCCCCTGTAGGCCTTAACATTACTTCCTACATCCACGCACTCCACTTGAGTGCTCAGTGGCCTCACTGGCACCTCTTGTAGCGGGATCACTGAAAGTACTGTGTCTGGTACTGCGACGCCTAGGATCCATCACAGGGGCTATAAGACTGCTGCGGCTAGAGAACTCCTCACTATCTCCACCACCCAGTTAGCTGTTTGTAGCACTACGTGCTGACTGCATTGCATCCAGGACATTGGTTATTTGCAACAATCCCTGTGCAACGTCCCAACTGCAATGTGCCATCTCCACCTGTATGCCCACAGCACGTCGTGCAATCAAGGCAGTTGAGATAGCGAGCCGATTGATCGATCTGCAGAACCCATCAAACCTTCCCATAAATTGGTGATGGAGCCTACAGTGGCTGACACGCTCCTGCTGAATCTCAGTCCAGAGGTCCCTAAAGGCATTTGTCAACTCCTTTATGTTTTCTGCTGCTGTTTGCTGTCCCTCATTCAGAGACTTCAACTGCTTGTTCATTGATCCAGTGTTTTCATTGAGTGCATCTATCTGCTTGTGCAGTACTCCGATATTGTCATTGTGAGACTCAAACTGCCTGTGCATTGCGCCCATGTTCTGATCGATTGACACCAATTGCCTGTGCATTGACCTCATGTGTTTGCATTGCAGGTGCTGCACTTTCAGCATGGAAACTTCAAGGCTGTCAAAGATTGATGGGCCCTCTCCTTCCTCTGTGCATTGTCTGCCTGTATCGTGCCGTCTCAAGAGGGGAGCTGACTGACGCTGGGGCAGGAACTGCTGTCTTCCTGTGGATCTAGCCTCTGGGGGTGGTGCAGGGACTTCATCTGGCATCTCATCTGAGTCCAGGTTATACTCTGGGAGAGGTAACACCCTTGCCCTCCGTCTAGTTGGTGCAATACTGAAAGACTCACTGGTGTTTGAGTCAGAGTGTGGCTGTGTTTCAACATACTCCACATTTCCTTCTGCTGCAGCAGGGCCCGGGACATCTGCCACGCCAATGTGCAGCATGTCATTTATGTATATATCACAAGAAGTTGCAGAATAGTAAAAACTGTACACTGACATCGTATCACTGTGAGCTGTGAGTGTTGTTTCTCAATGTGACTGAACACAAAGTTGTTATTTAGGTGGTATTTTGACTTTAGGGTTGTGGACTACCACTTCCAGAAGGCATAGTTGGGTTGTATGTAAGATGTGGCATGGACTACTTATCACAATGCATCTAATAGCTATATTCTAAGCGGCATTTGTACATGCACATATGGGGTTACACATCATTGGTGGCCTTACCTTTGCTGGTGCTGGGTATCGCTTAGGTGTCAATGTCAGTGACACCACTGACAGCTTTAGGTAGCAGTATGGACTCCACCATGTCTTCCATTGGTGTGGACGGTGTCCGGGTGGGTGGTCCTCCTCCGGTGCTCCTGGCCTCCTTTAACCTGCTGGCTACCCTTTCTTTGGCACGGGAACGCAGGTCATACCATCTCTTGCGTATCTCTTCCACAGAGCGCTGCGCGACACCCACTGCGCATATTTTGGTCTGGATTTCTGACCACAGTTTCCTCTTCTCACTTTCAGGTACTGGAGTGAGTTCTTCCCAAACAGTTTGTCATGGTTCCTGACCACCTCCTCAGTGAGCACCTCCAATTTTTGCTCACTGAATCTGAACTTGCGCTTCCGGTCTCCTTTGTCCTTCACCTTCCCATCATTGGCCATGTTGCAGTTTGGTCCTGGAAGGCTCACAAGGCTGGCTCCCTGGTGCTGGATTGTGTCTCCCTGCCTGCTCCTGTGGGTGTGGCTCCTGGAAACAGCACGGTCTGACTCACTTCCTGGTTGTGATGTCATCAGGCTGTTCTGGTTTGCCTTTTTTGCAATTTGCGATTTTCAAATACCGAATCGCTATTTATTTGGGATTCGGTATTTGCTACTCACAAATTGCGTTTGCGAATTTTAGGAAATCGCAATTATCGACTTGCAATTTTGTTACATCCCGTTTTGCATTTCCAAAATAGCGATTTCTTAAAATTCGCTATTTAAGAAATGCAAACCAGGAACTTGATACATCTGGATCCCTTGATCCTTTGGAGTCAGGAACTGATGTAGAATGCCAAGGGCATGGCATCTAGAGACGGCAGTAGAGAGGGCACTGAGTTGTATTTTATTGAGCTAGACTTCAGTCTGGTGCTCGCCACTGTTTATTAAAACGTGATTTCCATTTTGCCCAAGTTTAGATTAATACAGAGTTCAAAACCCAGGTTTGGTTGATGTTCAGACAATGTTTTAAGCAGACAATATTAGTGGCGGATTATACTTTGGAATATAGCCGGTGTTGTCAGCATACTATTGTGGATCCTGTCTTGCTCAGACATGAGTTCAACAAAAAGCTCCAAATGACAAAATGGAAATTATTGGTGCAAGTTTATGGGTTTGAGGGACTCTGACATCTAAATAGGGCTGAGGTGGATGTGTCTGTCTAAATTAATTGTAGTCTGTTGGCGAGAAATAAGACGAACCAGTAGAGGACTGTTTGTGAAATGCTTTGAACTATTTCCCTTTCTGAATTTGGTCAGAAAGGACGAGACATTCCAGAACGTTCTGTATGAACACTTATGTCATAATTAATTAATCTTTCTTTCTTTTTTTTATCTTTCTGTCTTTCCCTCCGTTTTTTCAGTCTTTCCTTTGTTCCCACTTTTTTATTTTTGCTTCTTTACTTCTCACTCCTCTTTCATATTTTTTTTTTCTTTTCCAACTCTATCTTTATTTTCTTTATTCCTTCCATATTTTTTCTATTTTTCCTTCTTTCATTTTTATTTCTACATTTTGTATCTTCTTTCTTTGATTTTCCTCTTTTTCCATCTCCTCTTCCTTCTTTACTTCATCCTTCTTTAATTCCAACTTTGTTTACTTTCTTTCTCTTTGCCTAATCGATGTCTGACCTTTTAATTTTTCTCGCCTCCTTTCCTTCCATTTTTCATATTCTTTTCATCTTCTTCCCTTCTCTGTAGCTTTCTTTCTCGTTCCATTTTCTTGTCTTCCTTCCTTCCTCTTTCTGCCTTTTCCATCCATACATCCAGCCATCCATCTATCATCCATCCATCGATCCATCCATCATTACCCCCTGCTCCAAAGCTTTCTTTTGGTATTTTTATGCATTAATTCATCCATCTCTCGTCTATCCTGCCCACTAATCTTTCTACCCTTCTATTCCATCCACCCACTCTTTCTTTCTTTGCTCTTTTGCTTCCTTTGTTCTCTCATGGCCAGACCCGATCTCACTTTTTTTCCTAGTGGCGATTGAGCTTCAGTTCAGGGGACCGGAGGCTTCTATTATAATCAAAAGCGCAATAAAGAACAATTGAAAGGTTTTATGTCGCACAGAGCTAGCTAGCAACATCTACATTCCACTTAAGTTGCTAAAGTGTGTCCTACTGCTGGAACTCATGAGTAAGCCAAGAGTAAGTTACACACCGTTATAGCAAAGTCTTTGTGAATCGGCCCAGAGTGTTCTTCCTCTGTCCCTCCCATTCATCTGGAAGAACAGTAAACAACAAATCCACATAGGCTTATTATGAGTACTAGAAGTACATGGCTGGACAGTGGAGGCCTGGCAAAAATGCTCAAACGAACCCCACTTCCTTTCTGCCTTGATCTATTTCTATCTTTCCATCTATTCGTTTTCTTCTCTCCTACCTCTCTGATCTTTCTCTCCATCTCCCTCTTCTATGCCCTGTTGAAATACCACATTGCAGCACATCACATGTCGATCTAACGATTCCATCCACTGAGATCCGTGAATTGTTATTGGTTTTTGAGTGGAACTTTAAGAGAGTTAAACAACAATTCCAGAGGCAAAAAAACTGGCCATGATGCATCTATGAGCCTAAGCTCCTACAGCAAATACCTCAAGCCAAAGTGTGACGGTACAGATGTTCTTTCTTTTGGCTGACTGAATGCAATATTTGTTTTCACCTTCCCTCCCACAATGTCCTTGATGTAGGTATCAGTTTCACCAGAAATCCCCCGTAGCCATGCCAAGCTTTGTGGTGACATCAGAGCAGGTGCCCTCTGTGCATTTCCATATCCTCTGCGATGCAGCCGCACAAAGAGGCCGCTGCTAGGCATCCGGAGCGAGCACAGGTCAGTATGTTTGCTCTGTGATCAGAAAACCAATGACCTCTTTGTGACATTGGCTGATACATCCGCGCAACCGGAGCTCTAGCTTAAGAATGTGCATTAAAACTTTGCTGGAATCTTCTCTCAGCGTCTGTTTTGTAACTGTGTCTTTGTCAGGTTCATGATTATACATTTCTAAGTCGTAAGTAATGCACAGCGTGCAGCACCTGTGGGAATCACGGACAAAAAGGCTGTACCTTTTAGAGAAATCATGTAATGTTGAACTTCAGTATTAAGCGAAAAACAGTTCATGATCTTTTTGTTACACGAAGATAGATACACTTTTGCACTGAATCGCAAGGGAATACATTTAGATAGGTGTACGTAATAACAGTTTCGCTTAGGCATTTGTACAGTTTACAACTTTTTGAATGGTGATGTACATTTCCTGTAAAGCCTGAGAGTCCAGTTCACAAAGGTTTTACTGTGAGTAGGTATGCGTTACTCTAATAGTACGCCTGACACGCATGAATTGCAGTAGTTAGTAGTACTCTTGACTTACTACTGGAACTCACTAGTAAGCCAGGAGTATTCCAAAAGTGAGTCACAGTAAAACGTTTGTGAACCAGGCCCTGCTTGTCCTAATACAGGTCAGTATATGTGTGGTTTTCATGCAGAAAAAAATGGCATACACCAATTATGTAAATGCTTCCTGTGAAGGATTACCTCTATTTCGGATTATCTATCTATATCTATCTATTTATCAATCTATCTACGCACATATATCTGTTTGATATTTACCTGCAATGAAATGACTATTATTCATGATGCCCCTTCTTTCAACCAACCACACAATAAATACTGGAGTGGATGGTATATTTTCTCACATTTCTGGACCACTTACCTGATTCAATTTGAATGACTTAGGTGCAGAGGTAAGGTAGCGTGGGAAGAACATTCCTACAAGAAGACGAACATGTGCCAAACCTCCCAGAGCTGCAGAGAAAGCTAATAGAACTAAAATGAATGTTTGTGAATGCCAACGCAATCCTACCTGGTAATTGTTCACATAATGTGCATTATATTTCCTTTGCCCTTTGGCTACACTCTAGCTTGGCCCACAGTTTGTGTGCAGAAAGTAATGCACAATTAATAGATTAAGCGCACAAATATGTCTCTCTTAAATGCGTACACTATACGTCTCTGGCTTGCTTCCCAAAGACTTTACACGAACAGGTTTGACTCACTCTTGCACTACAGGAATAAGTCAGGAGTACTATAGGCTTACACTTGGGACCCGACCCGACAAAAATAATTGTTATATCCTAGTTTATTGTCATTAAGATAGAGAATTACATTAGTTCATTGTTCCTCTTATTTATGTTATTTAATAATAAATATCGTTAGTTAATTAATGTTATAGGTAACATAATGTATTAACGTTACAGTTAGGTCTTAGTTCATGATGGTATATTCCACTCCCCTGTGGAAGGATAAAGATGGAATGGTCGGGAGGTGGCAAGGAACGAGAGGGCATGTTAGAATGTTGTGAGGTGAAGGCGAGGAGATGAAGGAAGGCGCAGAGTGAAGGAGAAGAAATAAAGTCTGTACTTCAATTGGAGCGTGACGAGTATTGGACTTTATAACACTGGCGACGAGGAGTGCGTAAGGGGGCACATTTTTCTTCACCCCTTTTCAGGTTGGTAGTTTTACCACCTATCCTGTGACCTTCGGTCGATCTCATACAAGATTTTGAAACAGCTGGAGAATACGTGCTGACGGATTTTAACAGGACATAAGGCAGCACGCAAGTTGAATATTTTTTTTCTTTTCTTCAAGTGTTCATGTGTTTTTCACAACTAATCAGGGGACCGCCCTGAAACTAACTTCGCGCACAGGCAAAGTGTTCAAGCGCGTTCTGGAATCCCATTATTGACAAATTAAAGGCGAGTATAAAGCGCAGTAGGAAATGCGCATGAAAATTGACTCAGACGCTGAACCGTAGTTCAGCGGCTGGTGCGAGGCACGCACTGACTGGAATCTCGGGAATTTCCTCAACGTAATTTCAACAGCTGATCGGTGTTCGAGCGACAGTAAACACAGTGTAATCATATCTCCGGAGTTCAGCGGCTACGACGAGCTGCGCACAGGCAGGAATCTAAAGAATCCAGTCAAGGTATTTACAATACACAGCTGATCAGCGGGTTGCTGTTGACACGGCAAGGTGATATTACCGAATTTCGGCAGCTGCTACAAGCCGCGCACAGGCAGGAAGCACTAGAATTTCCTTTGCGTTTGTACAGTTGATCCTTGCTCGCTGTGTCTAATCTGCAGACTCTTCTGGCGAACGCGCGTGGTCAGTAATTATCTGTCATCAGGAGTTTCCTCTCAAACTCATTTTGATGGCGAGCGCGCGTAGTCAGTGATTGTTTGTCAACACGGAATTTCCTTCGTTGGAGCCTCAAACCCATATTGACGGCTTAACCAGCTCGGTGTCAATTACAAGAGAGCGAACGAAACCGGCGCATTTGTTTACCAGTACGTTTTCACAGATGACTCGGTGAAAACATTCGATTTGGTTTGTCGTATGATATCGTCAGCATTGGACTGGACATTCTTATAAACTCATAGACTTGCATAGACTCTCTGGCAAGCACGTAATTGAATGTTTAATTATTATCAAGTATAATGTTTTAAGTTTTAAACTATTGCAATTTACTTAAATTTTGAATGGATGGCTGCACATCATTGATTTCTATGCATAGCTTTAATTTAAATAACGTTTAACATAATTGTGATATTTTTGGGCTCTCATTGAAGTACTTATTGAGAATATAACTTATTGTAAATTAACTTTATTAACCCAGTACAATGGCAGCAGCCGGGATGTCCCAACCAATCCCTTTCCTGAATGAGATGGGTGAACCAAACATACCATGGAAAGATTGGTTTAAGATTTTTGAATCTTACCTAATTGCAATCGGAGGGGATAAGTTCAACCCCATTAGGAAGCAGCATATTTTACTTCACAATTTGGGAACTCATGGAAGGAAAATATATGAATCTCTTCCTGATCCAATATTCATTGAGGGTCAAGCCCAGGATGAATATGTTACCACATATTCTAAACTAGAAAAGCAATTTGGAGACAGAATCAATGTAGTGTTAGAGCGACATAAATTTTTTTCACGGTGCCAAGGCAAACAGGAAAGTGTGACGAACTATATTGCGGCGTTAAGAGGATTAAGCACCTTATGCGAGTTAGGAGATTTAAATGATTCTTTGATTGAGACCAATTAGTTCGTTGCACTAATAACACTAAAATACAAGAAAAGCTTCTGCAGAAACAACCAGGTTTAATGGAAGCTATTGAATTAGCAAAATCAATCGAACACACTGCAATTTGTTTGCAGGAGATTAATGCCCCTTCCCCAGAGGCACATATAAATGAGGTAATGGAAGGTGTAAGAGAGGATAATATTTTTAAAATTAAAGGCAGTGAGAGACAATCTCAAAGGAATAGTAGTAACAGAATGAATTTAACATGCTTCCGTTGTGGGAGTAACAATCACCTTGCTAATTCAATCTCTTGCCAGGCGAGATCTGCAATCTGCAGAAAGTGCAATAAAAAAGGCCATTTCGCAATGGTGTGTAAGGACAATTCAAAACATGGGGATAGCAAAAAATCTGAAGAACTACCACAGTTAATTAAAAAAATTATACTGCAAGTAAATACAGATGAGAAAATCAACACTCAATACCCCGTGTGTACGATTACCATTAATGAGGAAAAAATAAAGGCGTACGCTGACTCTTGTTCACCATTCACCATAATAAGTACTGCAGACTTTAACAAAATTCAAAATACCAACACAATAGAGCTCCAAAATCCAGATATCAGCCCGAAAGGTTACAATAAAGACCCGATCATCTTGAAGGGCATGTTTAAAAGTATTATTTCATTCAAAAACAGGTCCACGGTTGGTAAAATTTATGTCGTAGAGGAAGGCTCCAACTTACTTGGTTGGCAACATCAAAAGGAACTGGGAATAAAACTGGATCCTAATAATCCTGAACAAGTTATGTGCATCGAGAATGTTAATTCTGGGGAAGCTTTCGTTCAAGAAGCTCATGAAGGCCACCTAGGAAGAAGTCTTACTAAGGCCCGAGTGAGAGAAAGATTCTGGTTCCCGAATATGGATTCGATGATTGAGAACGAAGTCAAAGAATGTTCCATTTGTGCTTTAAGCGACAAGTCCAAAATAATACGCAAAACTCCCATATCTCCAGTACAGATTCCCATCAAGCCATGGATTAAATTAGCTTTAGACATCATTGGTCCTCTTAATTATACTGGGCTTCCAACAAGATTTGCTATAATTCTCATTGATTACCAATCACATTGGATCACTACTAAACTGGTTAACCAAATTACCACTGAATCAGTCATTAATTTCCTTAAAAATGTATTTAGTGCAGAGGGGATTCCGGAAGTTCTTATAACAGATAATGGGGTCCAATTGACGTCAAGCTCGATGAAACAATTCTTGAATTCTCTAGGGATAAAACATCACACTACAGCTCTATATTGCCCCAGAGCCAATGGATTAGCAGAACGAGCCAATCGAATGGTAAAGGAATGTATCCAATTAGCAAGTATTAACAGATTGAATGTGGAAAATGCCATTAGAGAAATGTTATGGGCCTATCATACCACCCCCAACTCAGTTACCAAAATATCACCCTTTTCAGCGTTACGAGGAAGAGAACCGTGTACTAAATTCTATCCATCGTGGTTGGGTGGGGGAAGGCGGAGTGATAAGGCTTCATCATATGATCTTGCGAACATATCAAAACACCAGGAAAAATATAAAGAGAGGTACAATACCAAATTTGGTGTAAAAAAACAATACTGGAAGGTAGGGGACCAGGTAATGATCAGGAAACCGATAGGTTATTCAAAAATAGGAGTAAAAGAGTCTAAATTCATGGGCCCCTTTTGCATATCTAAGGTAAAAGACAATGTTGTGGTTCTGGGAAATGGACAATGCTGGAGCATGGACAGAATTACAAAATATGTGAATCCAGTCACAACTGTAAACCCAGGTGAAGATCCCACACGAAATGGACCGGCACAGAGAAGACCCCAGAACAGTGTGCAGAGAACTCCAAGTACTCGTGTGACCAAACCTCCTGTTTGGAGCAAGGACTATTCAAAATAATGTGAGCAATAACATGCATATATGTTTTTAGAATTTTCATAATCTTTAGTATAGTGGAATATAACACTATATAAGGTCTTGTTAGCTGTTTTATTATAATGGGAAGATGTGTTATATCCTAGTTTATTGTCATTAAGATAGAGAATTACATTAGTTCATTGTTCCTCTTAATTATGTTATTTAATAATAAATATCGTTAGTTAATTAATGTTATAGGTAACATAATGTATTAACGTTACAGTTAGGTCTTAGTTCATGATGGTATATTCCACTCCCCTGTGGAAGGATAAAGATGGAATGGTCGGGAGGTGGCAAGGAACGAGAGGGCATGTTAGAATGTTGTGAGGTGAAGGCGAGGAGATGAAGGAAGGCGCAGAGTGAAGGAGAAGAAATAAAGTCTGTACTTCAATTGGAGCGTGACGAGTATTGGACTTTATAACAATAATGCCATCATTAGATGTGATTTAGGGCCTAATTTAGATTTTGGCAGAGAGCCATAATAAGCCATTCCCCTATCGTGTAAAGTTTGTAGTTACTTCACTGAATTTTTAGTCAGGGGAAGCACCAGGTTTACACTGGCGTGCCCTCTGCTGGTTCCAGTGGCAGCTGGTGAACTTTGAAGAGAGTGCAGCATAAAATCAAATACTAAATTTGCTTCCAAATAAGAGCACAGCTGCCCCTATGCATGAGTAGCCAACAGAGACCAGATATTTACTTAGCAGTCTGGAACTTGTAGTCCCAATTTTATAATTAGATAATTTATAAGACTACAAGTTCGAGAGAGTAAGTTAAAAACCTGAATTGGATGAGCTGCTCAAGCACGGGCCTTGGAAACTTGAGAGTTCTGCATTGGACAGGTCCTTATGGCTGCTTGCAGACAGTGGAGTAGCGAATCTCTCGCTTTAGCTGCTAGAGCGGGGGTAGAGTTCTTGATGGGCCTCTTCTGCATTCAGAAAACGGCTCTAATTAACGTGACATGGTGGGTGGTTGCTTGGTTAGTTCAGTGAGTGAAACGACTGATAGATGTGTGAGTGAAAAGGTGGATGGGTGAGTGAAAGGGAGGAAGGGTGGATGGATGAATGAATGAGTGAAAAGAGGGCTATAAGTATGGGTGGGTGAAAAGGTGGATAGATGGACGGAATGAAAGGGTGGATAAATGGATGGACGGATGGATGAATGAGTGAGAGGAAGGGCGCTGGGATGTTGTGAACCCTCAACTTTAGAATCTAAAGTGGAGTGAAATACTTGATTGGCCTCTTCTATCTGGAACTTGGAAGACAAAGGGGAGTGAGTGAGTGAAAGGATGGATGTGTGAGTAATGGCAAGGATGGATAGGTAAGTGAAAGGATGGTTGATGGGTAGATGGATGGATAAATGACAAAGGATGGATAAAAAGATGTATGAGTGAAAGAATGGATGCATTAGTGAAAGGGTGGATGTCTGGGTGAAAGAATGGATAGATTCAAGGATGGATGGATGCGTGGAAGAATGGATTGATGACTGATAGGGAGGGGGGATAGATGGATGAAGGGATGTATAGCTGAGTGAAAGAGAAGGTGGCTGGATTGATGGATGGATGAGTGAAAGGGAGGATGGGCAGATGGATGGAGTGAAATATTGGATGGTTGGATGTGTCAAAGGCTGGATGGATAAGCAAATGGATGGATGGATAAGCAAATGGATGAATGAGTTAAAGGCTGTATGGATGAGAGAAAGAATGGATGAATGAAAGGGTGGATGGACGAGTGGAAGTGAGTGTAGATGAAAGGATTAAAGGGTGGATGGATGAGTGAAAGAATCGATAGGTGAAAGGGAGGGTGGAAGAATGAAATGGTGGATGGATGGATGAGTGAAAGAATGGATGAATGAGTGAAAGGGAGGGTGGATGGGTGACTGAGTGGATAGATGAATGAATGAATGAATGAATGAATGAAAGGGTGCAGAAACATTAATCAACAGCATTATTATGACATTTTAATTGTTGCTTGAAAACGCCTGGACACCTAAGGATCTCTGCAGTTGGTGCTTTTAAAACCTTAAATTATTTCTAAGTACAGCACCAGAGCTCAACGCCAGGTGGGGTAAAGCCAGCCCTGATTTTCATAAAGTTAAATTAATTTATAAAATTGTATACAGACAATAATACTTATCAGACTGAACAAATGTCTGTTGAAGCCGCACCAGTGTGATCATTTTTATATTTCATTTTGTAAATTTTATAGTGAGTGAACATGGCGCAGCAATGCATGCATCGAAGAGGAACAGAAATCACTCGACACAAGAATGCTCCCAACTCCCAAGTTATGCACCGGGGCCCGTCAGGGACCTGTTTAAAGCCCCGCGTCTTTTTGTTTGTTTGCCCTCACTTGCCTTAAACTCCAACTTGTAGCAGC
Source organism: Pleurodeles waltl (assembly GCF_031143425.1). Taxonomy (NCBI): domain Eukaryota; kingdom Metazoa; phylum Chordata; class Amphibia; order Caudata; family Salamandridae; genus Pleurodeles; species Pleurodeles waltl. Next base: position 606,891,183 of record NC_090438.1, read on the forward strand.
TATGGGCTCCTACCTCCTTTGTTCCCCTCACACATTTCCCAACTCTCCCCAGGACAAGGAGGAGCGTAGAGGCTTGTTAACACCCTGTGATGAGTTTGGAAAAAGGTGGGCTTGCAATGGTACACATTGCAGCCACGCTGATTGACAAACAGCCTTGGAAAAAACCCAGGGTTTAAGCTTAAAGCACCCAGGCTCCTTTCAATTAGAGAGGCTTCACTGCATTATAGGAGAGAGTGGCCTTGCAGCCTTCCAGGGCACAAAGGGCTGAAATGAGGTAAGCCCTGGCGGCACATGTGCATGTGCTTTCTAGAGTCTGCTTTTGTCTGACATCGCACAGAGCTAAAGTTAGAAGCTCCGAACAATTCAGTACTTTCACATTTTTAAAAATAAGTAAGAGGTAAGAATTGAGGTATGGAGAAAGGCTTTTGCCCTAATAAAGCAGCTGCCCATAGCTGGTTCTGCAATGTAAATCCCTGACCTGATGTCTTGGGCTATCATGTCACAGTGATGGTCATCCCAACATATTTAGGAAGATACAAAGGTCAGTTGTTTTTTCTGACCGTATGTGCCATAGCAGACATGACAAACATGGGTAGGAAAAATCTAGAATTGCCCTCCTGCCTAGGGTGCAAATTCTCTGTGTGCTTTGGGATTTTCTTTTCTTCACACATAAAATCCTCTGAGCACGCACTTTAAACAAACACCATTTGAGCAAACTTTCAGTGCTGTGAAGGGCACTATTGTAGCACCAGCTTCCTTCACAGGAAAAAGATCCCTGTCAGGCAGAGGTAGGTCTTCCAATAAGGCGGAGAAGGCTCTGCTAGAGTAGTGGCCAACCTTGTGGGTCAGTGGTCCATCCATCAGGGCCTAAATGACTCTATTATGCTTGAGTACCCCTGGCTGAATTACAGGAGTAAGTCAAGGGTCTTACAAGATTAAGACGCAGCCAAAACTTTCTGAATCAGGCTCCTAATGTCTATTCCGCTTTGTGAATCACTGTGATTAAATCGTGACGACATGCTGTCTTTAACAGAAGTCAGTTTTGTCAATGCTCAGAAACAGTGTGCGAGTTAGGTCCTACCACTTCACTCTCACTATCACCATACGTTACATAAATATCCTTTGATTTTATATAGTGAGGGACAGTCAAGACATGAAGCAAATGTCATGGTTAGCCTAGTTGGCAGCTGCCTATTAATAACATGGGTACAATGGGATTGAAGAGTTGTTGCTCCCTAACAGACACCCCAAAGAGATGCGCCTTCTGATGTTGGTGGTTACTGCTCCCATAATTATGCCACTAGATTATGAAAGGTTGATGAGAGTTGATTATTGTAGTGAAATACAGGTATTTTGCATGAACCCTGGTAAGGAGACTTTTTGCTAGCTATCAATGGTTCATCCATGTAATATGTCATGAGTGGTCCTGCTGGATCCACTGGTTGTACTTTGTGTGCATGTAAATGGTTGACTACATGACAGGCAGAGAACCCCTGGCCTGAGGTACCCTGTTATATTTAGCCGTTCAAAATGTTGGGAGATCCATATGGATTTGTGGAAGGCACTGCTGCTCTTTTCCCTTCTATCTGCATACCCCCTACCTGGTACTCTGATCTCTCCCTCTCTGTAGAACTCATTGTGAAGCCAAGGGCGTGCCTCTGTTTTCTGATACACACCAAGTGAATGGGTGAGGATGAATCTGTGTTGGTCCCTCAGCCAGGACCTAGTCAGTCTAACAGAGCAGTTTCTTCTGTCTACCTTCCTGCATATCTGCGGGCAGGCAGAAAGAGGAAACCTGAGCTCTGATAAAGGGAGAGCTGACTTACAACTCTCCCTTCATTGGAGCACAGTGTTTGCTGTGACTTGAAGCTGCCACCAAGTCATAGCAAACAGCTATGTCTGGGGGTGGCACTCGGGGACATAGCAGGAACCAGCCCTGGAGGGTGGCGGTCCCCAGGGCCTTCAGTGGCTCCTTGAGGGGGGCCTCCCTCCACCATGCATAGCCCTTTGGAGGTGGGTCCCCGGCTGCAGGGGGTCCAAAATAGGCCCCCAATCTCTTTTTTTTTCAATCTGCCCCAAGGAGGTGGTGGTCACCAGGGTTGCAAGGGGGCTGCATGTCCCCCCTGCACATAATTGTTAAAGTGCCCAAGGGAGGTAGTCATCTGCGGGGCTGCTGGGGGGGCTGCGTTCCCCCGCACATCTTTTCATAAAGAACCCCGGGAGGTGGTGATTCCCAGGGCTGCGGGGGGAGGTGCGTGGCCCCCACATGTCTTTTCATAACTGCCCCAGGGTGGTGGTGGTCCCTGGTGCTGCAGGGGGGCTGTGTTGCCTCTGCACATAATTGTGAAAGTGCCCCAAGGAGGTGGTGGTCCCCAGAGGCTGCAGGGGGGCTGTTCCTCCTGCAGATCTTTTTAGAAATGCCCTGGGGAGGTGGTGGTCTCCAGGGCTGCGGGGGGGGGGGTCGTGGCCCCCGCACATCTTTTCATGAATGCCTTGGGAGGTGATGGTCCCTAGGGGCTGCATGGCCCCTCCACACATATTTAACTTATTGCCCTGGGAATGTGGCGGCCCCTGGATCTAAAGGAGTCCTATAAGGGGGCCCGTGTGCCCCCTCCTCATTACAGTCCCCTATGCCCCTGGGACCTGGCCCAGCTGGGGGCTAATAAAAGAAAAGGGTGGGAGACCGACCTTTTAAAAAAAAAAATATGGAAAATTCCACAGATCTGGATCCATGGATTTTAAAGATATTTTTCTTTAAGAGATGCTTTTAAGCCCTGTCGGGGTCCCTCAGGTACCCCAGTACCATAGCTAAGGGGTCAGGGTGATTCTACATTGGCCCCTTCTCTTTTTTTCACTTTTTTTCAGGGACTCGGCTGAAGCCGATTCCCGAGATGGCGGCCCACACTTCTTTGTAGAAGCGTTGGCAGCCAATCACATATCAGCACAGTGACAGTTGGATCGGCAGAGGATCCGCATCCCAATATATGTTTTTTTTTGTCTTAAATTTCTCCAAAACTACTGAATGGATTTCCTGCAAAACACAAAAATCATGAGCTACACAAAACAGGATCTGGCTTCCTGCCAAATGTGGTGTAATTTCGTTCAGTGGTTTGGGCTGTAGGCGTGTTTAAAGGTCCTTTGGAAAAATTAATAGGGAAAACGCATTAACTAATTATAGCTATCTAGTGTTGGCTGGCACTAGGTAATATATATATATATATATATATGTATATATATATATATATATATATATATATATGTATAGTGTATTTATAAAGCACGTTCCGGCCCAAGGGCATCGAAACGCTGACTAAGGTGAGACTGTGCGATCTCTGCAAGAAAAAGAATCAGGGTCCAGACTTATCGTGGGAAAAGCCAGGTCTTAACCTGTTTTCTGAAAGTAAGGTAGTTGTGCTTTCTCCTAAGTTCCAGCGGGAGTGAGTTCCAATTCTTTGCAGCCGCGATAGTGAAGGCTTTGTCACCCCACTTTGCCTTCTTGGTGCAGGGGACTTGAATTTGATGGGTGCTGGCAGAATGCAACAGTCTTTCAGGTCTGTACCACTGTAATTTGGACGTCAAATACTTAGGTCCGATCCCATCAGTGGCTTTGTGGGAAATACAGAGAGTTTTAAAAGAGATCCGTTGAGCTACCGGGAGCCAGTGTAGACGTTTAAGGCTATCCTTGGCAGAAGCAGATCGTGGAAGGTTCAATAACATTCTGGCAGATGTGTTCTGCATCAGCTGCAGTTTATTAAGAGATCCTTTGTCCAGGTTGAGCAAAAGGGTGTTACCGTAATCCAATCTGGACAGGACAAGGGCCAAAGTAGCTGTAATTCTCCATTGTTTTAGAATATAGGGAAAACATTTCTTCAGTTTCTTCAAAATCCACATGCAGGTTTTAACGGTCTGATTGATCTGGGGTTTGAAAGATAAATGGTTGTCAAAAAGTAGTCCCAAATTCCTTGAGGTGGAACCCGGAGTAGGGGTGGTGCCACACTCTTTAGGCCACGAGCTAGGAGACCACTGTTCCCTGCTAATACCAAAGCAGAGAATCTCAGTTTTTCCACAGTTCAGTTTTAGTCAGTTGACCTTCATCCAACTATTTACAGCTAACATACAGGCATTAAAACGAGCCACAACTTCCTCCACGCCTTTATTGGTATGAATGATAAGTTGTGTATCATCTGCGTAGGAGGTAGGAATGAAGCCAAAAGAGCGTATTAATTCTGCCAGCGGGGCAACATAAACATTAAATAGAGTAGGGCTGAGCGACAAGCCCTGCGGAACCCCACATGGCAAAAGATAAGCAGGGGATCTGAATTCTCCACTGCTTACGGTAGACCACCTGTTGGTTAGAAAGGATTAAAGAAGCTTAAGGGCTTGATCCCTGACACCAGTATGATATAGTCGTTCTAACAGAATATGGGGTGCGATGGTATCAAATGCTGCTGACAGGTCCAGCAAAACCAGAAAGACACCCTGGCCCTCATCTATCAGTCTGCGAATAGTATTTGATGAAGAAATGAGAGCAGATTCAGTACTGTGGGATTTCCAGAATCCATGTTGAGAGACATCTAAGCCCCCTGAATCTAGCAAGAAATGACCAGTTCTTTATTAATATATTTTTTTACAAATTTGCCCAGAGCAGGAAGCAAAGCTATGGGGAGTAAATTAGTTAGGTCACCATTCTTTCCAGTTTCCTTCTTTTTTAGGGGGATAATGATAGTCTCTTTCCATGCATTTGGGTATATGCTGGTAGTGAGAACCTCCTGAAAGATGGGGACTAACGCAGATGCCACCAGCTCAGGAACCAATTGAAGAATGGCAGGGGGGCAGGGATCTAACGGGGAGCCTGATTTACATTCGTGGAGCAACTTACGGATAGCATCATAAGATGGAGTTTTGAACTTTGAAAGTAGTTGAGGGTTATCGGGGTTGGCAGTGAGTGAAGCAGAGGGAAACATCGATTTAGGGAGAGAGTTCCCCTGAGCCTTGCCCGAAATAAAGCTAGAGTGAATGTTTAAAATTGTACTTTAATTTTTTTTAGCTATTTTGTTGCAGAAGTCCTGAGAGTTCTCCAACTCAGGCGTACCAAGGGGAGTGGTAAGGGCGTTAATAACTTTAAACAACTTTCTGGAGGAATTGGCCACCTCTCTAATTCTTGAAGTGTAGTAATCTGATTTAGCCATAAAACAAGCCTCTTTGTAGGTAGTTAGAGCAAATTTTAAATTCGCTTTCTTGCTAGAACTGGGACTGAGGGGGTCATTCCGACCCCGGCGGTCAAGGACCGCCGGGGCCGGGGTTGGCGGGAGCACCGCCAACAGGCTGGCGGTGCCCCGCAGGGCATTCTGACCGCGGCGGTTTGGCCGCGGTCAGAACAGGAAAACCGGCGGTGTCCCGCCGGTTTTCCGATGCCCTGAGGAATCCCCCATGGCGGCGCAGCTTGCTGCGCCGCCATGGGGGATTCCGACCCCCTCACCACCATCCGGTTCCGACCGCCAGGAACAGGATGGCGGTGAGGGGTGTCGTGGGGCCCCTGGGGGCCCCTGCAGTGCCCATGCCGTAAGCGGGCCCCACATAGAATTTCAGTGTCTGCATTGCAGACACTGAAATTCGCGACGGGTGCAACTGCACCCGTCGCACCCTTCCCACTACGCCGGCTCCATTCGGAGCCGGCGTCCTCGTGGAAAGGGGTTTCCCGCTGGGCTGGCGGGCGGCCTTCTGGCGGTCGTCCGCCAGCCCAGCGGGAAACACAGAATGGCCGCCGCGGTCTTTTGACCGCGGTGCGGTCATTCGCCGGTTCCCGCCAGGCGGGCGGCTCCCGCCGCCCGCCGGGGTCTGAATGACCCCCTAAGTCTCCAGCGGCGCTCCTGTTGTCAATATTTCCTCTGAAGTAATTTGAGGTCCTTGGAGAACCATGATTGGCTGGGTTTTTTCCCAGTACGTGGCGCATATGCCTTCAGAGGGGCCAATGAATCAATGGCCAAGGCAATTCCCTGATTAAAATGAGCCAGCTGCGGCAGAGCAGACACATTTGGTTCCTTCAACTGTGTTCTAGTGCCGTTCTCAAGGATTCAGCTTTAATGCTTTTCCATTGCCTTATCAGTTTATTCAGGGGTTTAAGTATGAGAAGAGGCTGTCTTTAAGTAAAATTAAATGTCAAAAGCAAATGGTCAGTCCAGTCTAATGGGGTAGTCGTAAGCTTTAACTGTTCCTCAGGACGGGTGAAAATCCCGTCAAGAATGTGGCCAGCTGTATGAGTAGCAGGACCCCCCTTTAAGACCCAGTCCAAAGAGGCCAAAAGATTGAGCAATTCGGTGACCAGCGGATTACTCATAGCATCGATATGGATATTGAAATCACCTAGTATAATGGCTTTAGGGGCCATAATAAGAGGTTCCAACAAATCAGTCCATTCCAAAAGGAACTTGGGAAGGGGACCAGGAGGACGCTAGATTAAAAGACCCTCTAAAACTAAAGAGAGACCGTGTGAAAGTTTAAAAAACATAGTTTCACATACATCTGAGGTAGAACTCGTGCAATTCCAAGTACAGGTGAGGTCTGACATACAAATAATAGGCAGTCCACCACCTCTACCCGTAGTCCTATCTGACCTATAGAAGGAGTAGCCTGCGGGGGAAGCCTCAATGAAATCAGGGTCCGAATCAAGCCTAGCCCAGGTTTCAGTTATAAAAAGACAGTTTATGTTGAAGGTAGAGATAACTTCACTAATTTCAAATGTGTGCTTGGGAAGGGATCAGGCATTGATGAGGGCAAAGGATCCCATTTTCTTAATGTCCTTTATGCCCCCAAGATTAGCGTGATCCATCTTATTCCTTCCTTCACCTAAAACTCTATGCTCCTCAACTGTTAGGGGATAGGCGGAATCCAGTTACATCGTGCACATTTCCAGGAGGCAGAATTACCAGGCACAAGCGTATGGGGGCAAGAAGTACCGGCCAAGCTGCGGAGATCTGAAGAGGCATACATGCCCCTTTTAAATGAAGATGTAAAATCCCTGGCCCTCTGGCCCGTTCTGGTGTGGACGGGCGCAGACGGGCTTGCCTTTGGTGCGCCTTTGGTGCACCAGCGGCGCACCCGCTGCGCGCGTCTGCTGTGTGGCCGTGTTGTTGCCGCCATTTTATCCCCTTGTAGAAAACTAGACCGCTAACCAGCAGGAAGCGGTCCCCTGCCGGGAACAGGAAGTGGGCTCTAACAGGCCCAAACTTCCTGCGAGGTCCGAGAAAAAAGAAGTCCCCCGGTCATGAAAAGGTAGCCCTCAACAGCCCCCAAAGACAGCGCCGATAAAAAGATAAAAGCGCTCGTTTTAAAAATAAACAATCAGCTAGTCATATTAAAACATGAGGACGCTCACCATAAAAAAATCAGTGGCTAGCAGTGCACATATATAAAATAGATAAAAGACACAAATTCAGGATTAACACTAAAATTATAGATTACAAATTGGCGCACAGTCACACGCACTCACCTCAGTCTGCGTGGCCGTGTTGTTGCCGCCATTTTATCCCCTTGTAGAAAACTAGACCGCTAACCAGCAGGAAGCGGTCCCCTGCCGGAAACAGGAAGTGGGCTCTAACAGGCCCAAACTTCCTGCGAGGTCTGAGAAAAAAGAAGACCCCCGGTCACGAAAAGGTAGCCCCCAACAGCCCCCAAAGAGAGAGCTGATAAAAAGATAAAAGCGCTTGTTTTAAAAATAAACATTCAGCTAGTCGTATTAAAACATGAGGACTCTCACCATAAAAAAATCAGTGGCTATTAGTGCACATATATAAAAGAGATAAAAGACACAGATTCAGGATTAACACTAAAATTGTAGATTACAAATTGGCGCACAGTCACACGCGCTCACCTCAGTCATATATATATATATATATATATATATATATATATATATATATATATATATATATATATATATATATTTATGTCAACACCTAGTGGCAGTTGCCGCTAGGTAGTTATAGTTAGGACCATGTTCCCATTGAAAAAGTATTTTTTGACTTGCTTACATCTTTGGCACTGTTTTTACGAATCTTCATGAAATTTCCCCCCAAAAATTGTGCTGTGGTTCTTGCTGTGCATCAGAAGTTTTGGGGTGATCCGTCAGGCATTGGCAGAGAAAAAAGGGGGGCAAAAACATGTGTTTCCCATGTTAATTCCCATAGGAGCTTTGAACATGACTACAACACAAACCACTGAATGGAATTACACCAGAATTGGCAAAAAGGTGGCTGTCGGGACACCGACAGTTATTTGGTGTAAATCCGTTCAGCAGTTTCTAGGATATTAAAGGAAATCCAAATTTGTATATCACTGGGCGCAACAACTTTGCGAATAATGACAAGCTTATGCAGGGAAAATCAGAGCTCTGATTGGCTGCCAACACTTCAAAAAGGAAGTGTTGGCAACCATCTTGGGACTCGGCTTCAGCCAAGTCCCAGAAAAAAAGATTAAAAAATAAAACAAGGATCTAGGGTAGACTCATTCAACCTGACCTGCTAGCTCTGGTGCTGGGGACCCAGCCCCCCCCCCCCGGGGTAAAAAACACTTTTTTCAAATACATGTTTGTTGCGATTTCATGACAATGTTGCAAATTTGCAGGAAATAAAAAGTAAAAAATAAACAAGTGCAGGCTGCCACACTTGTTTTTAAGAAGCCCAGGGGTAGGCCTGGTCCCAGAGGCATTGACATTTTTAATATGGGGGTGGGGTCTGCCCTCCCTGGAGCTTTAAAGAGATACAGTGCGGGGGCATATGCCCCCCGCAACCCCAGGGACCACCACCACCCCAGGGCTTTAAACAAATATAATGCAGGGGGCTGCACAGCCCCATGCAGCCCCTGGGACCACCACCTCCCTGGAGCTTTCAATAAATACAATGCAGGGGGCCGCATGCCCTCTGCAGCCCCAGTGGCTGCCACCTCTTTGGGGCTATAATGAAAGAATGAAGTTCATCTGTTGTGGGCCCCCGGGGACCACCACCTCCCCAGGGTTGGATTACATTGGAGGGGGCTGCGTGGATCCCCTTGTGGAGCAAATAACAGCCTTGGGGACTGCCAGCCCCCAAGGCTGGCTCCTGCTAAGTCCCTGAGTGTCCACCCTGAGACAGAGCTGTTTGCTTTCGTTTGGTGGGAGCTGACAGCTCTCGCTGGCAGAAAGCAGAATTTTAATCTGTCTTTCCTGCATGCAAATATGTGTGCGGGGAAGACAGATGAAAACACTGCTTCCGCAATCAAGGAGCTGCTATTTGAAGCAGCTCTCTGCTTCTGGGAGCAATGTCGGCTCCCGCAGGATGCAGGAGCAACCTAGATCCGCGGGGGCCTTCAGTTTCCCCCTGCGGTCCTGTCACTCTCTCTCTCTCTCTCTCTTCCATCCCATGGTCTCTCCAGACAATTACTTCAAAGAGTAAGACTAGGAAGATGTTTGGTACAAATGTTATTGTTATGTTTGGATGCAGAGCAGAACAGAGTCACTTCTGGGATAATGGTCAAGGTCTTGTGCTGTCACTCAGTAGGCTGAAACTTCAAATCCTAGTATTGCTTGGCAGTGTGTTTGTTTATTTACCAGTGTTTTGAAATATCTCATTCTAAGTATATCATTCATCAAAGCCTAAACAAACTCTCTATCTCTCTCACTCTCATTCTCTCAATTTCTCTTTTTCAGTCTTTATCTCCCACCCATTCAGACACTCATGCACCCACTCACAGACCCATTCAGACATTCACTCACCCACTCAGATAATCACAAACTAATTCACAGACCCACTGAAACCCTGACACAACCACTCACAGACCCACACAGACACTGACGCACCCACTCTCACACCCAGACAGACACTCTCACAGCCACTCTCACACCCAGCTACATCCTCTCACACCTATTCTCACACACAGAGAGACAAGCGGTGGCCAATTCCCGCCATGCATGGCCAAAAGTCTGTGCTGCACGGGTTTGGGGTGGTTAAAGGGGTTGGCTGCAGTGCCACAGGCCAGACTGTGCTGCCAACCCCTGCTGCACACAGCCAAAGGCCGTGCACAGCATGGGGTTGGGTTATTATAGGAGTTGGCCGCAGGCCCTGGCCACAGGCCAGACCCTGCGGCCTGCCCTGCTGTGCAAGTCCAAAGGCCGTGCACAGCATGGGATTGGATAGTTTTACGGGTTGGCTGCAGTATATATAGGTTTACTTTTACGTGTAAAATACTTAAATATTTTTAGGAAAGGCACCCGTTATAACCTATACTAGCTCTAAAACCTAAAAATTCCCTTACCATCCGAAAACCTATACGCACTCTAACACCTAAAAATCCCCTTGCCACCCAAAAACCCATACCCACCCCAAACACTAACAATTCCCTTACCACCCAAAAACCTACACCCACCCTAAAACCTAAAAATTGCCTTAAGACCCAACAACCTACACCATCCCAAAACCTAAAAATCCCTTGACCATCCAAAACCCTATACCCACTCTAAAACCTAAACGTTCCCTTTATCACCCAAAAACCCATCCCTAAAAATCCCCGTACCCTGCTAAAACCTATACCCACCCTAAACCCTAAATATTCCCTCACCACCCAAAACCCTATACCCACCCTGAACCCTAAAAATTATTTTACCACCCAAAAACCATACCCACTCCAAAGCCTAAAAATAATATAAACATATACATCGATATATGTATATATTTTAAAAATTATATTTATTTAAAATATATACATACGTATATATAGATATATATGTACACACATAAATAAATTTAAAAGTTGTTTACTTGCAGTATACTCAGATTTCTGACAATTTTCATTGTAAAAGGCATCCGTTGTAAATGCATAGTCGTAAAAAAGTTAGTTCTAAAGGCCTTTAGTTGTGAAGGTGTTTTTGCTATGAAGTCTTCGTTGTAAAGGCTTCTCGATCTTTAGCCTTCATGATAAAGGCTGATTCCTTATTCTAGTTTTTCTTTTATTCACTACAGCCTACAGCATGTGGCATTCAGCCAGCCCACTTCAGCCATGGCTAATTTCACTGTAAATTATGGCATTATGCTCTGTCACAAACAGCACACTTACATATAACGTAGTTCCCTTTAGTGTGAAGGGCTACTATGGCAATGCATGCTTTTAGTGGCCAAAACATATATTTTCTTTTAGGCACTTAGGGGGTCATTCTGACCCCGGCGGGCGGCAGGAGCCGCCCACCTGGAGGGAACCGCCAGAAGACCGTACCGCGGTCAAAAGACCGCGGCGGTCATTCTGGGTTTCCCACTGGGCTGGCGGGCGACCACCAAAAGGCCGCCCGCCAGCCCAGTGGGAAACACCCCTCCATGAGGATGCCAGCTCCGAATGGAGCCGGCGGAGTGGAGGATGTGCGACGGGTGCAGTGGCACCCGTCGCGTATTTCAGTGTCTGCAAAGCAGACACTGAAATACAAAGTGGGGCCCTCTTATGGGGGCCCCTGCAGTGCCCATGCTAATGGCATGGGCACTGAAGGGGCCCCCAGGGCCCCACGACACCCCTCACCGCCATCCTGTTCCTGGCGGGCGGAACCGCCAGGAACAGGATGGCGGTGAGGGGGTCGGAATCCTCATGGCGGCGCAGCAAGCTGCGCCGCCATGGCGGATTCCCATGGGTAGCGGAAAGTCGGCGGTACACCGCCGGCTTTCCGCTTCTGGCCGCGGCTGTACCGCCGCGGTCAGAATGCCCGGCGGAGCACCACCAGCCTGTTGGCGGTGCTACCGCCGACCCCAAAACCGCCGGGGTCAGAATGACCCCCTTAATGTGGCCCTCTGAGTCAAGCTGGAGAGACATGAGCCCAACTACAGCACCTACTTGGCCAGAAAGTTATCTGTATGCTGACACATAAATACAGTTGACAGTTTCCTTCTGGCTGGTAACCATGGAGCTGTGGGACACCTGATAAAAAATACACTGTATCACTTTATCAGAATGTGCTCCTTCTAAATGCCTGGGGCAACATTTTTATTTGAGGTGAGTTCAATTCAGACCAACTGCCCTAGGACTACTTGTAAGCAGACCCTTCCCCACTAGGAATAAGGACATTCTTTATGCAGCTGAGTCCTGCTGACAAAGAAGTATACTGCCCAGAGTGCTTAGAACCTGCCTTTGCGACGTCAGAGGCTGAGAGCCATTCATGTGCTGTACTGCCATGAGATGTCTAGTATTGAAAAGTCAAATGGAGAAGGGAATCTCCACATCATGCTTGCAGCTTGTTCTTGAAGAAGGTGATCCTCTTCAATGGCACATTGATCATCTTAGGAGCACAGCTAGCATGTGGCACCCAGTGTACAGCTTTATTTGGTGGCCCATTGCCGGATGTGAGCTCCAAGGCCAGCTGACAATACCCGAACGATTCTTCCCCAAAGCTGAAAGAAGTGAAGAACATTTTTTGCTGGACTCTGTTTTTGCTGGCTATAGAATTCTGTGCATGTTCCCAGCTAACCAGTGGTGCTTGTGCTTCTCATTTCAACTTGGTAAAATCGGTATACACCTGATTCATTTATTTAAATTGCCTACAAGCCACTAGTATATGGTACCAAGTATACTCATGGCTGGTAAATTAAATAGTACCAACTGCAGCAATCATTGTGCTGCCCACTGTAGTATTACTGTAAAACCTGTCTCCCGGCCTACCATTGTAGCCTGGCTGTGCAGCTTTGAAATTGCAGATTCAACCTGTCAAAATAAATCCTTTTGATTGGCATAACCCTCTTAAAATATTTTAAGTATTTATAGGTCTCCCTATGTAGGCACTTTTGCCCATAAAGGCAGGCTGCCTGGTATTTAAAAGTAGGACATGCAAAATTTTAATGTTAAACAAGTCCTTTTAGTGACAAGCACCTCAAAGGTACTTTCAGAGTTGCATGGCTGGCTGTTCCATGGTAAAAAAAACTGGGATGCAATATTAAAAACTAAGGGCCTAATTATGAGTTTGTCAGTCACATTGTGGGACCGCCAAACTCGTGGGGAGGACACCACCACCATGGCGATGACATCCCCCATGAACGTATTACAATGGTACCGTCGGGCTGACCGGCGGGAACACTGTAATACAAAGCAGAGAGTGCATATTCTGACGGTGCTAGGCTGGGGGGCACCCAACACACCCTTACCATCAGCCTTTCTATGGCGGTGCAAATGCCATGGAAAGGCTGATGGTAAGTGGGGTTGTAATCAGATAGGCGGCGCTGAGGTTAGCGCCGCCCTGGTTGAGTACAACACTGACTGCCATCACCACATCGGGAACGATGTTCTTGGCAGGGATGGCAATTCTGCCTGCCAGGGTCGTAAGGTGGTGGGCCGACAGCCTGAAGTGCCGTCACTAGGAGTGTGGCGGTCCTCGGAACATCACACTCGGAATGATGCCCCGAGACTGGATCTCAGGAATGGAACTAGCTAGAAAAATAATTAAACAACTATTTTTAATAATTATCAAAAATCCAATTCAATTGTGAAATCATAGTTTTTGTAAATATAAATATGATTGAAATGTATGTTTTAGAGAGTTACATTTGCCCTCCCTAAAGTCCCAGAAAGCTAAATCTGCATTCTGTTCAACACTTCGCCCAGCAAGTAATTAGCCATTTAAATAGGAGTGAATGCAGTGTGAACTTGCTCCCAGAAGTTAAATAATAGGCTCACCTGAAAGGGCGGTGATGACCCGTCTGAACCTGCCAGAATACGCAAGGGTGGAAAGGAGGATCCTTTTTTACATGAAAGTGTGAATGCCTACTTGCATGTCACATCCTGCTCGACAGGTCTGCTGAAGCTTTTCATATGAAACTTGGGTTGTACTGCAAAGAGGCCTCGTTTGTCACAAGCAAATGTTAGATGACACTTGGGCAAGGCCCTTCTGTTGCCTCCCTAGCTAGTCAGGCCCCAATCACAGGGGGCCTTTTTTGATACTACAGTGTCACAGCCTGGGTGTACACATATCATTTGGGGTGTACTTCAAAGGGGAGAAACAGAATAGCAAAACAATTTGTGTGTATTCGCTGTCTGCTTACTGAAAGCTCAGCTTTGTTATACAGGACTTCTGTTTCTTAGGTTGTTGTGAGCACAGGGACTGAATCAAACTCCCCATATACCCCCAAGGACCCCAAGTAAAGTGTGGCTTAAGAGTTCAGCCGTCTTAAGTATGCCCAAGCGGGTAGGGTTAGCCCCGGGCATCTTTACCCCATTGATTAGGACGCCCACAGGGCATGCCAGATATACATAATAAGCTACAAGAGGCCTTCTTTTGCAACTGCCCAGCTGACAAGTGGTAACTTATCCTCCTGTTAGCCTCTGTACCCCACCCTGTTAGTCACTGAGTGCCTCCCCTGAGTGGGCGTATAAGAAGGTTTTTTCTGTGAGGGATTGGGACTTAAAGGGCTAAAGTCAGAAGGTGAAATCTCTGACCAGTGAGAACCTGGTTAGTGTACCTGACCTGCATCCCAGTGCAGCCAGCATCAAATTGCTCCTAGGACCTTTTCTACTGCAGTCATAGACTGTCATTGACAGCGTGTCTTCTTGGTGCTATTTATACTTAAAACTTTAAAAAAACATTTCTCCGGTTCCCCTTCTTGGATTTTTGTCATTTTGGTTTCATTTTATTTCTCAAATTGCCTAATTCATTTCATGATTTTCATTGTTTTGCTTTTCAACTTTGTTACTGTTTTAGTACTGCATAAACACTTTTTACATTGCATCTAAGTTAAGGGTGTCTACTCTGTGCCATAGCTATCAGGGTGTTGAGTTCAGGTTTGTTTAGTGCCTCCAGTGGTTCAACCTGACAAGGATTGTGAATATTATTTGACTTGGAATCGCTCCCTGATCAACTGATAACCCAGCTTCTTACAGATTCTTATTCACCAATGCCCAAAGAAAAGACATGCGTGATGCACATCAGAGACATTTCTTTTTTGTTTTTTTGTAAACACAAACAAGCTCCTGCTTTCAATATTTATTTCTGCTGGAAAGGCAACTATGATATCCAGGCCTACAAAGCAATGGATTTTCACTGAAGGTGTTCCTGCCATTTCAGCAGAAGCACTTTAACCAACATGTTCCAGCTGATCTGCAGGGAATTCTAAATTTGGTGGCCTGGCAGTTGCCAGGCTGGTGGTGATGGGCACATCCACCAAACTGTATATGACCCCAAGAGCAAGTTTCACAGTTGTCTTATTTATTATTTGTAATTTTCACAAAAATTCAGACTTATCTGGATTTTCTACCTGAGATGTCAGTTGCATAGATGAGGGAGATGTGAAAGTTGAAAGGATGAAGGAAAGCTCCAACCCCATAAGAAAATAAGGATATTCATAACCATTGCTCCTGTCTTACACAGTATATAACCATTAGTAGAATCTCTGGTAGGTGCCCCACTACACTTCTCTGATCTGGCATTGAAAAAGATGGAATTGGAAATCAGGATGGCAAGGACGGATCTGTAGTTGTGAGAGATGCAGTGGTAAGGTGTTCCATCCTTTTGCTGCCAGGTATGAAAATGATTTTCCACCCGCTGAAGACTATATGTGGGGCATGCTGACAAGACACTGTTGGGATATGTGGAGCGGTCTGGAAGGTGCATACCAGTTGACGCAGTTGTTGAGGTAGATGGGATTGATGCCGTGGACTAGCAAAACTTGTCTTCAAAGGAGGGAAAGCCACTTGGGAAAGAAACTGGACCTCCCAATTTTCTTCTCCCCCAGACAGATGGGAGACCCAATGATTAGATTAGGAGAGGGGATGGAGGGGGTGTGTTAGGGAGACTTAGCCACACCAGTGGACGGACTCAACCAGATCCAACCTCCAAGGAGGAATTTTCTCCATGTTGGATTTGTAGTGAATGTTGCTTTCTGGGACTGATTTTTGCCACACTTCACAGGATGTAGTCATCCCAGTGGGTGGCGAGACGCACCCCCATTGGACAGTAGCATCCCCCTGATTCCAAACCCAGGAGCAAAGATAATATGGCAGAGATGCCCCACATTTCAGACCCCTTTTGGAACAAGATACTGGAGAAGGTCTGCCCTGCTGAACCCCTAGTCTGCACCTAAAGGACTGCACACACAAAGACGGCACCAGCTGCACACTTTGGGCTTCACCAAGTAAATTACTTTGCCTTGCTTCTGAAACTCCAGGAATGGACTACCTGTAGGCTACAGGTACAAAGGAGCTAACCAGACTCCCCTACATCAGGTCCTCCAAAAAGAGACCAGCTGACCTATCTTCAGAGGCCATATGAGAATTCTGAACAGGTGTATTCCTGGAACTGTAGTCCCAGCTTTCAAGGAGAAACTCAGAGCTTCAGGAACTTTGGATCAAGTTTGTGGACACTCTAAGGACCCAAAAGGGACCTATGGAAGAAGATTCCGAAGTTTGGAGACGTTTGGAGCAACTGTTGTGAAAAAGCTCCATAAGCTGAAGAGGTGCATTGTGTGCCCGAAGAGGCAAACCAGAGCCTCTGAACCCTTGGCTGGTGCTGTGGACCACTTTCCTGAATCAAGAAACACATCTGAAAGTGTCTCATCGCAAAATATCTGGTCTCTGATTAGTGCATAATTCTATGACCTCCAGGCAGTCGAGTTCTACCTCCCCATCATCGTCATCATTTTCAGGCCATGATAACAGCATAGCAGGATTCAGTGAAGCATACCTCCTAAGGGTGATGTTCTCGCAGCAAGTACAATCTGTTCATATTTAGTCAACCTGCTTTTTGTCAAGTGTTGGGTATTAGTATGCATCATCAGTATTTCTACAGTGTGGGGCACCATGACAGTAAGAAAGTGTCAAGTAACAATATTCTCTTACCTTTCAATGCTAACAGCTATTGCCACTACAGATTTAAAGCATCTGGGCAGTCCTGTGGCTACAGGATCACGAGTAGAAGAAAAATAAGCCACAGGTCTTCTGCACTGTACACGGGACAGGCCGGTGCACAAGAGGTCTGAAATGGCAGCTTTCATTGCCTATAGCCCTGGCCTGAATTCAGGCCAGGGCCATTGGCAACGAAAGCTGCTGTTTCAGTCCTTGTTTGTGCACCAGTGTGCACAAACAACGAAAAAGAGAGACGATGCAAGGACTTACTTGGGTCTTCCAGGGGGTCCTCCTCTCGTTGTCAACAAGTCTGGACCCCACAGCAGCTGTCTCACAACTCTGGGCCCTCTGCTCCCTGCTCCAGTGTGCACTGCAGCCCAGTTATGGGCTGCACAACTCAAGCGCAGACTGTCTGTGCTTATGCTCCAGTGCGCATCGGATGAGCTCTTCTGGCGGGACTACCGGAGTTTTTGGACTAACTCCACACTCCAAGTGGAGTGCGGAGTTCCACAAGCTCTGCCAGCAGAGTGGAACTCCCCTCACACCCTTAACTAAATACTGTAACTGGCATACATTTTGAGTTTCTCAACAGCTTAGCTTGATGAGAGGCTTTAGTCGTGAATGCTCACTTTAACTTTGCCAGTGTTTTGATTAGTAATTTGGTTACTAAATTAAGCACCTCGAGGTAAATGGGTTCCTGTGGTTGCAGAATGAAGGGTGAAATCAATTTGGATCAATCAATCAATCATATATTTTTAGAGGGCACTACTCACCCATAGGGTCTCAAGGCAGTGAGGGGTGTGTCTTCAGAGATCAGTTGAAGAACCAGGTCTTGAGGTCCTTCCTGAACTGAGGCAGCGATAGTGACTGTCTGAGGTGAGGAGGTAAGCTGTTCCAACATTTTGCTGACAGGTATGTGAAAGATCTTCCTCCATCCAAAGGGCTTCTTAATGTGGGATACTTTGGCAAGCGACTGCTGGGACGAGCAGAGAGGTCTGGAAGGGGAGTACCAGGTGACGTGATGGTTGAGGTAGCTGGGTCCGCTGTTGTGGAGGGCTCTGTAGGCGTGTATGAGGATTTTGAAGTTGATCCTCTTTTCAACAGTAAGCCAGTGGAGGTTTTTCAGGTGTTCTGTGATGTATTCTCAGCAGGGGATATTTAAGACGAGTCTGCCCGCGGTGTTCTGGATTTTTTTCAGCTTGCTCCGGTTCTTCTTGGAAGTTCCGGCATAGAGGGCATTGCTGTAGTCAAGTCTACTCATGAGTAGGGCACGTGTCACGGTTTTCCGGCAGTTGTTGGTATCCATCTGAAGATCTTCCGGAGGTTGTGGAAGCAGGTGGAGGAGACAGAGTTGACCTGTCTGGTCATGGTGAGCGTTGAGTCGAGGTTGATGCTGAGATTTTGTGGGTGGTCTGTAGGGATGGGGAACATGCCAAGTGTTGAGGGCCACCAGGAGCCACCCTGAGCTGAGGAGGAAGGGCCCAGGAAGAGGATCTAGGTTTTGTCAGAGCTCAGCTTGAGGAAGCTCTCCCTCATCCAGGTGGCGACTGCTTCCATCCCGCCCCTGAAGTTCTTGTTGGCTGTTGAGGGATTCTCGGTCATCAGCGTAGGAGATGATATCCATACTGTAGTTCCTGATGATGGTGGCAAGTGGGTTCATGTAGATGTTGAACAGCGTGGGGCTCAGCGATGATCCTTGGGGTACTCCAAAGCTGATGTCAGTAGGTTCTGACAGGTATGGTAGGAGCCTGACTTTCTGTGTTCTGCCTGTCTGGAAGGAGTGTATCTATCGAAGGGCCTTGCTGCATATGCCTGGCACATAGGGTGCTAGCACATAGGGTGCTGTGAGACACTGTCTCGAAGGTAGCTGAAAGATCAAGTAGGATGAGGGCTGCTGTTTGTCCGCGGTTGAAGAGGGAGCGGATGTCATCTGTGACGTTGAGCACGGTTGTTTCGGTGCTGTGGTTAGTTCTGAATCCTGATTGGGAGATGTCCAGGATTTTGTTGTCCTGGATGGGTTGGCGTAGCTGAGTGTTGATTGCTTACTCGGCGACCTTAGCTGGGAAGGACAGCAGCAAGATGGGGCTGTAGTTCTTGAGGTCCGCTGGGTTGGCTGTGGGTTTCTTCAGACTTGGGCGGATCTTGGCATGCTTCCAGTCTTCGGGGTAGGTTGTTGACTCTAGGGAGCAGTTTGATGGTCTTGCAGAGTTCTGGCATGATCGAGGCACTGGCTTGGTTAAAGATGTAGTGTTGGCAGGGGTCGGTCAGGCCTCGAGTGGATACTGCTCATGATAGAGTGGGTCTCGCCTGTTGTGAGGGGGGTCCAGACGTGCAGGATTTGTTGGGGTTCAGAGGATCCTGGCAGGGGTGTTGTTGGTGAGTTCAGCGAGTCTTGGGATCCGAAGCTGTTGTAGATGTATTTGATCTTCCGATGGAAGAAAGTGGCCAGTCTGTCACCAAGATCCTGACATGGAGGGATGTTAATGGTCTTGGCTTGTGGTTTGGTGAATTCTTTGATGACGTTCAAGAGTTCTTTACCAGTGTTGGGTTTGGTGGAGTTGATGCGGTCTTGCAGGGTGGATTTCCTTGGGTACCTGATGAGGCTGTGGTGGAATCTTGTGGTGGATTTGAAGGTTGCAAGGTCTTCCAGGCATTTGCTGTTCCTCCACTTCTTTTCCAGCCT
This sequence comes from Pleurodeles waltl, assembly GCF_031143425.1. Taxonomy (NCBI): domain Eukaryota; kingdom Metazoa; phylum Chordata; class Amphibia; order Caudata; family Salamandridae; genus Pleurodeles; species Pleurodeles waltl. The sequence continues at coordinate 606,910,699 of NC_090438.1, forward strand.
CCTGCATGAGTGCTTTGATTCTTGGAGTGCAAGGGTGAACCAACTGGCATTCTTGGAGGAGTGTTTCCTGTGGTTGTCTGGAAAGGAGCTAGGGTGTCTGCGCAGTTGGTGATCCATTTGTGAAGGTTGCATGCTGAGGTGTTGGTATCTGTTGTGTCAGGGGTGGCTGGTTGCTGAGGGTGTTGATGAGTTGCTCCTGTGAGTTTTGGTTCCATTTCCTGTAGGAGGGCCGCATTGTGTCAGTGTGTGCTGTGGACATGGAGATGGAAAAGTGGATGCAGTGGTGGTGGTCGGTCCAGTGTAACAGGGTTGAGTCGACGACAGTGACATTGCTGCTGGTGGAGAAAATGGGGTTGAGAGTGTGTCCAGTGGTTGCGTTGGTGAGGTGACCAGTTGCTTGAGCCCGATTGTGTCCAGGTTCTCGAGTAGTGATGAGGTGTTGTGGTCTCTGAGATCGTTGAAATGGAAGTTGAGGTTGCCAAGGAGAATGCAGTTGCTGGAGGCGGGTGCGTGGGTGGCTAAGATGTCAACGATGGCATCGCTGAATGCTGGGTGTAATCTGGGTGGTCTGTAGACGAGTGTGCCTTGGGTGGTGGTCTTACGGGTGATCAGCATTTGGAATTGGAGGTGGTTCATGAGGGGGTGAATTCCTGTGTGTTGATCGTCAGTCAGAGGGTGTTCTTGTGGCCGATGTCTATGCCGCCTCCTAGTCTGGATGGACGATCTTTGCGTAGCAGCTTGTAGTCGCTGGGGATGGCGGTGGCGATTTCCGGTCCAGATGCTGTGTTACTCCATCTCTTAGTGAAGAAAGCGATGTCTGGACCGGTGGTGTCTATCAGGTCCCAAATCTCCAGGGCGTGTTTGTGCAGGGAATGGACGTTGAGGAGGATGCAATTGAGGTGGTCTGGAGGCAGTTCTGGCGCTGTGAGGTCTGGCATTTGGTGTCCGGAGAGAGTGAGGTGGCGGCAGTAGAAAGGTCCTCGGGTGAAGCAAGGTGGCAGGTGCTCCAACGTCTAGGGTTTAGTGATTATATAGATATATATATATATATATATATATATATATATATATATATATATATATATATATATAAAAAAAAATTCTCAATCATCCCCCAATTTCTTCCACCAGTCAGGGTTGATGCACAACAGCAGGTGCAGGATCCACTCAACAGAAGCAATAACCTGTGTTATGTGGAAACGCCAGAAAGAGAGCCCACACTTCAGAGTTCACTGTCTGTGATTATTTATTATACCAGCTGACGCGTTTCGACCCTGAGGTCTTTATCAAAGCCATACCACCATATAATGAGTCCAATATCCCTTTAAAACAAAATGTCATCTAAAACATAGTGAAAAGACCATAACATTGCATTATGTTTAATATGAAGCAATTTAAGTCAAACATTATTTTTACATAATGCAATATACATGATTAAAGCTTTCCTAAAACACAATTTCTTAACAAGTCGGGTCATATACACAATAATAGAAATTGATGATAGAAGACAATGCATATACATAACATTGGATTTCCAAGCACCTGTTCATAAGTTAGAAAGTGCCTGCCAAGTGGTTGAATCCTCAAAGTCAATGTTCTTACATAAGAAGTACTTCTGTCAAGTGACAGAAAACCACAGTAACGGTCACAAAGATCCCAAAAAGAAAACAATATAATCTATTTAATTCATCATGATCAAGAAACCCTATAAATGTAATTACCCAAATTTACTGTCTAGAGGAGCAAGGATGGGCAATTTCAATGCTTCTGCAAACATTTTACATACAAAACAAAACCCAAAGCTCAGAAAGAGAATAGAAACTTTAAAAAAAACAGGACAAAGGATAGAACAAATATAGCAAAAAGAAGGGTGTGGCATTCCTAGTAAAATGTAAGCAAAATGCAGAAAGAGAAAAGCCTAGCCTCAATCTCATATACATATATCATACAATGATGAAAGGCAAAAACAAAAGGAAGGAAAGGATATTTTACCAGCCACTACCTTGACCTGCAAGTTGTAGAAAACAAAGATTGAAGGACAACTAACTCAATCAGGATAACAGCAAATATATCACAAATACCATCATCATTATGGAAAAAGGAGACAGCAGTCTATATTGAGATCAACCTTAAAAAAAGACATGAAGACCACAGGTTGAACCCATATGAACATGGTGCACCTCGCCATGCTTAATACCTCTTGGATGTTTGCTGTTCAACATTATAATGCACTCAGATTCCATTCTTCTCAAAAAGTTTCCATGTCACTTCTTCTCATGTTCCGCACAACCCTGTCAATCCCAAAGAAAGACATCTCATAGTGTCCAATTTCTATGCGTGATGCCAATGTCATGGAACTAGATAACATACATCATTGATTTACTGGCACACAAATGCTCAAGAATCCGTTTCTTTACAGGGAAGATGGTACTTCCCACATATTACAGCCCACATGGACATAGTAAAACACACACCATGTGGTCAGTATTGCAGTTAATAAATTTATTGATCTCTACCTTTCTAACAATTGGTAGAGTAAATGTCTTCTTGTTTGTACTGTGGGCACATGCTTTACATTTCCCACACCTGAAAAACGCTGGTTGTTCTTTAAACCAGGACCCTGTGCCTCAGGACGAATAGCTATGCACCAACATGTCTCTTAATGATCTACTACTCCTGTAGGTTATGAGTGGATGAGGACTGACCAAATTTCCAATAACTCTAGCAGACCTAACCAAATGCCAGTGTTTTTTATTATCCTGCTGACAGAGTTAGGCTTACTGTTAAAAGTAGTAATAAGTCTTACCTCTTGATTCCCTTTGTTCTTACATTTGGGTATAAGCAGACCGTCCCTACTGACACCTGAAGCTTTCTCACACACTGCCTTATTCACTTTCCCTGGGTATCTCTGAGATTAAAATATGCCAACAATTTTCTTCTATTCAATCAAGAAAGCCTTAGAGGTACTGCTGTTAGTCTGGGCCCTATGCAATTCCCCATATGAGATACTCCATTTAAGATTGGGGGATGATGACTGCGAGCATGCAAAATATTGTTACCTGCAGTGCTCTTCCTGCTGAGGCTGGTATGTACCACCCCCCTCCACTGTGACAAGGGTATCTAGGAATTCCAGAGTAGACTTATATAGCCTTAGAACCCACCGTAGCGGGCTCTACTGGCTATTAAAGGCCCGCTCCCCGCGTTAAATGCCCGAGCCGAAGGCGAGGGCATTTAACAAGGGAGAGGGACTTTAAAAGCCGGTAGAGCCCGCTACGGCGGGTTCTAAGGCTATTAGAACATTCTGCCACTCAGGGCAGAATGATCTATTAAAAAAAAAAATGTTCACGGAGCCCGAGGGGATTAAAATCCCCTCGGGCTCCGTGAGGCTTTGTTCACAGCTGTTGCTGTGAACAAAGCGAACATTGGAATGTTGGCGCTGCGGGCTTTTACCGGCCAGAAAAAGCCCGCAGCACTCCATTGTTTTCAATGGAGCTTCCAGCATTCCAATGTTCTAATTTGTCTTATATGTGAACTTCAGTTTTAGATCATTGTCAGAAATCCAAGCCAAAAATGCATCCAACATCTGTTGTGGGCCATCCCACATTATAAACAGATCATCAATGTACTGCATCTAGAAAGCTAAATGTTGTATCCATCTATCGTTTTCATCTGTCCAGATGTGCTGAGACTCCCACCACCCCATGAAAATGCTGGCATAACTGGGAGTGAAGCAACATCCCATCGCTGTTCCAGTGAATTGCTTGTACCATTGGTCTTCAAAAAAAAAAAGGTGTTTCAAACAAAACCTGATGGATTAAACCCAGATCTGTGAATGGGGGTGAATGTTTTATTTGCTCTGCATTCTGTCCATCATCTGTTGTTTTTTGCTTTTGTCGCCCCGAGTAGGAAGGGTATGCCCAGATGTGGGTCCTGTGCTTGCTATGCCACCAGAGTCAAGCTGGCCTGGCTGATGAAGGGTGATACCCTGAAACCGGTCCCAGAATGCTTGGTTGTGGTTCAGGGAGGACCTGGCCTGGCAGTTCGAGCTGGACTGTTCCCATGGGGAACAGGGTCAAGACTGATTTGCATATGGCTGGGTCGAAAGTGGAATGGCATGGCAAGCAAACAAAAATGATGGATTAAATCCAGATCTGTGACTAGGGGTGAATGTTTGATTTTCTCTGCATTCCGTCCATCATCTGTTGTTTTTAGCATTTGTTGCCCCAAACAAAACCACAGCATCAACAGAAGCATCAAGGAGTGATCGTACAAGAACAAGGATTTGTCCCTGAAAAAGTACTTGCAGGCGTGTGTGACAAAACTGTGATCTATGCATGTGTACAACGACACACCTTCAATGGTGACTAGGATATAACTAGTTAACCAAGGGATGTCCTGTATTTTAGATATAAAATCCATACTATACCTATAGTAAATTGGTAGACTCAAAACATAGACACACAAAAAGTAATTCAAATAAATGGAGGTATTTTCCAACAAATTATTGGTGGCAGAGATGATCGGTCTGCCTGATGTGTCAGTGCTATGCTTATGGATTTTTGGTAGTATGTAGAAACAAGGTGCAGTTGGTTTTTGAACAAATAAAAACTGAAACTAGATCACCGCCAATAAGCCTCGCTCATTCCAGTCAGAAACAAAGAATGATAAGATGTGATGGTTTGTTTATATACTGTCATAAAGGATCTCTCATAACACCCCGAGAATACCAACTGTGTTTCAGCCCCCTTTCTATTTTTATTCACATCCCACAGGACAACATTGCCTTCATTATCTGCAGGATTTATACCAAATGAGGTGGATTTTTTAAGGGTATCCAGAGCTAATTGTTGGGCTTTTGTCAAATTCCTAGCAAAATCATCCCTGCTATTCTGCTATAATCTCATAAACTCCTAGGTGAATACCTCATGAAATGCATCTATATTGTAGTGAGGGACAACCTGATTACACTTAGACTTAGGCCTAAAATCATTCCTGCTGGTCCTATCAATTTCATGGCCTAAATTGCACAGCGGGTCTCTTTCAGACTTCCAATCTTTACCCCCATACTCTAAGTCTCTCATTTCCGCCAGACCTTCAATATCACCTATGCACAAAATATCAGCAGTGGAATCATATCTCATATTTTGAACAATATTCATTACAGGTTTGTGTTTCTCTTTCTGCTGCATAAGCACTTTCAACAGTTGTAATTTCCTTGCAAAAAAAGATCAGCTCAAGTCCTATAACAGTCAAAACTAGCTGTGGGGCAAAAGGATAGTCCCAACTCCAAAAGGGATTGCTCATCTTGGGTAAGTTCATAGTCAGATAAATTGTCAATGGATAGACTATTTTCACCCATTATTTGTTTCTTCTGTTTTTCCCTGTATTCCTCCCATATGGCATGCTGTATTGCTTTGCTTGTTCCTCCCCTTCTGATTTTGATCCTCCATCGCTGCCACCTTCTTTTCCTCTCTGTGGTTTCTTTTCAGGAATTGGTTTTGTTTTAAAAATGATATTCCTCAAGAGTAGTGAAAGGCTGTCCTGTAGAACTAGCGGAAACCTCCAAATCTGAGTAGTTGTCTGAGCTAGATTTGAATGTCACCAGCATCTGCTTTTTCAAAGAGCTCAATTGTCAGGATTCCTTCCTCGCTGCATCATATTTTTTACCAAAGTGAGAATGAGGCACTTTGCATAATCAATTTTATCCCAAAGGAATCTCTCTTTCTTCTTTATTTTGATTTCCTCCTCATGTTTCCCCAGCCTTTGTTTACATCTATTTGAAAAAAGCCAGAATTTCATCTTGTGAAGGATGTTGGTCTAATATAACTTTCAATTTATCTGTTGCTTGGGCTAATTCATGTAATCATGGAGAGTGAACTCTGTACTGCGGCCTCTTTTTCTATAATTTCCAAATAATGCTGGTTATTATTTATATATATATATATATATATATACATTTGAGGAGAGCAAATCTAGAGTGTCACTGATGTTGCAGCATTTTATTTACTGGAGGTGCTCTCCACCTGAACTTCGGAACTACCCAGATTTCTCTCTTCTGTTTTGCATAATTTGTGTGTCACTCTAACCCTGAAAGGGTGTTGTTTTGACTTATACTGGTGTGCTCCCCTGTGTCTGGATAAAGCTAAGCCTCTCTGAAGCGATGTAATGGCATCGAAACACGTGTCAGGGGTTTCTTTTCAACATTCCATGCTAGCTTCAATGGCCTAAAGCTGTGATACTGTACCTGGAGTGGTGAAAGGTGTGTGTCATTTTACACCTCGGTAAGGATGGCACTGTGTCAATCCTATGCTTAAAGGTTTTGCTGTAAAAATGGCATAAGATTTTGTCGCTTTCTAGCTTTGTGTGGAAGGCACTGTGCCAGTCCTAAGCTTAAAAACTTTGCTAGAAAACCAGACATTTGAGGTGAGCAAATCTAGAGTGTTGCTGCTATTGCAGGGTGCTTTTTACTGGAGCTGCTCTTCACCTAATCTTCAGAACTACCCAGAGTTCCCTCTTCTGTTTTGCATAATTTATGCATTACTCTAACTTGCAAAGGGTGTTGTTTTGACTTATACTAGGTGCTCCCTTGTGTCTGGATAAAGTTAAACCTCAAGAGATGTAATGACTTTGAAAGACGTGTCAGGGTTGCTTTTGCTCATTCCAGATTGGCTTGGTATTGTACCAGACCAAAGCAGTAGTACTGTGCCTATAGTGATGAAAGGCTTTTGTAATTGTATAGCTCGTCAAGGATGGCACCGGTCCAATCATATGCTTAAAGATTTTGCTGCAAAAATGGCAAAAGAATTTGTCGTTTTCTATCTCGGAGCGGATGGCACTGTGCCAATCCTATGTTTGAAAACTTTGCTAGATAAACAGACATTTGAGGTGAGCAAACCTAGAATGTTGCTGGTGTTGCAGGGTGCTCCTTACTATAGCTGCTCTCCACTACTGTGAGGCCTACTCCTCTCATAAGCTAATATTCGGAATTCATTATACTTTTAAGCTGTAATTCCTTATTGAGAACGAGTAGGTATGTCATGTCTTATATCATTGGAATGTAAATGGTAAATCCTTTTTACTGGTAAAGTAAGATTTAACATTATTTTTTAGAAATACCACTTTTAAAAAGTGGACATTTCTCTGCTCTTAAAGAGCTGTGTGCCTGCAGCCTGTCTCCAATACACATCTGGGGTGGGTGTACAATCCCTGTAGCCAGCCACAAAAACAGAAAGGTTAGGAGTGCCTGAGCAATCATCTGCATTCTGATGGCCCTTTCTGGGCAGGGAACGTGATAGAGGCTGACAGACCTAATAGGAAGTTTCTGTCCCCACACAAAGGGCTGATTAACCCCTACTGAAGTATGGAGCCAGGGCTAGGAAGAAAAGACCTCTGTGCAATTCAAAGACCCTTCTGTGAAGTCACCCCAATTCAAAGGCACAACTGGGAATAAGTATAAGTACTGGGTCTCTGACCCCACCAATTCAGACACTTCTGGACCTATGACTGGACTCTTTCAGAAGAACTGCTATGCTGTATCAAGGACAGTAACTCTGCTTGACTGCTGACTTGAAAGTACTGCTTTTCTGCTGTAGTGTCCAGCTGCTAGCTGACCCTGCTGAGGGAAAGTTGAACTCTGCCTTGCATCCCAAGTTATCTCCAAGGGCTTGTTGGACTTGCCTCTTGTTGCTTTAGTCTGAGGGATATCAAAGTCTCTGCCCCTGCTCCTGTGCCTTTTTCACTGGAAGTGCACACAGATACTTGCTCCAGTGGGAATTGGCACATCGCCTACTTTGAGAGGTAGAACTGATGCATTGCTGCTGTTGTGGGAGTAGAATCAACATTTTGATTTTGGAACCAGTGCTTCGTCATTGCATCATCGCCATATCAGAACCACCACATCACTGCCACTGGTGAAGGATGAGTGACGCATCCCTTCACTGGGTGGAGAAAGCCAGCAACTCAGCTTCAGAACCAACACATCCACACTGCATTGCTACCCCGCACTCGGTGGAGAAACCCAGTGCATCAGCTTTGGAAGTGTTCATAACAGCACAGGCACTTCACCTGCAGAACTGAAGCATCAGCAGCAATGCATAAAGAAAATCAACACATCTTGTGACTGTGAGCAGGTTTAAGGTGCTTTGCTCAGCGGGCCCTGCGTAGGTTCTGTAGCCGGCCTGCAGTCCATTGTAGGAAGCCTGAACTCTTGACTTTGTCCTGGCCCAGTGCAACCACATAACCCCCATTGGTGCTTATTGCTTCTAAGCACTAGAACTCTTTTTATTCTTTTAAAATTAATAACTCAACTTTTATTCATTGAATTTTTTTCATTTTGATCTTTATGTGATGTGGAGTCTTTTAGTGGTGTTTTCATTGTGTTACTGTTTGTGTGCCTTGCACAAATACTCTACACATTACCTCTTTAGATAAGTCTGACTGCTCTGTGCCAAGCTACCGGAGGGTGAGCACAGGTTGTCTTTTAGAGCCTCATTACAATCTGAGAGGCACCAATACGGTGGGCGTGAGGCTGCCGTCAAACCGGTGGCCTCATCCCCGTCCCATTACAATGTTCCCACCGGGCTGCAGAAATGTCATATTATGACGTTTCCACCTGTCAGCCCAATGGAAACAATGCATCGGCATTTCCCTTGGCTCCTGTAGGGAGCAAAGGCAAATGCCATCGCACAAAAGCACCCTCAGAATAGGCACCGTCTGCACAGCAGACGGTGCCCATTCTGTGGGGGATGGCGGGGAGGGGCCCTGCCCCCCTGTGGCCCCAGCACTGCCTTTCTGCCAACCTTTCCATGATGGTGCAACGCCATGGAAAGGCTGGCGGAAAGGGAAGTCGTGATCAGCACGGTTGTGCCGAACTCAGCACCGCTGAAGGGGAGTTGTGATCAGTACAGTGGTGCCGAGCTCAGCACCGCTGAGGCCGACCACAACTCTGACCACGGGCAACCTGCCAAGATCACTGATCCAGGAGGAGGCGGCAGTCTTCTGGCTGTCTGACCATGAGGATTGTAATCTGGCTATCGGACCGCTAGGAGTGCGGCTGTCTGGTGAGGACCGCCAAACTCGTTCTCTGACCTTAGTGTGTATCTGACTTACCCTGACTAGGACTATGGTTCCAGCACCCAAATTCTAACATAGATCATTATACTTAAGTAAATGAGAGTATTATCTCATATATATATATATATATATATATATATATATATATATATATATATATATATACATATATATATATGCAAAAAACAAGAGAGAACTCTGGGAAGTTCCCAAATTTAGGTGGAGAGCAGCTCTAGTAAGGAGCACCCTGCAACACCAGCGACACTCTAGATTTGCTCACCTCAAATGTCTGCTTATCTAGCAAAGTTTTTAAGCATAGGATCAGCACAGTGCTATCCACGCCGAGCTAGATAGTGACAAAGTCTTTTGCCATTTGTACAGCAAAATCTTTAAGCATAGGATTGACACAGTGTCATCCTCGCCGAGCTGTAAAATGACAAAAGCCATTTACCACTTCAGGCACAGTATTACAGCTTTGGACTGGTCAAATACCATCCAAGCCAACCTGAAATGAGTAAAGCAACCCCTGACACGTGTTTCGCTCTCATTAGAGCTCTTCAAAGGGGTTTAGCTTTGTCCAGACACAAGGGAGCACCCAGTATAAGTCAAAACAAGGCCCTTTCAGGGTTAGAGTGACGCATAAATTATGCAAAAAACAAGAGAGAACTCTGGGAAGTTCCCAAATTTAGGTGGAGAGCAGCTCTAGTAAGGAGCACCCTGCAACACCAGCGACACTCTAGATTTGCTCACCTCAAATGTCTGCTTATCTAGCAAAGTTTTTAAGCATAGGATCAGCACAGTGCTATCCACGCCGAGCTAGATAGTGACAAAGTCTTTTGCCATTTGTACAGCAAAATCTTTAAGCATAGGATTGACACAGTGTCATCCTCGCCGAGCTGTAAAATGACAAAAGCCATTTACCACTTCAGGCACAGTATTAGCTGTAATACTGTGCCTGAAGTGGTAAATGGCTTTTATTAGCTGTAATACTGTGCCTGAAGTGGTAAATGGTTTTTATTAGCTGTAATACTGTGCCTGAAGTGGTAAATGGTTTTTATTAGCTGTAATACTGTGCCTGAAGTGGTAAATGGCTTTTGTCATTTTACAGCTCGGCGAGGATGACACTGTGTCAATCCTATGCTTAAAGATTTTGCTGTACAAATGGCAAAAGACTTTGTCACTATCTAGCTCGGCGTGGATAGCACTGTGCTGATCCTATGCTTAAAAACTTTGCTAGATAAGCAGACATTTGAGGTGAGCAAATCTAGAGTGTCACTGGTGTTGCAGGGTGCTCCTTACTAGAGCTGCTCTCCACCTAAATTTGGGAACTTCCCAGAGTTCTCGCTTGTTTTTTGCATAATTTATGCGTCACTCTAACCCTGAAAGGGCCTTGTTTTGACTTATACTGGGTGCTCCCTTGTGTCTGGACAAAGCTAAACCCCTCTGAAGAGCTTTAATGAGAGCGAAACACGTGTCAGGGGTTGCTTTACTCATTTCAGGTTGGCTTGGATGGTATTTGACCAGTCCAAAGCTGTAATACTGTGCCTGAAGTGGTAAATGGCTTTTGTCATTTTACAGCTCGGCGAGGATGACACTGTGTCCACATATATATATATGTATATATATATATGTATATATATATATATATCGAAAGCAATGCGGTCGAGAATAGCGACACGCTCATCAGCTGGTGCGAAGCGCAAGGGCAGACCGTCCCCATAATTGAATTGTAAAACAAAAAAGATTATGGCAAAGCACTCTGTTAAGGCTTATTCCTTCATTTAATCAATGCAACAAATGACACGTTTCGACCAAACGGTCTTCTTCCAAGTTTACAAGTCCTTTCACTCTGTTCACTTTTATATTGGCACATCATTATTACCAATGCAATGCATTGTGGGATTTGTAATGTGTTACAGAAAAAATCAATTACTTTCTATGTAAATAAATCCAAATATTATATTACCACACAATGTGATTCTAAGCAAGAAAGTATGTCAACAAAAATTATTTTTACAAAATTGAATTGATAATGAATTTTAGAAGAAAAGACAATACATTAAAAAATCACATACAAATTCTCAAGAATGGGTTGATAGCCCATACAAATTATTTAAAAATTAAAAAATAATTCATAATTAATTTGAATGTGTCTTCAATGTTTTTACAGAGCCTGATTCACCTTAATGCCAGAAATCTGTTGAATATGTATTCATTTGAATAATCCAATGATTATTCACAAATGTCAGTATAGTACCAGATTTCAAGCTACAGAAAATTTATAAATGTACAAAAAGCTCCTCGTTATTCAATCCACAAGTTGTTTTTGTTCTCATTTGAATGATATATCTAGACTCTAAGGCCCATATTTATACTTTTTTAGTGCCGCATTTGTGCCGCTTTTTGACGCAAAAGCGATGCAAACTTAGAAAATACAATTGTATTTTGTAAGTTTGCGCCGCTTTTGCGTCAAAAAGCAGAGCAAATGTGGCGCTAAAAAAGTATAAATATGGGCGTAATTGTCTTACCTTCCTTGCTCTATCACCACCTCTTTCATGTTCCGGAATGTGATCTATTCCATAATATCTCAAAGTTTTCCAACTATTAGTTTCATGCATTTTTAAGTGTTTGGCTACTGCATAAGTGAGGTCATTGTGTATGATCGCTCTAATGTGTTCCAAAATTCTTTTTTTAAGCATACAAATAGTACTGCCAACGTATTTTAAACCGCAGTGGCATTCAATCACATAAACCGTGTATTTAGTATTACAGGTAATTCTATGCTTAATTTGAATTTCAGTTTAATTGGGCATTTTAATCATTTTTGTTGACTTGCCAATCTTACATGCTTTACAGTTGTTACATTTGATAAATCCTTGTTGTTGTTCCAGTAACCAATTTTGTTCACTTTTCAATGAAAAGTGGCTCCTCAATACATAATCGTTAATTGATTGTGCTATACGATATGTAATTAAAGGTACTCACCCACTTTCGGACCTAAGTCCAGATCTCTGCAAATAACATTCCAGTGTTTGCATAAAATGTTTTTTATTAGACCACTTTCCTTCGTATAATTCATTATCATTCTCAAATTGTTCTTATCTTGTTTTTCTTCTCTTTTATTAGTCTGTATGGGAATAATACATCATTGCGACTTATCATTTTCATCCTTTCTAAATTCTTGTTCAAACTTTTTTGATTGTAACCTGTCCTTTTAAATCTCTGAATTGTTTCCTTAAATTTTATTTGTACCTCCTTTTAACCTGAACAATTTCTCTGCATTCTTATTAACTCACCATATGGTATACTTTTTATCGAAGACCTAGGATGGAAGCTTTTACCATGTTATACACTATTAGTTGAAGTTTCTTTACGATATACTGTTGTCTCTAATTTATCTCTTTCAACATAAATAGTGATGTCCAAAAAATTTATTGAAATTTTACTCATCTCACATGTAAATTGTAGTCCAACATCATTGATGTTCAAAGCTGAAAAATATGTCATAAATTCATCCTGTGACCCATGCCAGAGGATAAAAAGGTCATCAATAAACCGTACCCACAATGCAATCTTGTCCATATACAAATCATGGGTCTTACCCCATGCTATTTCTTTTTCCCATCATCCCATTACTAGGTTGGCATAGTTTGGAGAAAGAGAAATACCCATTGCTATACCACACATTTGTTGATAAATCTCATGATTAAACATAAATATGTTATTCTTGAGACACATTTCTATCATAGAGAGTAATATCTTAGAGTGTTCAAAATATGTTGTGCTTCTTTGTCTTAGAAAATATTCACAAGCTTTCAATCCAACTTCATGATTAATGGATGCAAATAGTGATACCACATCAATTGTGACTAACAAATATTCATCACTCCAGTTTAAATTTGTTAAAATTCTTAAAATATCCCCTGAATCCTTTATATATGAACTCAATGTCATTACAATAGGTGACAGATAGTAATCTACATAATCAGATATCCTCTCATAAAGTGAGTCACATGCAGATACAATTAGTCTACCTGACGGGGCAGTCAATGATTTATAAATCTTTGGTAAAAAAATAAATTGTAGGTAAAGTTGGATTTTCCTTTTTCAAAAATGTATATTCATCAGTATTAAGCAAAGATTGTTGATGCCAATCATCCAATTTTGAGTGTAGTTGATAAACCATTCGATTTATTGGATTCTGAGTGAGTTTTTTATAGTTATACTGATTATTTAATTGTCTATATGCTTCTGCAATGTAATCTTGTGTATTAAGAATCACAATGCTTCCACCCTTATCCGCTGGTTTAATTATGATTTCATTGTTGTTCATTAGATTTTTCAACGCCAAACGATCATTCTTAGTTAGATTTTCCCGCAGTCCATGATGTCTCCTCTTTTGTAATCTTTCTACATCTTCCGACACAAGTTCTGAGAAAATATCAATTTTATTGCCCGGTGATAAAACTGGACAACATTTCGATTTTTCTTTAAAATTACTGAATTTACGTTGATTAATATCAATATTCAGTTTTTGTAGCACTTCTATTTCAGTGTATTCCTCATTTTGCAAATCATGATATAAGTCAAAAATAGTTTTTAAGTCCGAAATCTGATCAATGCATAATTCTACATTCTCTGATCCACTATTTGTATACTCATCCTTATTAGATTTTATACCTTGTGACTGCATTGCATAGAATTTTACTAATTTCAATATTCTAATAAATTTGTAAATGTCAATTCGAGTGTCTACAGAATTATAATGGACTTCAGGACAGAATGAAAGACCTTTATTTAGTGTTCGCTGTTCAGCTACTGTTAATTCATGGTCCGATAAATTAACCACTAAGTTAGATGTTTCTATTGTTTTTTCTGACTCCTGAGAGGATATTGTTTCTTTTCTGTTTCTTTTGTCTCTTCTGGTCTTTCTCTTCTTTTTCCTGATTGATCTAAATTCTTTCCAAAACCTCGACCTCTGTTCCTTCCTCTTCCGATTGTTAATCGTTGATCCAAATAGAGTACTTGCATCGCCTCTAAAAAGTATTCTTGATCACAGTATCATCATGTTCCAGGGATCCTTCTCATTCACTCAAATCCACATCAGATCCACGCGGAGTTTCACCACCATTCAAATTCTGTTTTGCACTATTCCACTTTGCATCATATTTCAAACTTTCAAATCTCTTTGCAAAAGTTAGAATTCTACCATACTTATAATATTTTTAATCTCTTATGAATTTACTCTTTTTCTGTTCTTGTATGACATCTTCATATTTGTCCAATTCACTTTCCATATTCTTTCTCAATGACAATTGTTCATTTTTGTCTTCATTAACCAACTTTTCTTCTAATTCCTTAATTTTACTGTGCGTTTCTTCTAAATCCAGCTTCGCATATTTAATAAGAATCCTCATCATATTTAATGAGAACTGGGTATTATTTTCTTCCCATTCCTTGAATGACTCTGGTTAAACTCCTGTGTTTATGTCGGTATGGTAAATATGCGTAAGCCTCTAGGTATTCTATTTACTTCCATATATTTCTCCAATTATATTATTTCCCAACTTTTGTTAATTTCTCTTTTATAACATTTTTCTAATTGAAAGACTTGATATTTAAGAGATGAGTCTTTTTGTATATTTGTGCTTGCGTTGTCATAATTTCAGCTTCACTTCTCTGATTACCTACACTGAATAACTTGCACTGAAAGTATTTCAAAGAGTTGAAGTGTTCTTAAGCATTAAATGCCTGTGTATTGGGAAGTGTATAAATATATATATATATATGTATATATATATATATATATATATATATATATATAAAGAGAGAGAGAGAGAAAAATATGCATTATACGCAAAAATTATCCTTTGTGTCAGCTGCTAACTCTATTTAATAGTATGGGTAAACGATAATATGAATATTTGAAGAACTTGTGATTTCTCATCATAGATCCCACTTAGGAATAATGAAGGTGTTAAATGCCATAGTGGTTGTTATGGAATTTCAGACATTGTGATAAAACACATGTTCACAAGGGCTAAATTGGGGTTTTAATTATATTTTTTTCAAAATCTTTTACTTTTATGATATGTATTTGGCCACTGCTATTCAAACTATATTTTTATTTTAATGCAGTTCATTTAAAAGTGATATAATTTCTACATACACACATAGTGCTGGTGCTCTGTGTTCTTTGGAGCAAGAACACTTTCATTTAATATAATGTAAGGTAATTGTTGCAATACTTTGTTATTCAGATGTAATTTAAAATTTGATGTAATATTTTGTTTGTATAAGATGTTCAGTTTTAAATGTACTTTGATTGAATACAATATGGTTGTAATATGTGTTGAAACATATTTTTAGTAACTTTGTTTATTATACTTTTATTTATTAGTCATTTTCTACATTATTTTCTGTATGGTTATGTAATACACTGATGAATAAATATATTTGTAAAATGTATTTAAAAATAATGGTTGGGCTGGAGGATGGCATTTTTTGCAGTGCTGAAATGACAGACACAGTGTAGAGATATAAATGAAAAGGTGGGTTTTAGATATTTATTTTAAATTAAGGTCTAGAAAATTACATTGCAGTTTCTGGGTACTGTGCATACTTGAAGTGATTTGTAGTTAGATTTGTGAATCTTGATCCTGAGGTTTCCTCTGTAAATCTGTTTCTTCTTCTTTCAGTTCTAGCATTTTTCATGCAAAACGCAGTTAGACTTGTACTCTTTTTTATAATGGTATATTAATTAGATAATGAAGGGTTATATTACTCATTTTGATTTAAGTTAACCATTACGGTTTAGTTAGTGTGAATTTAGTTTTTTTTTCCCAACTAGTTCCTTATTTGGTGTAAGGCTAATTTTATATATATATATATATATATATATATACATATATATATATATATAGTTATCCATTTATATATATATATATACATTCACTTAAAAAAGCAACGGTTACAGGAACGTATAATTAGACTCACATTTTAAACGTACAAAACAGAGATATTCACCTGTTATAGTTAGTGTTATCTCAAGTAAATATACCTGGTCTAAGGTAACTATAACTCGTGCCCCTGGGGAGATGGTGGTCCCTGGGCCATGGGGAGGCATCCGCTGGACCCCACCTATTCTTATAAAAGTATTGTGCACTAAGTAGGAGGAGGTCACGGGGGAGCTACACGCCCCCACATAGTTTTCATCCATAGCCCTTGGGAGGTGGTAGTCCCCAGCCGAGACCTGTGCCCCCTTCTTCAAATATAATGGCCCTGGTACCTGACTCACCCGGGGGCAATATTAAAAGCAAATGCAGCAGACCACACTTGCTTTTTTTAACAAAACAAAGGTAGAAAAATTCACTAATAGTCACAATTTCTGCCATGATTTAAAAAAAATGCTTTTAGCCCAGGGGCGGGAGGGTCCCTGGGCGACCCCTGCACCAAGGTTAGGGGCGTAGGGTAAAGGTACCCGGACCCTTTTTTAAATTTGTTTGTGACTCGGCTGATTTTCAAAATGGCTGATAACACTTCCTGGTTGAAGTGTTGGCAACCAATCACATCTCTGCACGAGATAGGCAGTATTTGCTAATTTGTTGCGATCCTAGAGATACAAATTTGGATTTCCTTTAGTTTCTCCTAACACCTGAGAGGATTTACAACAAATAAAAAAAAAACTCATCTCCAGACCAAAAAAGACCTTTCTGCCAAGTTTGGTGTAATTACGTCCAACGGGTCGGGCTGCAGGGATGCCTAAAGAGATTATGAGAATTAAGATAGGAAATGCACTTTTTTTGACTTCCATTTTTCTCAACCCCTGCTGACAGATCACCTTGAAACTTTTCATGTGCAACAAGATTCTACGGAACACTATTTTGGGAGATTTCATAATGATTTGTGAAATGGTGTCAAAGATATAGGCAAGTAAAAAAATACTTTTCGTATGGAAACTAGATCCTAACTATAAATACCTACTGGCAGCCCACATATATATATATACATATGGTGAATATCATTTAGGCTATTTTTGTTGCGATTTGATATTATGCCACTGGGCTCGGGTACATAAATTAAATAGACAATGTGAAACGGATAGCCTCATGTAAAATGCAGTGTGTCAGACGAGAAAGCAACCTTTCTTTCACCGGTTTTCTTTTTTCAAAAATCTGTTAATATGATGATACATTGCTGCAAATAGTGTTGGTGTGTTGTAATAATTGCAGTGAGGGCAACTAAGTAACAATGTTAAAAGGTTAAAGTATTTCCTTGATGTTTACTTTAGAAATGTGCTGATAAGTCTTTAAATGTGACAACATTGTTTCCACTCTGTGCGCTCTAACGAAGACCGTGTTGGTCGATACGCGTGAGCTTTAATAAACACTTTGTAACAGCATCCTGGAGTGAAATACAAAGGAGTTTTGTTGAACTTTTATCTATATAGATATATATATATAGATATATCCAACACTTCCTTAAGATATTTAAGGCAGACAGCACTCCACGAGTGAATGAACTGAAAGTTTTATTGCCAGAAACAGGAACGCGTTTCGTAATACCGCCTTTGTCAACCTGCAGGCCTCCATTTTGGCCCTCTTTATATACCATGTGATCGTGAAAACACGATTACCCTAATTAATTCATTATAAAAACACTGTGAATGAAAAAACAATATCTATGACACTCACCACCAAACATTAACTCATTATGTGAAAAAATTCCGAATAAAAAAAAAAAGTAATTATCCTGAAATTGTTTTCTCTTATGATCAATGCCTCCCTAAATGTTTCACGGTTACTCAAATATCCTACCATTTTGGATTCATCTCATTAATGACAGGAAATAAAATAAAATACCATGAAATAATTACCAGATCACTCATGGCAGGACATACTTAAGCATAACATTTCTTTAAATAATCAATGCCTCTCTAAATGTTTCATAATTAATCAAATGTCCTGTCATTTTAAATTCATCTTATTAATGACGGGAAATAAAATGCAGTGGAGTAATTACTAAATCACTCATGGCAGGACATACTTATACGTAACGTTTTTTTTTACATCCTTATGCGCCTGTATACCTGATACTAACATTGTTGCATCCTGTTCACTCAACATACCTTTGCATTTGAATAAGATACTTCAACCATTACTGACCTGCAGAAATAAGTCAAGGCTTCCCTATCGCCTGTTCCTAACATAAATTCTTGAGAGATCATGATATATTTGTTGAATACAACTATCCCTACAGATAAACCATCCTCAAGTAATTCATCTCGATTACAATGTGTAATTATCCACATATATACATTGTAAAACTCTGGAAACGGATGCATAACTTATTTTTACAAACATAAATTCAAATGTACATATAATTCCTCGCTAGAATTGAACCCATGTGGTTCTCTGGTATCTAATGCCAATATATATTTGGACTCTAATTTTCTTCCACAAATGTCTTTTTTTATCCCGTCTATTACACTGTACTTTACATCTTTTACTTGCCCTCCATGAAACTCATGTATGTGTCGTGCAACCGGGTAGGAATCACCTTTATTGAGGATCGCTCTTAGATGTTGCAATATCCTTTTGTGAAACTGCAGTTTGGTACTTCCTACATAAAATTTGGAACAACTGCATTTCAAAATGTAAACTACATACTCATTCTTACAGTCATATCTTCCTTTGATAGTATGTACTATCTTATGTCCTTGAACAATGGTTTTAATATTCTCACCATTTTTGCATGCCTTACATTTGGTACATTTATAAAACCCGTCTTGCGGGTTGAGCCAACTGGTTTTAGGAGTTACTTGTTGTCTCACATCACTTTTCACTGATATATCTCTCATAGACGTCCCTTTCCTCTTAGTTATCACTGGTCTTTTCTTTAACCGGTTCTGTGCCCTGGACGAGGTGACCTCGTCCAGGGCTACAGTTCCTGTGTGCCTTGGACGAGGTCACCTCGTTCAAGGCACACGGGAACTTGGGGGAGCGCTAGCACCCCCCCCTGTGCACCCCCCTCCCCCCCAAGGCGGGGATTGAAGGGGAAGACGTTCCCCTTCCACCCCCGACCCCCCCACCCCTCCTGTGACGTCAGCGCGCGAGCGCGCGCTGATTTGTCACAGGGGCCTCCACCACCGCGCTGGAAGCTCTGCTTCCAGCGCGATTGAAAGAGAAATGCTTTGCATTTCTCTTTCAATCACGTGGGGGAGGCCCGGAGGGGCTTCAAAGGGAAGGAAATGTATTTCCTTCCCTTTGAAGTCTCTCCCAGGGTTTCAAAAGCCGGATTGCTTGCAATCCGGCTTTTGAAACCCCACTAGACACCAGGGATTTTTTGTTGTTGTTAAAGAAAGTGGCAAAAGGGAGCGACCCCTTGGGCAAGGGTCACTCCGGGGGGGGGGCATTTTTCGGGAAGGCCTTTTCTGCCACTCCTGGGGGCAGATCGGCCTATTATTAGGCCGATCTTCCCCCAGGGGGGGCAGAAACCTCTAGGCACCAGGGATCATTTTTTTTATTATTATATTTTTTTTAGGTGGGAGCGACCCCTTAGGCAAGGGTCGCTCCCCTAGGGGGCAAATTATATTTAGGCCATTTCTGCCCCCAAGGGGGGCAGAAAACACTAGACACCAGGGAGTTTTTTTTCTTTACGTGAATTTCACGCAAGGGGAGCGACCCCTTAGGCAAGGGTCGCTCCCTGGTGGGGGGGGGAAATTATTTTAGAGCATTTCTGCCCCCCCCTGGGGGCAGATTGGCTGATTTTAGGTCAATCTGCCCCCAAGGGGGCAGAAACCACTAGGCACCGGGGATTTGTTTTTTGGCGCCAATGTTACGCAGGGGGAGCGACCCCGTAGGCAAGGGTCGCTCCCAGGGGTGGTGGGGGTTGGGGGGGCAAATTTATTTTAGGCCATTTCGACCTATTATTAGGCCGATCTGCCCCCAGGGGGGTCAGAAACCTCTAGGCGCCAGGGCAATTTTTTTTGTTTTTTTGTTTTTTTAGAGATGGGTAGCGACCCATCAGGCAAGGGTCGCTGCCCTGGGGGGCAAATTGTATTTAGACCATTTCTGCCCCCCTTGGGGCAGATTGGCCGATTGGCCCCTTGGCCGATTGCCCCAAGGGGGCAGAAACCACTAGGCACTGGGGATTTGTTTTTTGGCGCCAATGTCACGCAGAGGGAGCGACCCCGTAGGCAAGGGTCGCTCCCGGGGGGGAGGTTTGGGGGGTTGCGGGTCCCCGCAAGTCACCCCATCTTGGATTCCCCTGGGTTTCTAGTTTTCAAAAATGCGCTTGTTTGCTAGGTTTCCCCAGGTGCCGGCTGAGCTACAGGCCAAAATCCACAGGTAGGCACTGTTTTCTATGAAAAAATGTGATGTGTCCACGTTGTGTTTTGGGCCATTTCCTTTCGTGGGCGCTAGTCCTACCCACACAAGTGAGGTATCATTTTTATCGGGAGACTTAGGGGAACACTGGGTGGGAGGAAATTTGTGGCTAATCTCAGATTCCAGAACTTTCTGCCACAGAAGTGTGAGGAACATGTGTTTTTTTAGCCACATTTTGAGGTTTGCAAAGGATTCTGGGTAACAGAACCTGGCCAGAGCCCTACAAGTCACTCCATCTTGGATTCCCCTAGGTCTCTAGTTTTCAAAAATGCACAAGTTTGGTAGGTTTCCCTAGGTGCCGGCTGAGCTAGAGGCCAAAATCTACAGGTAGGCACTTCGCAAAAAACACCTGTGTTTTCTTTCAAAAAATTGGATGTGTCCACGTTGCGCTTTGGGGCATTTCCTTTCGCGGGCGCTAGGCCTACCCACACAAGTGAGGTATAATTTGTATCGGGAGACTTGGGGGAATGCTGGGTAGAAGGAAATTTGTGGCTCCTCTCAGATTCCAGAACTTTCTGCCACAGAAATGTGAGGAACATGTGTTTTTTTAGCCAAATGTTGAGGTTTGCAAAGGATTCTGGGTAACAGAACCTGGTCAGAGCCCCACAAGTCACCCCATCTTGGATTCCCCTAGATTTCTAGTTTTAAAAAATGCACAGGTTTGGTAGGTTTCCCTAGGTGCCGGCTGAGCTATAGGCCAAAATCTACAGGTAGGCTCTTTGCAAAAAACACCTCTGTTTTCTTTCAAAAAAATGGGATGTGTCCATGTTGCGTTTTGGGGCGTTTCCTGTCGCGGGCGCTAGGCCTACCCACACAAGTGAGGTATCATTTTTATCGGGAGACTTGGGGGAACATAGATTAGCAAAACAAGTGTTATTGCCCCTTGTCTTTCTCTACATTTTTTCCTTCCAAATATAGAAGAGTGTGTAAAAAAGACATCTATTTGAGAAATGCCCTGTAATTCACATGCTAGTATGGTCACCCCGGAATTCAGAGATGTGCAAATAACCACTGCTCCTCAACACCTTATCTTGTGCCCTTTTTGGAAATACAAAGGTTTTCTTGATAGCTATTTTTTACTCTTTATATTTCAGCAAATGAATTGCTGTATACCTGGTATAGAATGAAAACGCACTGCCTGGTGCTGCTCATTTATTGGCTCTGGGTACCTAGGGTTCTTGATGAACCTACAAGCCCCCCCACAACCAGAGGAGTCCAGCAGACGTAACGGTATATTGCTTTCGATAATCTGACATTGCAGGGAAAAGTTACAGAGTAAAACGTAGAGAAAAATTGAAATTTTTTTCACCTCAATTTCAATATTTTTCTTTTTCAGTTGTTATTTTCTGTAGGAAACCCTTGTAGGATCTACACAAATGACCCCTTGCTGAATTCAGAATTCTGTCTACTTTTCAGAAATGTTTAGGTTTCGGGGATCCAGCATTGGTTTCATGCCCATCTCTGTCACTGACTGGAAGGAGGCTGAAAGCACAAAAAATCGTAAAAATGGGGTATGTCCCAGTAAAATGCCAAAATTGTGTTGAAAAATTGGGTTTTCTGATTCAAGTCTGCCTGTTCCTGAAAGCTGGGAAGCTGCTGAGTTTAGCACCTCAAACCCTTTGTTGGTGCCATTTTCAGAGGAAAAACCACAAGCCTTCTTCTGCAGCCCCTTTTTCCAATTTTTTTGAAAAAAACTAAATTTTCACTGTATTTTGGCTAATTTCTTGGCCTCCTTCAGGGGAACCCACAAAGTCTGGGTACCTCTAGAATCCCTCGGATATTGGAAAAAAAGGACGCAAATTTGGCTTGGTTAGCTTATGTGGACAAAAAGTTATGAGGGCCTAAGCGCAAACTGCCCCAAATAGGCAAAAAAAGGCCTGGCACAGGAGGGGGAAAAGGCCTGGCAGCGAAGGGGTTAATTCATCTCCTATGACGGGATCACTTTTTAACATATGCCAATATTTCTGTAACAATCGTCTCATATGTGTGTGAGCAGTGCTGAAAGAAGTTATAAATCTCACATTTCCTGTGTCCTTAAGTTTGACATTCTTCTTTTTGCCCAACATATTGACATTCATCTCAGTTGAGAACAGTAAACTGTCTCTCGAACAAGATTTAACTCTCCTAACAGTTCTCTCTAAAATTTCACTCGAATACCCCCTCTCTCTTAATCTGTCAATCATGTCTTCCTGGACACCTAGGTATTCATTTTCCCTGCTACAAATCCTTTTAGCTCTTAACAACTCACTCTCCAAAGGGATATTATCTTTCAAAGGTTGTGGATGGTAACTCCTAGCGTGTAAGATACTGATCCCAGCAGTGGATTTTCTGAATACTGTTGTCTCCATTTTGTTATTATCTATGCTTATTTTAACATCCAGGAATTCAATTTCTTGTATGTCAGCTTTACCAGTAAATTTCAAATTACAGTCATTGATGTTAATCTCCTTTATAAAATTCCTGGCAGTAGTTGCATCTCCTCTCCAGATTACAAAAATATCGTCTATGTACCTAAGCCACATGACAATATGCTCATTCCATTTATCTAACGGGAAGTTGTTCAAGATCTGTTCCTCCTACCATCCCATAAATAGGTTGGCGTAACTAGGAGCAAAACATGTACCCATTGCTGTCCCGCATTGCTGTTCAAATATCTCATTATTGCAATAAAACATGTTGTGTTGTAAGCACCACTGTATCATTTTACTTAATATTTTACTAAGCTGGTAGAAGTTGATAGATCTCATTTTAAAAAAATACTCCACCGCTTGCAATCCTAAATTATGTGGAATACTTGTGTATAATGCTGTCACATCTAGTGTCATCAAGAGGAATTCCCTTTCCCAACTTACATCAAGTACTGTCCTGCAAGTAAGAAGATAAATTTCTGACTAACAGTTGTAAAAACGTATCTATATACTGTGACACAAATTCAAATAGACTCCCTTTAATCAACACAATAGGTCTACCAGGAGGCTTAAGAGCATTTTTATGAATTTTGGGTATCAAATAGAACACTGGGAGTTTCGGAAAATCCACCTTAAGAAACCCATATTCTTGATCACTAATAAGACCTTTCTCTCTCCATTGTGACAATTCCAAATCAAATTGTAACTTAATGTTCTCAACATGTTTCATATCAATTCTTTTATAACACTTTGTCTCATTCAACTGTTTATAGGCTTCTTCCATATATTGCTGTATAGGCCAAATTACAATGTTTCCTCCATTGTCAGAACCTCTAATAACAATTTCTGAATTATTTGACAATTTATTCAGTGTCTTGTAGTATCCACTGTTATTCCTAATAGGTTCTTTCAGCAATTGTGACCGAAGGGTTTTTAATCCTTTGATTACCGAATCTGAGAATTGGTCAATCAAATCTCCACATGGTGATGGAACAATTCTGGACTTGGATTTCAGGCCCGATGCCCCTTCTCTATCTAAACACACACCCTCAGACTCTAATCTGCTGATTACTTGTTCTTCATCCAGTCTCTCCATAATGTTTTCTTCCAGCTCCCATAAATCCTTCATTAACGTCACATCTTCTATTAATAAATGATCACTCCTTTGTGTAGCTGTATAAACACTTCTTGCTTCAGGAATTTCTCCCTCAGACGATGTCCTCATTTTTTTACCTGTATGAATTTTCAACCATTTTAATTTCCGTATGAATAGAAAAATATCTATACGACTTTGTACATAGTCAAAATTGTTTGGTTGGCAGTAAGAGAGGCCTAGCGATAAATTCCTTCTGTCTTCTTCATCCAATATAATATCAGATAAATTTACCACTGTTTTGTCATCTGTTAATACCATTTGTTGCTTCGAGTCATCTTCTCTCCTTCGTCGCTCTGTGTTTCTCTTGCCCCCTCGTCTCTTCTGCCTCTGCCTTTTCCTCTTGCTCTGCTTGCTCCCCTCCAAGGTCTGTGGTTCGTTCTTCGATCTCTCCTTAAAAAATCAAACTCCTCCTGTAACGAAGTATGTGTCTTTAGCCGTGAAGATTCTTCAAAATCAGTATTAGAACTTTCACTCATCCCAACATTGGATGTCCTCTTTTCATTGCTGGAAATTGTTGTGGCTAACTCTTTCCCTTTTTGTTGTCTCCAATAATCAAATTTTCTGGCAAATGTATATATCTGTCCTGTCTCATAATCAATTGCATCTCTATTAAATTTACGTGACTTTTTTTTTATGATTTCTTCCTCAATTTTAGCTAGTCGTTCTTCCATAGTAGCATTGAATGACTCAACTAACTTTTTATCTGAAAACGTGTCAACTTCTTTAAAAATATTTTCAATTTTCTCCATAACTTTCTCTTTGTCTATTTGAGCATATTTGATCAATATCTTCATCATTCCTGCGGAACTAGCTGCAATGTGGGCTGCCCATTCTTTTAACAGCTCAGGATTGGGATCATCATATGTAGGCACAATAAATATCCTTAGTCCCCCAGGGACTCTCTCCACTTCCAAGGAAACACTGTACGAAGTGTTTATATATATATATATATATATATATATATATTTATATATATATATATATATATATATATATATATATATATATATATATATATGTCTTTTTTTTTTCCTAGTGGAGGTCACCTCTAGGTGGTTATAGTTAGGACCTAGTTTCTATATGAAAAGGTTTTTTTTTTTAACTTGCCTATAGCTTTGGCACAGCTTGAAGAATCTTCCCAAAACATTCCTAAAAAATGTGGCAGTCACATCAGCTGCTGTCTCGAATGTTTTGTGGTGATCCGTCCGGGGGGGGGAGGGGCATTGGGGGAGCAAGTAAAAGGGTGGCGGGGGCCAAAACACTTTTTCCCCCATTCATTTTTACATTGGGATTTTGAACAGTAATAGCGTCGAAACTATTGGAGGGAATTACACCAAATTTGGCAGAAAGGCGAGTTTTGGTCCAAAAAGCGACCCTTTTTTGTTTTAGTGTAAATCTGTTCAGTACTTTTAGAGAAA
Source organism: Pleurodeles waltl (assembly GCF_031143425.1). NCBI lineage: Eukaryota > Metazoa > Chordata > Amphibia > Caudata > Salamandridae > Pleurodeles > Pleurodeles waltl. The sequence continues at coordinate 606,936,140 of NC_090438.1, forward strand.
TCCCAAATTATTATATATAGGGAGGCAAACGATTGGCGACCCCTCCCGATCTCGTGCTGAGATCTCATTGGCTGACAATATTTCAACAACAAAGCCATTGAAGCATTGGCAGTTATCTCAGAACTCGGCTGAAGCCGAGTCCCAGAACAAATTAAACAAATTAACAAATTAATAAAAAATACAAAGGGGGCCAGGGTACTAACACCCAGAACCCTTAGCTCTGGTGCTGGGGTCCATCCCCCCGGGGCTAAAATGCTACCTCGTCCCCTAAGGTACCTATAACTCAGCCCCTCGTCATGTACTGCTAATGACCCCACAAATAACAGCACTCATGACATCTTTGATAACATCATTGATAATATCAATGTAATATTTGCAGTAAAATTTTTGACAAAAAAATCTGTGATGTATCTCTAATCATAACTGGTAAATTTCTATAGTTTCTTCATATGTTTAAAATGTGAGTCTAATTGTAATGTCCCTGTAACCTTTGTTTTTTGTTTTTCAAGTGTACATATATATATATATTCACACTCTACTTTTGTACTTCAAAAAGGATACAGCACTCCACAAACCTTTGCGTGTCAATAAATCATTTTCAGCAACTGTGGAGTGCCGTATCATTTTTGAAGTACAGAAGGAGAGTGTGAATATTTGACATGGTGGCACGCGCCCGATATCGGCACCACCAGCGATCAGGAGAGGACGAGTACGCTGCATCAAGTATATTTATGTATATATATATATATATATATATATATATATATATATATATACATCAGTCCATATATATGATCCACCATGACTGTGCAAAAAGGTAATATATAAACATTGGGAAAACAAGTCCTCAAAGTTAAAAAAATAGAATAAAAAAAATTCCATAATCCGAGGGTATCATAAAAAGTGAAAAATTAAATAAAGTATCACTCCAGGAAAACAAAAAAGTTAAAAGAAATGTAACTGTATTGTTGGTTAAAAATAACTAAAGAAGTTCCTCTAAAAAACACATCCAAAATTAGGAACAAATAAAGTACTGCTACCCAATGACCTGTAATAAAAAATATACCTAGACTCACAAAATGCACAGCCTGATCACATTAAAAAATACAAAATTACATACCAAACATTATCAGCATAACTACACTCATTAATATAACAACCTGTACTACGCAAACCATAGTAGGCCTACCACATTAGGCTAGGCAAAACCAAAATGCTAATACTAAATGAAACAAACAAACAAGCTAACACACTACCCTACAATAAAAACGCCTACCCACATCTTCGGTACCTCATAAATCCTAACAAAAAGGTTAAACCAATTCTTACCTTAAAACTTGAGCAGCAGCAGGCAAAAAATTGATAATAAATGAAAAATATACAAAAAGCAAAATAATACTAATTTAAATGTCATATATGTATTGAAAGTACTGTGAAAAACATGATAAATCAATTGTGCTAGTTCATATATTTAAAAATATATGGAAATACTGTTATAATAATTTGTACATGCAATGTACTTGTAAAAGAAATGTATACATCAAGAAACAAATATGTAACTTGTAAACAAAATAAGAGCAAAATGTATGTGACATAAAAATGTAGTATTAGAAATTACAGTACAAAGGGGGGTCCTTACATGTTTGGCGGTCTCAGGAACACCATGTTGGTGGCACATTCGTACTGCCAACCTCCCCGCTGTGAAGACCGCCAAATTATGACCATGGTCCTTCCAAAGGAACACAGGCAAACCACTGCCAATACTGCCAGTGCGGAAATGCCGCCACCGACGGCGGTAGGCACCTTTAGGCCAGGGGGGACCATGTTCCCACCAGACGTATTACGAGGCTGCACACCACCAAGGTTTCCGCAGCTGTCGCAGCACCACAAAAACACTGGCAGAAACCAACACTATAAAAGGAAACACCCACCTTCTGGAACACATACCCGACTGGAGACGCCATGTACCCAAAATGGAAGTCTTCCCACTGCTCCTGCTCGCACCACGACTCCGGAACCAGTGATGGCGACAAAGACAACAATCGTGAGTACACACACCTACCTGACACTGGAGGGAAAACCCATACTACACACGCGCACACAACATACACCTCCAGGACGGCTTGCGACACGACACACACACACACATAACCTCACACCCGTATGTACATACACAGACCTACATACACACACCATACTAGACACACCGTAGCCAACACACACATGTCATACACACACCAACCTGCAGACACAACACCGGCACTGTACAACACAACAATTCACAACAGTACCAATACCCACAACGACGACACAACTGCAACTAAACAAACAATTCACCAAGCACTGTCATTGCACACCTCCACATGACAACATATATTAACAACAACGCGTAACAACACCAAACAACCAATAAATACAATCACACTGCCACACAATGAAGCATACGGTACAACACGCCAACACCACACATAACGCATATGACATAGCCATCACCACACACACACCACACGCACAGACGCACACACAACAGTCAAGAGCACAGAACACCACCATTACACATCTATACACAAACAATACACACTTTTGCTGCATGCATGCATGTAACAAATACAAACATATCTTACACACATCACACATCACACAGCAATGACAGCGGGACAAATGGCAGGGCCACACTCACACATGCAGCCCAGGCACAACAGCTGACACAACCAACACACACACACATCGCACATGCACAAACCAGAGCCCACAAACACCAGACAGCTGTTTTGAAAAGAAAGGCAGGAAAAATATGTCAACATTGAATCCAACAACATGTTGGGCCAGATGTATTAATAACAAAATACCATATAAAAATAAACTTTTGTACAAAGAAAAGGCCAATGGCCAGTCCAAAGTGCCAAAGCCACAAAAGGCACCTTAGAATGCCTCAACTTGACTCCTGACCGCAAATTGACCTCCACATGTTAGCAGCATCAAGGAGGTAGGCAGAAACTTTAGGGATTAGGGGTGGTTGAGGGGGGTTGGGCCTGGGTTTGGGAGGGGGGGTGTTTTGGCTTGGATTTGGGAGGGTGATCCTTGAGCTTGGCTTTGGGTCTGGGAGTGGGGTCCTTGGGCCTGGGACTGGGAGTGGTAGACTTCTATGTGCACTAGCGGGGCGCAGAGGAGGACTTGGAGGTGGAAGGGCTGGACTTGGGGAGGGAGGAAGAATGCTTGGGGGTATCACGGGGTGGGAGAGAAGTAGGGAACAAGGAAAGCACTCAGAGGAAATGCTTCTTAGGCACACAGGGGTGGTCATAGCAAAAGGGTTTGGGAGAGGAGGGAGAGGGAGTGGTTGTAAGATGTGCCAGTGTGCCTGTCTTGGGTGCAATTGCATGCATGGAATACATTTGTGTGCTTTGTCTATTGGGTGGGTGAGTGTAGGCATTCAGGTGTCTTGGGAGGAGGGAGGGAGGAGGTGCAGGGAGATGCCATGCTGGATGGGTGACTGTCTGTTGGGGTGCCGTCTGCATGTTTGGTACATGTGCTGCATATGGGTGTCAGTGGTTGTGGTGGCTGTGGATGTGGTGTCTGGGGTGAGTATCTGCGGTCTGATATTGTGCTGACTGTGTGTAAGATATAACTTGTGACTGGATCCATAAATGATGGTGTGGAGGCTGCAGTTGTGTCTGGTGTAGTGTCTGTAAAGGAGAGGTGGTAGGGGAGTCAGTGTAGGGAGTGGATGTTGGTGTTTCTGCAGGTGGCTGTTGCTTGTGTGCATGCCAGTGGTGAGTCTTGTGGTTCTTGTGTTTGTCAGTGGTACCCTTGTCTGTTGTGGTGGGTGCATGCCTGTGTGTATGTGTGCTTTGGCTAGGTGTGGGGAGAGGGGTTTGGGTTTGGGATTGGAGAGAGGTAGTTGGAGAAGGGACGGTAGACACAGGGTGACTGGCTGACGTCAGTGTGGAGGCCAAAGCCTCAAAGGATGTCTGGAAGCCAGCCAGTGCACCGTTAATGCTCTCCAGGAATCCATTGCTCTGTTGGACTTGAGCTGCCAGTCCCTGGATGGCATTAACAATGGTGGACTGACCCACAGAGATGGACTTCAGGAGGTCAATAGCCTTCTCACTGAGGGCAGCAAGGCTAACTGGGGCAGGGGCAGAGGTGCCTGCGGCAAAGAAAATGTCCACTGTCCTGGGTGAGCAGGCACGAGCAACTGGGTGGGGAGCGACAGGGAGGGTGGTGCTAGTAAGGGGGCTGGTGGACAAAGATTGTGCTGGGGTGGTCCCAGATGGGTCTGCCACCACCAGGAAGCGGAGGAGGATTCCGAAGATGAGGGGGTAGATCCAGTCTCCCCAGTGGCACACCCCTCACCCTTCGTCCCACTGGGTCCCTCAGACTCTCTGGTAGCAGCTTCCTGGGTCCCATGGGCTGCAGCTTCACCACTCGTGTGTTTGTGCCCCTGCTCCTTTGCCTGATGATGCTGATGCACACAAATAGAGAGAGAGAGAGGTAGGGCAATTATGGGTTAACACATATCTCTCATATACAGAGAGAAACATGTACATCAGGGACTATACATATCATGGCTAGGCCATCTCAGTTGCCAATACACATAACCTACATCATGTCATTACACGTTACTACTACCCACACCTGCATGCCAACCCTCACTCCTACCACAATATATAGGTAGGACAGCATTACTGGAGTCATCCACATGAGGCCAACCAACGTCCTTTTAGCTGGCACAGCATGCCCTGGATGCAGTATCATTTGAATGCCTGAATACACATCATACCTCTCCATACCCCTATCACCCATTGGATGTGCAGCTGACTGAACAATACACTTCAGGCCTCAACACTAACCACACCTGAATAGTCCATGTCCTCAGTAATAGATGCATTACAGTGAAGACAACTCAACTCACAGACCACACAGCACCTGCCTGTCACAGTACATGGCAGGCCACAATGTACAGTGATGCCACAATAGAGAACAACAATGATTTAGGCATCACAAGTCAGGCACCCAAAAAGGTAACATCTGATGTATCTAATTTGAATCTGTGGTATAGCCATGTGAATAGTCAGACCCTAGCACAGAGCCAGATCAGCAGACACCGAACACATATATCACTACTTAGCATACTGCTAAATGCATTTACATTTGGCCATATAGCATATATAACACATCCATACTCAATCACTGAGTGCAGTGTCACAACACATGTAGTCCTGGAATACACATATCATATCATAGACCACTTCCAATGCCACCACACATGCAGTTACACCAGTTGGACTACACACCATTACAACTCCACCCTCACACACCATCCCAGAAATGGCAAGTCCTGCCACAGAGCCCAGACAACACACATCTCAGACAGTAATTAAATGCATGTATTAGGCACACATGGGCAAACACCTCTGCCTGTATACCAATTACACATCCTACCACTACATGAAGCAGTCTGAGGAGACTGATAGCAAAATGTGATTCACATCAACTTGCCATGTTGCATGCAATACCCAAACCACTCCTATTCTGCCACTACATATTTGCCAAAGCAAGCCCATAACATGTGCCCCCAACTATCCATGACAACATGATGTAGGCAGTAACTCAGCAATGTAGCATAGGATTTGCTAGGGCATTGTCATACATGCTTTATACACACCATGGTGGCATATAAGAGATCTGCCAAGGCACTTATCACCCCTAGTATCATCTCATTGGTCTTAAGGTAACATCCCCACAAGTATTATTCCTAGAAATGCATTATGTGTGGAATCAAACCTCATCAGTTTTACATGTTTAAGTATCCCAGGTTGCCTAGCTACACATTTCTATGGTTGGACTGGAATGCCAGCCCCACAATCAGTCCATATCATAATCAGTACATGATGTTCATAGTACCAGTGATAAAAGGAGAGTCACACAGTAGCATATACAGGTATGCCACACAGATGGTACTGTTCTGATACCTCAGAACAACCAATGCAGATGGATGGATCAGGGAATACTCATTGCTAGGGGTGATACAAATACTCACATCCAATGTATAGGCAGGATGGAGGCACACATGTGCCTATGTCATTAGACCATCTCCACATGGAGAGTAGTCAAAATGGGAGATGTACATCCAATGACAGTAAACCATAACAATACATCTACAAAACATAAACTCTGCCAGGGTGCTCCATAGCCATTTTCAATTGTCGATATATATTTTGCTATTACTACAGTTGTGGCTGCTGTGCTGCCCTCAAATGCCCATCCACCCAGGGTAGACCACCACCAAAATGCGGCCCATAAGAAGGGTCAGGGTCCGACAGGCACCCCTCCCTCGTTGGAAGGACATCCCAGCTGGGCCTCTTAGGTCTTCCAGGCCCAGCATCTCAGGTCCTCCCGCCAATTTCTGCTATGGGTGCTCCGCCGCACTTGCCACACTTGCTTGGTAAAGGCACGCCATATCCCCTTCTTTTGATGGACATTGACCTGCATGGGAGACAAGACAGAAAGCAAAAGTCATGTACAATAGCCACATACCACCAGCATTGGACTATTAACATCTGACTCACGAAGTGCCCACACATACCCATCCTCTCTATTCACATGCCTACACTTCATGCATGTACTCCTTCCCCGGTACACTTAGCTCATTCACCATCACACACACCCCTATCACACATGACAATGGCATTGGGCTCTCCTGCTCCTCAGTGCCCCATACACTGTCCATACAGGGGTAGCACCCCTTCCACCAGCTTGTTGAGTTCTTCAGGGGTGAAGGCTGGGGCCCTATCACCTTCAGGACATGGCAAGGTGGCTCCAAGAGACAATACACAGCAGCTCAGCTCATGGAGGTCTTGCTTGCTGGAGTGTCAGGAGTCAAGTGAGCAAGGCTTCAGAAAATGGCAGTCACAGCCACTGCGTACAGGACCGTCACTGCCCGCAGTCATCGCTATTGGCCCCAGTCCCCCACAGGCAGCAATGTTATCCAATGCGAAGTTGCACAGCATCATGACGACATACGCCAGTGGACTTAGGTCACTTCCACCTGTCCTGTGCAACAGGACAGGCAGCTGCCATTTTCAGCACATACCATGCCTTGCTACACCAAAATAAGTGTGCCATACACTTTTTTTGGCCAAACTGTGGAGTAGGCCTATGTTGTACCATCATGGTGTGGCTTATACATGTGACACACATGACACAGTGACTTGATATGGCCAGAGGTCAGATGATGTGCATGTTGAGATGCTCAGATGCACATAGGCGGTGTAACCATATAGGTATATAGCATGACTATGTACATGATCAGTGCAGGACAGCTCAGTGTACCTCATATGGAACATTATATATGATGTGTGTCACAAACGATTTATCAGGTGCAGCAATTTGCAGCAAGGATGGTGTCCAGCCGCTTCAGCATACCCATTATAGAATGTGTCAGCAGTGTGGTGCATGTCTACAGTGTTAGGTGTGTGCATTTATGACATGTTCTGCTTCCATGTGTGAAGTGCTTATCACTTTGTACATTCTTCCCTCTCTATCCTAGATACCCTGTCATGAGGAGATTGAGGCATGCACCACTGTACCGTCCGCTGGTCGACCTTGCAACCCTGTAGGAGTGGCATATCACCCAGACCTATCGTCTGAATCGTCAGACCATCAAAGATCTAAGTACACAGTTGGAGCCTGATCTATTGCCTGGCATACGTAACCCCTATGCCACCCCTCCTACAGTACAAGTCCTTTCAGTGCTACGCTTTCTTGCCACATGCTCCTTTCAGAATACATTGGGCTTGGCAGCAGGGATGTCACAGCCCATGTTCAGTCTTGTGTTGAAGGATGTACTGTGTGCTTTATTGAAACACCTGGACAGCTACATCAGGTTCCCCCAATGTGCAGATTTGGCCTATATGAAGGCAGACTTCTATGATATGGGTCACATCCCTCATGTGATAGGGGCCATTGATGGCACCCATGTAGCCATGGTCCCTGCCAGTGCCAAGGAACAGGTGTATAGGAACAGGAAAAACTACCACTCCATAAATGTACAGGTGGTGTGTGTGGCAGACCAGTACATCTCACAAGTGATAGTCAAGTTTCCTGGTTCGGTGCATAACACCTACATTCTGAGGAACAGCAATGCTCCACAGGTGATGGCATGGCTACACAGAGAGAGGGCTTGGCTCATTGGTATGTATACATTTGGATGTGTATCTCTGTTATGGCACTTGTCATCACATTATTCCCTGTATTTTAACAGGTCCTACCTTTGTGCACACAGGTGATTCTGGCTGTCCTAACCTTCCCTGGCTGTTGACACTAGTGAGGTACCCTGCCACGGAAGGGTAACTCCATTTCAATGAGGCCCACGGCAGAGCAAGGCGTGTAATTGAAAGGACATTTGGCCTTCTGAAAGCCAGATTCAGGTGCCTGGACATCTCTTGAGGTGCCCTCCGCCACATTCCCCAAAAGGTGTGCCAGATAATAGTTGCCTGCTGCATGCTCCACAATCTTGGCCGGACATATCAGATACCATTACTAGATGATGATGACGAGGCAGCTGTACCAGTGGCTTGTAATGCTGACATGGAAAATGATGAGTAGGCAGATGAGGAAGGTGCAGATGACTCTAGGACTGAGCTCATCAACCAGTACTTCCAGTAACATACAGGTAAGCTGTTTGTGTATTTGCAAGTATTGTATATCCACAATGACTGGTCCTCCTGAGTTGGATCATCAGTGGTGGTATGATGTGTTTCATTCCCTATGTGTGTGTTGGGAGGGGTGACTGATTGCATGTAAGGTACTGTGTGAAAATGTCTCATCTCCAACATGTGTACCCAATGCAGGTTGTTAGATTCACATCTCCTATGGGCAGACATGTATTGTTCTATGTGTCCTGCATTCTCCTGTTTTCATGTCATTCCAGTGACTGACTGTGCAATGTTGATCATTGCCTCTCCTACCTATAGCTTGTGGCATTCATGGTCATTAACCTTTGGTAATTGTTTCCAGAATGGAGGTTTGCACATGACAGATGTCAGCTACCATTATTAGTGATGTATTTCCTGAGACTGGTGATGTAGAAATATTATCTGTTGTGCCCAGTTTAGTTGCCAATTTACACAGGGCACAACAAATATGTGCGCAAATGTGCTTTGTGTGGCACCATACCTTCTATTGTGATGAAACTCTCTGTCATTGTCTTTTTACAGGTTGGATAAGTGGATTTACTCTAGTGTGTGGCTGGCCTAGTGACTCCCTTACATCTGCCCTGGGACATATCTGTTGTACTGTGTCTCCTGCAGAAGTTGCCTCCCTATGCTGTCCATTTCAGTGCCTGTTGTTTTGGGGGGCCATTGCCACATAACATTTTGCATACCAAACATTTGTTAATGTCAAAATGAGGACACATATGCAGCTGCTGTGATCTATTGTGTTTATTGTGCATACAAGGGAAATGTAAGTAAAACATATTTGGTGCATCCCGTGACAAACAAGGGATGAGTGGGGTCATGGTAGTTGCAATCTTTAGAGTGGGAGGCATGGCTGTAAGTAGCACAGGTCCACTATCCAAGGGCCATGGACAAATTGGGTAATATCATTGAACAGTCAACAGGGTATCTCAGTCGCACACAGGGGAGAGTAATCAGGAGAGTTTCACTTCCTGGCAGTGGGTTTGGTCTTAGCATCTGTTTCAGCTGGATGTCTGGGTGGACATCTATGTTTCCAGTGGGGTTCTTCTGCTGCAGAGGGAGGGGTGCCTGAGGGTTTGGTTCCCATGACAGGTCCTCCATTCCACTAACAGGCACAGATGTGGAAGGCTCAGATGTGAAGTGGCTAGTGGAAGGGTCCTGCTATTCGCAGAGGAGGCACACAGGGTGGTGTTGATGTCCCTGAGCATCCCTGCAATGGAGGGCATAGTGGCATTGTGGACCTGCCACTGCTGCATGACCTCCTGGTGGTATTCCCTTTTCAGCCTTTGGTTTTCCCCCAACATGTTATTCATCTGGCCTATCCTGTCCTGGAATTGATGGTATGCTCTCAGGACTTAGGTGATGGTTTCCTGGTCAGGTGAATCCCTTGGGTGCCCTGTCCTCTGGCCCACATGTTCCCTCCCATGCCCCCTGTCTCCATGTGCCTGTGCCCCTGGCACGGTGTGCCCACTCCCTGTGTCACGAGGACCGTCATTGTCTTGGGAGTGAGGGGACGACTCAGGTCCCTGTACTGTGGGGCATACTATTGATTGAACGGTTCTTGGAACAAAGGTTTGAGGGAGAAGGGTTGGCTGTGTTGCTGATGCCACACGGTTTGGGGGGAGTTGAAGTGGAAAAGGTGCGGAAGGGAGTGGGAGACTGACCAGGTATCCCAGATGGACCAGGTAGCTTGTCAATGTCCAGACATCCAGCGTTGTTGTCCTTACTGGGGCCTTCATCCTGAGGAGGGCTGGCAGTCTCTGGTGTCCTCTCCATGGTGGCAGCAGCAGGGGTACCTGTGGATGGAGTGAGAGAGAGTTAAATGGTGGATATGTGATTAGTTGTCTCTTTGCCTGATTCTATAGTGGCTTGATTTGATTCCCAGCAATGGCAATGACAGGTGAAGGACTGCAGACGCTGTTTGTAGATAGTGGAGATGACATGTGTACCATGCTCCACAGAGGTTGTTATCAATCAGTCTTGGAAACATTTGCTCAATGGGTGGGTTCTGTTCCTGTGTGATGGTTCACATGACAGATGTGCCCTATTAGCTTGTGGCAATTCTGGCTTTCTAGATGTGAATGGGAATGGCTGTACATTGCAGCATAGTGTCCAAGTGGGAGGAGGATATGTGTGTATGCAAGGTTGTTTGTCCTGTCTGTGCATGTTGTGCATGGAGTATACCTTCTTTGTTTTAAGCCAATGGTCAATCCCTTTCAGGGTTGTTGATTAGGATGTGTGGCCCTTAGGTTTGTTGACACTGCTGTGACTGTGTTTGGCGTTGTTTGCCATTGTGTAGTGCCATTCCGTTGCTGTCATTACCATGTATTGGTCCTCAGTCCTAGCATCCAGTTGGTGTAGCTAATGCAATGGTCATACATGCACGTTTCAGGTTTTGATGCAGATGGGCTAGGCAATGTGGGAATCATAGTGATTGTTATTGGCACTGCTATCAGTGCACTTGCCAGGGATGATGTGGGCATTGGGGCTGGGTGGTGGCGTGGCATGCAGGAGAGGGGCATTAGGTGATTAGGTGGGAGGTGTAATGGGAGATTGAGTGGATTGGGGAGTGTTTGGGTGATGAGGAAGCATGCTGGACAGGACTTATTTGTGCCAGGGGAGTGTTAGTTACTTACCACAGTCCAGTCCTCTGGGTATTCCAGTCAGGCCCTCTGGATGCAGGATGTTCAATCCTCGTATCTAAACAGGGTCCCTGAGCTAGATACAGAGAGTAACACACAGGGAAGCAATACTATGAGTATAACGTAGTTTACTCTCCATTAACATAGCAAACATAGGAATGGAAATCTTAAATTCAAATATACAACATACAATATATTTCAATTTAGATATTTATTATAGCTAATTAAACATTCAGTTTGCACATAATATAATCAACATAGAATCAACCCAAAAAATATATAATACAACCCCCTACCCTAAATGAAACATACATATATGAAAACATAAATAACATAACAGTAAATACGCAAAAATAAACAAATAACACAGAACCAACAAAATCACAAAATAGTATACATACAAAATTACAACCGCCTCATACATGAGAGGATATTTAAACAGCACAATAAAGTTACTGCTTTGATGCTACAATTATGCGTTGTAGTTTGGATTGTATAAAATTCAACATAACAGCCAGTTCTAGGTTATAATTTCCTGATTCAAATTCTCGTGTTACAGGCCTGATGGTAGCCAATCCTGGTCAGGGCTTCAAATTTGCCAATTTCAAACACTTCATGCCAATGTTCAAGACATGCCAATTTACAAGCCGACGCACGTTTCGGTGAGTGAAGAAAAATATAAATACACCTTCATCAGGACTTTATGATTCAGTATAATTGGCATACGTACATCTTGTAACCTGCCTATCAAAGAAACATCAAAATTATTCATTACAATTCTTTGCATAGGGGGAAGGCTCGAATCATGTCAGATTTGCAACCAGACCAACTCAAGTGACTTAATTAAGAAAAAACACCGATAAAGTGCCCAAGATCAAAGTCTATAAAACCAATGCTTAATAAAGGTAAATAAATCTAAAGATCCAAGGAAAGCACCATTAGTGTCCAGCAAAATACTAGATAAAGTGCAGAAATAGAATCACCTATAGCATAAAAGTGTTGGATTACCACCGAGAGAATCTAGTCAAGAATAGTAATAGACTAGTTTGTTTATATTAAAATAAGATAAAATACCTTAGATATGAAAGAACTTAGATATCCCTTACAGGCTGGATTAAACACTCTCCAACTTCAAATTTGTAGTCCAAAATGAAGGACTAACACATGGATATAGCTAAATGAAGCTATGCTTTCACTCTAAAAGCAAACATAATGAAATCATTAGCTTGCACAGGGCAGGAAAGTCCACAGGTTAGAAAAGAAAAAATCTGCTCATATGTACAATCGCTAACTACAGACTTACCTACAAGTTCACATGGTTTAAAAAACGTAATCCACAGGGGAAACCCACAAGGATACCAAACTGGTAGGGAACAACTTGCTAACTGCAAGGGAACAGGGGGGAGTCATGAGCCAGATAGAAATGACACAATCCAGATGGTATAAAATAATTCAATCCACAAAGGTTCAGCAAAGCTAGCCTACCAGTATCAGCAGGATCCAGGACATATGACCAGCACGATGATCTCTCGAGGAGCAATAACCCGTACTTCCCCAGCTGCCTCCTATTTAAACCAAATCACCACAGGTGATGCGATGAACATAGAAACAGGCCCGTAGGGGCCATCTAAGGAAGTGGTCAAACATGCGCCATCTTAGAACCGTCAAAACAGCATGAAATATGTCAAAATCTACAGAGAATAAGAGGTACAATCAAACTGTAGAGTCATAGCCATATAGTAGTGGCAAAAGGAAATAACCAAAAATAAAAAAATAATAAAAAATAATGGCCAATTTTAAATCAAACCAAAGAGTAGATATCACTTACCAGCACGCCCAAAACAGTGGGCGCCATCTTGGAACGTCAAAGTACAGGGTACTCAATGTCCCAAGGGTAGGCACAAAATGGGTTAGTAAAATACAATACGTATCGTGTATATAATACAAATCGATAACATAAGGTTTTATAAGAAGGAACCGAAAACGGTTTTATCGTATAAAGTGAAGAATTCACTTCAAAGTAAGATAAAGGGCCACCACAGGAGAGCACAAAGCAACCCTGTGGTAGGCACCTGGAAAAAGGTTCAATACCTTCTCCTCCCACGATGTGAGCTTCCCCGTCCCCGTGGGTCATTCCACCTCTTCCTGATGTCCCCCATTGTGCGTAGATGGTTGTCTACTGAGTTGACCTTGTCAACAATTCTCTGCCATAACTCCATTTTCCTGGCAATGGAGGTTTGCTGGACCTGTGCTCCAAACATTTGTGGCTCTACCCTGATGATTTCATCTACCATGATCCTCAACTCATCATCTGTGAAGCGTGGGTGCTTTTGGCAGAACATTGTGGTGGTTGTGTTGTGGGTGGGGGTGGGTGTTGTGTGTGTAAGGGTGCAGTGTAGGGTGCTTGGTGAGGTGGGGGTGTTTTGTTGTGTGTGATGGTTGTGTGTAGTCATGGTGTATGTATTGTGTTGTTTGTGCAGTTGTGTGGTGTGTGCTGAGTGTGAAGTGTATCTGTGCTTATGGTGTACAAGTGCTGAGTCATTCGGTTGTGGCTCCTCTCTGTCTGTCAATGTTGTTTTGGTAGCAAAGGATTGTGAGTTGTGTGGGGGTGTGTTATATAGTGCTGTGAGGAGGTGGGTGGTGTGTGTATGTGTGTCAGCTGTGGTGTTGTGTTCTGTCTGCAGTGGGTTTTTGAGCACGGCGGTTCGCACCGCTAATGGTTTTCCTCCATGGTAGAACCACTGTGGTGATTTGTGGCTCGTAATGTGGTGGGTGAAAAGTTGTCGGGCTGGCAGTGCTGGTTGTGGAATTGCCTCTTTCCCGCCCTCCTGTGTGCTGGCGGTGTCAATTTTTTGGCTGTTTAGTGATGGTCTTCAGAGTGTGACTCGTAATATGGCAGTCTGATTACCGCCAACATGGCGGTCTTTTGGCGGCTGCCACCGCGGTGGTCTGGCAAAAAGGCCCCAAAGTTGCAATGAGGCCCAAAATGTTTATTATGATTGTTAAATGTGTATAGATGTGTGCAAAACAAAACCAGTTTTACCTTTGTGTGTTTATTTCACCTATAGCAAATATGTGCATAAAATAAACTATGAAAAGTATATGCATATCCTTTTGTTAATAAAATTCTAAAGGGGTTAGATTTACTATTCCCATTCTAACTTAACCCAACTTGTGGAAGGTGTTGGACACTGAAAATAATTTCAGATTCACTATTCCGACAGCAAAGTAAACCATATTGGTGAAGGTATTGGACACTAAAGTAGTCAGACTTCCTATCTTCAAACCAAACTAAACCATCCTGGGGGGAGAATTGGACAGTAAGGGGGTCATTCTGACCCTCCCATGGCGGAGGGCGGCGGAAGCACTGCCAACAGGCTGGCGGTGCTTCCTGGGCGATTCTGACCGCGGCGGTAAAGCCGCGGTCAGAAAAGGGGAGCCGGCGGTTTCCCGCCAGTTTCCCGCTGGCCCAGGGTATCCGCCATGGCGGCGCTGCTTGCAGCACCGCCATGGGGATTCCGACTGCCTTCCCGCCAGCCTGTTTCTGGCGGTGTCCACCGCCAGAACCAGGATGGCGGGAACGGGTGCCGTGGGGCCCCTGGGGGCCCCTGCACTGCCCATGCCACTGGCATGGGCAGTGCAGGGGCCCCCTAACAGGGCCCCACAAAGATTTTCACTGTCTGCTTTGCAGACAGTGAAAATCGCGACGGGTGCCACTGCACCCGTCGCACCCCTGCAACTCCGCCGGCTTCATTCCGAGCCGGCTTCATTGTTGAAGGGGCTTTCCCGCTGGGCCGGCCGGCGGTCTTCTGGCGGTCGCCCGCCGGCCCAGTGGGAAAGCCAGAATGGCCGCCGCAGTCTTTTGACCGCGGAGCGGTCTTTCGGCGGGAACCGCTTGGCGGGCGGCGACCGCCGCAGTCAGAATGACCGCTTAAGTGCCTTATTACATGTCAGACTCGTGGCAGAGGGTGAACCGCAGCGGCTGTGGTGGTCTGACCGCAACATTACGAACCTAGTGGTCAGACCAAAAAAAGACCGCCATCTCTGCCAAGAGCTTTGATCCCGATGGTATGGTGGCGGTCGTGGTTTGTAATCAGCCACTAAAGTCAGCAACGTCATGCTGATTGCAACCACCATGAAAAGACTGGTGGAGAACAAGTGCTTGGGACCTCCTGCACTGCCCACAACATTGCTGTGGGCAGTGCAGGAGCCCCCCTCCCCAGCAGCATCAGAATGCGCACTGTCTGCTTAGCAGACAGTGCGCATTCCAAGGGCATTAGGGGGGGGTCCTGTGCAATGGCATTGGACTCTGCTCCATGTGGAGCTGAGTCCAATTCTGCCGCACTTTTTCCACTGGGCTGTACGCCAGTCAGCCCAGTGGAAAAATCATAAAGGGGCTAGTGGGGAGACTGCCAGCACCGTGGCGGTCTCCTCCTTGGGGTTTGGGGGTAGGGTTTTTCCAACAGCCCCTAAGTGGTCAAATCTACTATAACCATTCCAAGCTAAACCAACTAGGAAAAGGTGTTGGACAATAAACGGGTCCGATTTACTCTCCCACTCCACACCAAAAAATGGTGGGGAAGGTGATGGATAGCACATAAGTTAGATTTACTATTCCTACTCCAAACGAAACCATATTAGGGAAGGTGCTGGACACTAAAGGGGTCAGATACATGCTTTCCATTCTAAACTAAACCATCTTGGGGAGGTGTTGAACACCAAAAGGTTCACATGTACTATGCCACTGCAAACTAAACCATTTTGGGGAAAGTGTTGGACACTAAAGGGATCACATTTACAATTCTGACTCCAAAAAATACTGTTTTACACAATACATAACACTAAAGAGTAATTATATTATACCAAAATCTGTAACCAACACATACTGAAATAAAAGTATAAATAATATATACAAAATGTATTCAAAACAGTCAAACACAATCCCAAATATCTTTATAATTAGAAAAGCAACCATGTAGAACTGTGAAGAAATAAACATTTTAAACACCAAAACACAAATAAATTGCACACAGAATATTTACACAAATAACACACAGCCTGTTTTAATAATTTTAATATGATGACTAAAAGAATCTGTAATATAATGATGTTTTAATTAAATGACTGAAGAAATAATAAACATATTTGATATTGTGAAAAAATAAAAATATAAAACATAGTCAACATTTTATAATCAAAATATAGATACAAAATATTGATATTTTCTACATGTATAAACCTATTTTTGTATTTAAACTATCAATTAAAAAGGATGTAAAAAATAAAATGTATTTTTTTTTAAATATTAAGTACGCAAAATCTAACCTTAAAAACACAATTTTAACACACATGAAATGTAAAAAAATAAATATAATTTCATATTTAAAATATAAATTAAATAAAAAATATATATTTTGAAAAATCTCCCCAACCTTTTCCCCCAAATAATGACATCCCACTTTTAAATAATACATTTAAAATAGTTTAACATTCAAACATATAAAACAGATTAAAAATGCACTTATAAAATATCAATAAAAATGATTTAGCTACCAACGATCAATTTTTACAAAAATATATTGAACAATGACATTAGAAACATACCTAAAAAAATATATTCTTACCTTCCATATTGCTTTGATGATATTTACTGCATCATGATATTCTTGCAACAATATCCTGGAATCACAACATTAACAATTCAATATTTTTTCCAAACACTGGAGGACAGACTACTCTATAAATGGCCTGAACAAATTAACATTCCCCACACCGCTCTGATGCGTAAGGCTACCTACCACCAAAGCCCACTTCTAAGCAGCTAAAATTGACAAGCCCCTCAATAGCTGCAGCAAATATTTAGGATTGTTAATTCATTATAGTCCCCTCCCCTTACGTTGTTTCCAAACCTGAACATGTCAGACTCTTTGCAGGGAAAATCAATAAAACCTACAATGTATGTGTGGCCATTCATTCTGGACATATATCTAGACCCAACAGTCTTACTGATTCCCTCTCTTCTCCTCCATTTGGTCAGTCTTTTATCTTTTCCCATTTGTCCACCATCTCGTCTCAGCGCAAGTCCTACTGTCTCTACTACATTATGAAATTTGCTCTGATCTGTTGCCTATAGTAATATGTCAACTATCACTTAGGGCTCACCCCTGGATCCTTGCTCTCCATCCATCTGGTATTCTAGACTTCTGTTTTCACCCATCACCAATATACGTTTTATGTGGTGCAATTAATTAACTTCCACAGCTTCAGTCCCCTCTTCTTGGAAAAGTGTCTTAGTAACTCATCTCCCTATAAAACCTATTTCAGACCCCGGAATTCTTAGCAACTTTCAACCAATATCATTGTTATCCTTCCACTTAAAGTTCCCTGAGAAAAACATTAAAAAACAAATTTCCCATTTTCTTGAATCAAACAATATCTTTGACCCTACACAATATGGGTTCCGTCCCTCCCACAGCACTAAAATAGTTCTTATATCAGTTTGGATGACCTCACAATGCTGCCTGACCAAAGGAAACTATCTGCTTTGATTCTTTTATACCTCTCTAGCCACATCCGATACCTTCTCAAACCCGATTCCCTGTCATCATCCTACAGAAGTGAGAATCATCGGTCAGCCTTAACTTGGATCCAATCTCAAATTTCAGGCCACACTCAAGCAGTATCATTAGAACCCTTTTGCTCCAAATTCAAAACATCTCTCCTAGCATGTGGCACAGCTATTATTTGAGCCTTACTATTTTTAAAATATATGTGCATTCTCTGGCTCTGAGTGTGTGTTCATTTGGCTTAAGGTGCAAGTGTTATGCTAAAGCGACTCAGTTATTGCTATCTCTTGACAACAATTTTAGCGCCCCTCTCCACACTTTTCAAGACTGCATGCTCAGTGTAATCAACTGGATGAATGGTAACACCCTCAACCTGAAGACAGATAGGGCCAGAAAGTTGGTATTCTTAGCCAGTAATGCTCCTCCAACTTCTCTGTCTATTCTTCTAAACCCAGTTGGGAACCACCCATATTCCTTTGTCTCGGGCCCAAAATCTGTTTTTGTTTCATGTAAATAAGCTTTCTACCACCATGTACCTCCTCTTCTGCTCTCTCCATTGGTTACTGTTGACTTAGAAAGTCCTTCTGAAATTCATGGATAGTTTCTTCCGAACATACCATCGCTTTCACCGTTACACACACAACATAAATGTTGTCTCTGTTCTTTACCCTGAAATCTCTGCTGCTCATCAGCTCATTTCTTGGTGATTCCACTATTATGTCAAAATATGAGTAGGAGGCCAGGCAGCAGCAAAGCACTGGAACTCGCTTTCTGATTCTCTGCATGCTCTCAATCAATGTCTGCAGTTTCTTACGGCCTTAAAGATTTTAGTCCTGATTAACTGGCTTACCATCTTTTTCTTTTGGTAGCCCAGTGCCACGATACCTTGTAGGAAGTTTCTTTATATAATTTGTTCACACTTCACATTTCACAATTAACCTTTCATGCGTTGTTGCTAGAGCTTTAATATTAATAATAATAATAATCATTATCATCATCATATTCTCATGAAGTAAGTACCTCAAAGCTAGAACCTGAATATGGAAAAAGGGTTACACCCAACAAGAAAAACTTAGCTAAAACCAAAAAGCTAGGTTTTCATTTTTTTCTTCAAAAATAGTACAAAGGGGGCTAGATTCCACAGGTAATGAATTCCAAATTTTAGGAGCAAGGTGGCTGAAGGCACAGCCCCCAATTCTGGCTTTTTTAAATCGAGGGAAGAAGGCCAAATTGGCCAAGGCTGATCTCAGTTTTCTAGCAGAAGCATAAGGAGTAGCCATAACCTGCCAGTAGACAGGGCATTGACAGGAACGTGCTTTATAACAATAACAGATGGCCTTAAAAGTGATTTTCTGTTTCATTGGTAACCAATGCAGTTTCTTCAGAGCAGTGCTAATAGAGGCTCGTCTTGACAGCCCAAGCAATGTCCGTGTTACTGCATTCTGCACACATATGAGCCTTTTCAAATGCCATTGGGTAACACCCAAATACAGAGCATTGCAGTAGTCCAGTCTGGATATAACTAGCACCTAGATTACTGTGTTTTTGGGCAGACTCAGGAAAGAAATACACATTTTTTGACTGATCCTAAAAGCCCGGAACATTTTCCTGCAAGGGTATTGATCTGGGCATAGAAAGAGAGCTTATCATCAAACCAGATGACCATATTCTTAACCTTGGATTTAGAGGAGGGTAGAGGGCCGAGGTTATCTGGCCACCAAAAGTTGGACCAGATGTTGAGGCACCTGCCCAGTAACAGAGCCTCAGTTTTGTCACCATTCAGTTTGAAACAATTAAGGTCCATCCATGAGGCAACATATACCAGACATGCACGAAGGGAGAAGGACAGTATTATGATGAGTGTGTCATCAGCATATGAGATAATAGTAATGTCATACTGCTCAATGACTTCCTCCAGAGGGCTGGTATAAACATTAAAAAGTGCTGGGCTCATAGACAAGCCCAGAGGAACACCTTGCTTCAGAGAGTGAATCAATGACTGAAATGGTTTTTGTGACACTTGGAAGGTGCGTTCCTGCAACAATGAGGTCAGCCAATGCAGTGCCACTGATGTTATTACTCCAGAGCGACTTGAACAAAATATTGCGAGATACAGTGTCAGATGTGCACTGAGATTAAGCGTAAGAATAGCCACGGAGTTGCCCTAGTCCATAATCTGCCTAGCAGATTTGGAGGCCAGCAACAAGGAAGACTCCATGCTATAAGAGGGGCGAAAGCCTGATTGGGTTCTTTGTAGGGGTTTATTATCCTCCAAAAAACTGGATAGCTGTCTATTTACATGTTTTTTGCAAGTTTGCCAAAAAGGGGCAACAACGATATAGATTGATAATTTTCATGCCTCAATGGATCCAATAGTTTTTTTTTAAAACAAAGGAACCACCATGGTGTGTTCCATTGTTGGGGATCTCACCCAGAGGACATGGAGAGACCAATCAATTTACCCACTGCAGAGTGGATAATCGTGCAGCCCTGTTCCAATATGTGAGGGGGAGTTGGATCAGCTGGAGAGCCAGATTTAATGAGGAAGAAGAGGGAAGTCAATTCAGTGATGGAGTTTGGGCTGAATTGCTGTAGCTCAACACTGGTGGTGGCCAAGTCAAATCACATCTTCAACTGCAAGTGACCCCTGGCTTCTATAGGAAAGGAAGAATAGATTATCCCTACTTTTACTGCAAGAAAGGATGCTAGTGCATTGCAACTAGCATCAGAAGGAGAAGAAGAAGGTGAGACAGAAGCTAATGATGTGAGAGATTTTACAACCTGAACAATTTCACACAAAGAATTGTTTGCATTTGAAATCTTCTGTGAAGAGTAAGCCTGCTTGGACTGAACAATAGGCCCCTACAATTCACATTAAAACCATGGTCATAATTATCCACCAGAGGCTTTCAAGCCTCTTACTCTCCACTTTTTGAAGCGAAGAGGTTATGGTTAAACCACCAGCTGAGAGATTTGCTCTTTTGTCAGAGCTGAATATTGGGTATGGTGGGTAGGCATACAGCAGATTGGCTTGTCTCACAGATGACTTATTTGCTGGCTAATAGATGACATTAGAACCAACAGCACCTTTGTGCTCCATAGAAGCATTTGATAATCCAAACAAGACACAAGACAACATGAGGTAAATTGACCTGTACAGGGAAGGGTAAGAGGAATGAAGTGTGCCTCAAACTGAGAGGGGGGAGGAATGGAGACAATCACTTGAAAGGCCTGCAGCTGTCTGCAATAGCGACCGTTCTTCTTGAGGCTAAGCATACATATGTGGACCACCCGCTAGGGGTATCAAAATACCCCATAGATGCGCTACCTCTGTGATAGAGGCTGCCATGGCTTGTATTAAGAAATTGTGGACAAATTAAGTGCTGGCCAGCTGTGTGATCATTTGGGAGCATATTAAGTACAGCATTAAAGTATTCCTGGTCTGGTGCACAGTCAATGTTGGAGTTAGGCACATGGACGGTCCCTAACCTGCATCTGCTTTGCTGCGAGGCCCTCTGACTGAGTCAAAAGTAGCTACCACATTAGACATTACTACTGCCTGTAATCGGTAGTGTAACATCAAAACACACCAATCATAATCTATTATTCATTTTACTAACAAAAAGTACTACTATTTAAAGGTTAAAATACAATAAATCAATAAAAAACTAATAAGCCTGCTGACCTGCAGAGTACCTTTAAGTTAAGTTCTTCTAGATGCACCAGTTCTGTGAACAAGCTAAAGGTCTATCTGTAAGAAATAAAAAGGCATCCATTGAGGGGGGCAGAGAAGTTCAGCTACATTCAAGCTAATTTTAGCAACACAAAAGGATGATGGACGGAGTGCTGAACAATGCAAACGCTCACCCCCAGTCACAGATCTGGGTTTAATCCACCATTCTTTTGCTCACCATGCCACCCTAGTTTGAAGCCAGCCATATGCAAATAAGTCTTGACCCTGTTCCCCATGGGAACAGTCCAGCCCGAACTGCCAGGCCAGGTTCTCCCTGGACCGGAAACAAGCATCCTGGGACCAGTTTCTGGGTATCATTCAAGCTAAGGCCCATATCTTTACTTTTTTAGTGTCGCATTTGCATCATTTTCTGACGCAAAAGTGGTGCAAACTTACAAAATACAATTATATTTTATAAGTTTGCGCTGATTCGCTAAAAAAGTATAACTATGGGCCTAAGTGTTTTAAGGTGTAAAGGTATCATACATTTAGGGCCAGTTGTACAAAAGGATTTTACCCATACTGTGTCTATGGAAAAAAAGATTTCGTACATAGGGCCCCTAGTTCGATATTATAACACTGGAAAATGTTCCTAGGTCACAAAATTAATTTAACAGCTAGAGAAGCGTGTCACCAACAAGGATTTCACCTTTTATTACATTTAAATAGGTCATTTTGAAATTTGGCAATGTAAATGAACAATCATAGGACAAACCAGTATTGTAAAAACAAGAGTTGTAGCCTGCAGCCTCTAATGATTAAACGAATAACTAATACTCTAAAAGCAGTACAGGAAGACTTAGAATGCACAAAGTCTTAGAAGCAAGACATAGTTATGTCTATGACAGCTGGGAACTTAGAAATGTGTGCCAATTAAGATCAATATTCATGCTAAAAATATTCATCAAATGTTTAACGAGGTCCAGGTTCCAGTCAGGTATTTTTTGGATTTTGTGGGTCCAATAGCTCTTTAATCTCAAGAGCCGCTGTTGAAAAAGATTGGCTAATTTTCTACAAAGGGATTTTTTCTTTCCTTTTCATGTAGGATATAGCTCAGATTCTGACACTGGAAGAAAAGTCAAGGTTAATACACAGCTTCTTCATTCCTCTTTCACCCTGAAATTCTAGCGTCATTATTGTTTTCATCATAACGTGTTATTTAAATATGTGCCATTTCATGGCCTAGTTCTATATAAAAGGAAGTCAGAACTGAGTTTGGACTTTTCAACCACAAATAACTTACCTTATGGAAAGTAGGTTTTGATAAAATCCATACACAAATGTCAATGTAAAGTAAAGCAGCAACGAAATTCGCAAGCAATAACTTCTGTAAAACATTATTCAGAATCACAATAATGTAATAATTGTTAATAGGTATATTGCTACCCTAATTGTAGCTATTTTATGTGTTTTGAAATTTGAAATTTCAAATGTGAATGCCTATATCTCAGAGCCATAGGAAAACAGTGGGAAATCTATTTGTACACAACATTCTGGAAAACCTGAATGTCATGTTTATTGATGCAAATTTCCTGATTGAACAAATTGAGAGAGAACATGCTGGTTACAATAGGGTGGCCCCGTTATTAATAACCAAACTATTTCATGTCATTTTTGCATTCCTTCAAACCATGGGATGTATATATGTTTATATGTATGTATATATCATATTTGTTTAGCACAAACCTAGCCAAAAGGCAGCGGAGCAGGTTGGGGCAGACCTGATGGATGAGGGGATATTGTTCTGGATCCTGGGTACATATATGGTGTTTCTTTTTTTGTTTTACTTCTTAGTCTGCAGTTTGATGGTGTCCTGGCAGCAGGTGTTTTGAGATCCACCAGAGATGGAAATTCTGTTTGCAAGCTGAAGTAGTGCTGGTTGTCACAGTTTTGTAAATTCTACAACTGGTTCTAAAGACAGTATGGGCAAGCAAGTGGAGCCAATGGATTTCCATCAGGATGAGAGTGATGTGATCATATTTCTTGAGGCCATGTAGGAGACATGCTACAGCATGTAGGATGCCCCCAAGAGGCGTCAGTGTGGAGTTTGGGAGGCTATGGAGTAGTGCATTGGCACTATTCAGATGCAAGATTGGGCGGGCTTCAACAGCAGTTCTGAAATTGCGTTCTTGAAGAAATGGTTTGACTTTCTTTAGAAGCTGGAGCTGGTGCCAGGCCGTCTTTGAATTTGTGGCAATGAGGGAAAGGTTGGTGTCCAAGGTGAATCCAAGTGACTAGACATTAGATGAAAGTTGGGGTTTGAAGCTGCCAAGGTTCATGTCATTGAGTCAGGTTTGTAGTGTGCCTTGTTTATTGTTCATGGCAAATAGGAATTTTGTATTGGTTGGTTTGAGTATAATGGTAGGCGCTGGACATCCAGATCTCTTCGACATGTAAGCTGTGCTTGAGGTATTGGATGTCTAAAGCAAAAGAGACTTTCAAGTAGAGTTGTGTTTCATCTGCATATGATGCTGTTATCTGTGAGTAGAGACCTCAGCATCTTTATATATAGGCTAAAGCTGACAGGATATCATTTGGAGTCCTGGAGACTCCACAGCTAAAAGCAAATTTTGTGACCTGGACATGCCCATGTGTCCAAGCTAGTGTTGGTTAGAAAGGTAGAAGGAGAACCAGTGAAGGACAGTGGGGGTCATTACGATTTAGGTGGATGGAAAATCCCTCCTGCCAAAGTCCCTATGGGGAGGTTGACGCCATTGTGGCTGCC
The DNA here is from genome assembly GCF_031143425.1 of Pleurodeles waltl. NCBI lineage: Eukaryota > Metazoa > Chordata > Amphibia > Caudata > Salamandridae > Pleurodeles > Pleurodeles waltl. The sequence goes on from NC_090438.1 coordinate 606,960,505, forward strand.
TGCCGCTAAGCCCATTTCAAGTTTCCTGCTGAATCAGCGGGCGGAAACCTCAGTTTACGCCCACTGGCCCAGTGAGAAATGGCCTACAGCATTGTCGCCGGCTCATAATCGAGCCAGTGGCAATGCTGTAGTGCAAAGCAGACAGTGAAGATTGTGACGATGCGGCCGGGGGGGAGGGGCCTGCACTTTTCAGTGGTCTTGATGATGAATGATATGTTGGGTCATTATTTGGTGGGATCATAATTGTTTAGTGTAGGTTGGTAGGATCTGGTCTGTCTTGAGAGCTTCTGGGAAGAGGCATTGACAATGGTAACTAGGGAAAAGAGATCATCACCAAAGGCAGCTTTGATGAAAGATGATGGTAAGACATCATCTTCATTAGAAGTGGCTTTGAGAGAGTTGAGTATGTCAGTGAGATCTGGGAGACAGGGCTTTCAAAACTGATAATTGCAAATTCTTTGAGAAGGGCTGGTGTACTAATTGAAGCAGACTTGGTGTCATTGATGTGCTGTTGGACTTTCAGTATTTTTTCACAGAAGAAGAGCTTGATTATGCTGGAGCGCTGTGGCATGGGAAAATTCCTACTCTCTAGTTCCGGGCTCAACTGCCGCCAGCGCGTGGGGTGATACAACATCACAAACTCTCACCCTCTGAGGTTGACTGAATCTTTGGACTTGGCAAACAGCATAGTGGTCAGAATCATTCAACCACAAGTCAATGACAATACTAGGGCAACTAACTCTAAAATGTGCTGGAGTAAATGAGTAAGCTAAAGGGAAACAAGAAACCACATTTAGTTATACCTCTCCTAAAGGGACAGCAGACAGGATGATTCCACAGGAACGGTCACCTTCTTCTAACATCAGTTGACATCAGCATTAGGATTGTGCAAAACACGTGCTGCACATAGGGCAGCTCAGCAGTTCACAATTAATTGGCCTTATTAGTACTGAACCACATAGCAGAATAGAGCAGTTAAAACTATGTTGAGGAAACTCATCAGAAAACTCCGAGAAGAGATATGAGAGCAGACTTAAACAATAATAGACAAACTCCAACACAGTTCTAAACAGTGCCAAGCAGGGAAGAAGACTGACTTCATTTCCAAAGTTCGTCACTAAATAAAACAATCAAAGTCCATATGATTGATCCTTCAGGTGGGCACACTCTGGGCATCAATTTCAGCATCTAACCACTACAGATGGCAGCACCAATTTCTGATACTTTTAAGAATCTTCTCAGCAAAAATGTTTTGTTTGCTTCATGAGATCATACAATTCTGCTAAAATATTAAATTTTCTAATAATTTGCTACTTGCAGTTCCTTTCTCATGACCCACAGCAAACTAAACTAATATTCTTTCACATGAACACTGTGGTTTCCTATCTGAAACAACAGCTAGAACAAATACTGTTTCATTAACTAAATTTGAAACATGCATGTCTCCTGCAATACAATCGCACATTCAACATTACATTAGCAGCATAGGAAAGAATTCAGGTTAGAGGGGACAGAATAAACAAGTGATATTCCATTGCTGCAACAAAATGAATTTCCTTCTTCAGGCCTAGTCAAGTTAAGGAACATGAATACACAATAATACATGTAATACATTAATAAACCTATTGCACACCTTACAATTCATACATATAAAACAAATTATTTAACTGCAGACATTATGTATATGTTCGAAATAATTTTAAACGTATATTTATTTTTCTGCATATGCATAATTTACAATAATAAAATTAACTTAAACTAATGTAAGTATGATTAATTCATATTTTTTCAATACCTTCAATTATTAATCTATATTTTGATAAAACATTCTTAACATTAGCTCAATTTAATACTTTAATTTATTAAAATACAAACTCTCATGTTAAAACGTGGAGCACACTCTGAATACTGGCCACGTGGCTCACAATAATTTAAACGTTTTCATTGCTATGTTATTTTCTTTGTTAGGCTTTTGAATGCACATTAATTCATCACCATATGCTAACTTCTATGCCACTAAATAATTAATCAAACTTTATCTCTCTCAATTGCATTGCACTTTTCCATGGAGTGATAAATAGATGGGTCTGGCAGGGGTTTATTCAGTGCTTGATTACCCTTATCAGTGTTCTACTACTTTTGGTGGCCTCATTGATGGTCTTTGAATAGTATTTTGCTTTGGTTGATGTGATGAGCTGTCTGCATGTTGAGGGTAGGGACTTCAGTATTAAGAAGTCCCTGGGAATTCTGTTTTTCTTCCATTTTCTTTCCTGTCTGTGGATGGATCATTTATTATCAGCAAGGCCTTTAGACAACAACGACACTGGAGACTTTGGCTTGCATTTGCATGTTGTAACTGTGGTGTGGATGTTCAGAGAGCTTTCCAAAAACTTGTTGAAGTTATTCAGAAGGGTGTTGGCGTTGGATGTGGAGTTGATAGGCTGAGAGATAGGTTCAAGTAGTAGGTTGCCTACGATGAAGTCTTTAAGGGTCTGAATGTTTGTTTTTTTTCTTTTGTGTTGACTTTGGCTTGTGGCAGGATGATATAAGAAATCTGCCTTTCCGGCATGGTCACTCTAGAATTTTTACCTTTTGGTAAACCCTATGTTTTTGCTGGCTCTGAAACTCTGTGGAGTTAACTCTGCTAACAAGTATTAAAGTGAAGTTTAGACCACTAACATCATAAACTTAGAAAAAGACCTCATGAGTTTCAGTCACTTATTTCTTAACAAAGAGATGGCCAAAAAAAGCAATTGATTGCTCATAATGGTATCTTTCTAATTAATTCAACAACTCATTGTGCAAAATATTTACATATAGAAAAGCATTCTATATGCACTGAAAACATCCAACAACTGAATCAAAGAGTAATGTTGCAAACATCAGTGCAATTTGTGACACAGAAGCAACCACCACACTCAATGTTTTCTGTGAAATTAAGAATTTGGTGAAAATAAAAAATAAAAAAATAAACAGATCTGCAGAATATTGCTACAGCGGTGGATGTTAACAAAAGGACCAGTTTCAAAGCTTTCAAAAGAAAATGTGGCTGCATGGAGGTAATGTTGAATCCTATACAACTAGACCATACATAGTTCCTTGAGAGGTGCCAATGGGGCGTAAGTACATAGCAACATTAACAAATTACAACGTGACAAGAAATCCACATGGGCTATTGCTCTCAGTTTCATAGGCAAGATTTTGTGCATCTTTCTCAAAGCATAGATTGCTCACACATTTCAACCTCTTTTTTTTTTACAGGGTCTCACTAGGACTCTGAACTGGTAAGCCGAAGTAAAAGGGAAAAAATGGGGGAGAAAGGTATTCCTAAGTTAAAAACGGTTTGATTTAAAGTGTTCCACCCATGTGCAAAATGTGACTGTGAAATGGCATACCCTTCTGAGGATACATATTTAACTTAAATGGGCATATGAAGCCTAATTCAAGAGGAAAGAGGCAGACAAATGAGAAGACTATACATGTGCAAATGGGAACTGTTACATTTGGTTTAATCATGATTTAGAAGCATACCTGGATGTTATCAGTATGTGGAGAGAAAACAGCGGGATGCAATCCTCTCACAAGTCTACACAGAAAAATGAGAACCAAACAAAATAAAAAAACTGTGCTGGCACAAAGCCAAAGAACGCTGGAGATAATGAGCTGGGTGCAAACCTACTCCTACTACAAGGCATAAATGAGGGCAGCAGCAATGAATTGGCAGAGCAATTTCCTGCTAGGTGCGTAGTAGGTACAGGGAAATGCTGGTAAATGGACCCAACAGCATCATACACTTGAACAAAGACATGGTCATTTAATGTTGCTAAGATTAATGGAAAACATAGTCCCTCAGGCCCCGAATTAACTATTGGACTGCAGCACCTATTATGCCATACAATACAGTGGCATTACAAACATGCTTTTAGGCATACCATTGTAGCCTGATTGCAGCAGGGTAAAAAACTTCTTGTGACAGGTCAAAATCTCTCTTTTATAATTTAATGTCACCTCTATGTGGGCCTCCTAGCCCACAAGACAGTGTGTAGGCTATTTAATGTAGGACCCGTAGAAATTTAATATTAACATGTCCTTACAGTGACTAGCATTTAAAAGCTAGTTTTCACTGTGGTAGGCCTATCTGTCCTGTGCAAAATACCTGAGTACATATTAAAATCCAAATACTGTATCTTGTCAATGAGACTAGCTAGGATAGTAATTCAACAACTATGTTTAATAGCTATTACAAATCCAATTCAAAAGTTAAGTCCTTTTTTAATACAAATTAAGGAAAAGTACGTTTTAGAAAGTTTCGCTTTAACTGCCTGAAGTTGATGAAGGCTAATTTGCAGTTGTTTTCAGCTTCTACGAGCTAGTAATTAGCTTTGACCAGGTGTGAAGAGGCGAGAAATGCCTGTCAGGAGCAAACAAACCTGAACAGCACAGATGACTCTTCTGAACCTCACCGCCTATGCAGGATGGGGGCTGTGTGCACCCTTTTTTCAGTACAGTGTCAAATTCTTTCATAAGCATCAAATCCTACTTGACCTCTGTATCTCGATTTGGTGAACATCTGAAAGAAAAGGTACAGGATGCCAAGACATGTACTGCCTGGATGCTGAAGAATCCTAATTTTGTGCCACCAGACATCTGTCTCCAGGTTTTTTGTGGGTACAGTGGCTATCTTAAACTAGACTTTAGTGTTAGATATAGGAGGACAGTAGAGACACAATAGTACAATCCCCCAAAACACTCCCAGCTATCAGATCCCAAGTTGAGGGTGGCTGTAGACTTTTACCATCTTGAAAATGCCCTCAGTTGGCACCATGAACCTTTAACTGATTGGTTAGAGTGTGCCCAGGAGTCAATCGCACCCACTAGTTAGTGACAGGCATAAATGGGCCACTTCCAGGTGCCCACTTCAAAACACTGCTGACCCTCAGGAAGACCATAAGAGAACTGGGCCTGCTGTCTGTGAGAGGAGCCTTGAAGGACTGCATCTGCTCCTTGTACCCAGGACAAAGAAGTGGTCTCCAGGGGTCAGAAGGATGACCTCCTGTTCAAACTATAGGGATACAACAAGCAACCAAGGGCCTTTCCTACAACTCCCTAGCTGACCTGTGGCAACTGGACCTGCACTGGACTCTGCTGTTGACCCTGCATGAGACACTGTGAGTCTCTAAGTGCCTCCCCTGAGGACCTGGGAGGGCTTTAGAAGTGTGCTCTCTGTGGTGGATTAGGTCTCAAATGACAAAGGGCCTAATTTATATTTTGAAGGACAGGATACTCTGTCACAAACGTGACAGGTATCAAAAGCCACTGTAGTAGGGCGTGGCCAAGATGGCGGCCGGAGCGGACGCTTGAGAAAAGAGCTCCGCTCGCGGCCCTCCTTCTTGCCGAATATCCTGGTCCCTGGTTCCCGGTCGGCCATAAAATGCTGAGGCTACCCCCCCAGTGCCGGGGGCAGCCCTCAAGGACACAAAAGTAGCTGCGGATGGCCCCGTGATCAACTGCTGGATTCGAGGAAGCAAGACGCGCCTGGTGCTGTGGATCGGGAGGCGAGGCGGCCCTCCCGCGGCCGGCGAGACGTGAGCACGGCGGTCGGGTCGCCCCGTTCGGCTTCCCCGTGGGATCGCCGGGGGGGTCGAGGGCTGTTGGGCCTGGGCTGCGGTGGGCCCTGGGAGCGGGCCTGCTGGCTGGGGCGCGGCCTGGGGGACGCCGCGGCTTCCGGTTCGGCCGCGCTCCATCGGAGCAACAAGAAACACGGGGGGCGCGCGGCAGTGAGCGAGCCCCCCCTGATATGGCTTAGCATCCCTGCAGCTCCACGTGGCCCCCCTACCAAGAACTGGTAGCAGCGTCGTGCGGTGACGCCGCGGCGAGAGCACTGGGCGGTGTTTCCTTGCGGGGTCGGGCCTTGGACGTGTCGGCGCCGGGAACGGGCGTCTGGCTCGCCCTGGCACTCCGCCCTTGATCTGTGGAGGCGGCCGGCGGACGCGTGCCCGGGTGGAGTGGGGGCCCCGGCGTGCCTTTGGTGGAGTGTACCGGACCGGCTGGGGGGACCTTCGGCCTCTCCTCCCGTGCAGAGCACTGGGCCAGCGACAACGACCCTCAAGCACCAGCACCCAGCACAGAAGATAAAAAGTAGGAAGCAGAGGCGGAGGAGCGGGAAAGAAAGGAAGAAGGAAAAAATTTACAAAAAATAAAATAAAAATACATAAATAAAAAAGAGAGGAGGAGCCAATAAAATCAGAATAAAGGAAAAAAGAAATAAAAAAGAGAAAAAAAAAAAAAAGAATGAAAAAAACAAAAACAGGAAGAAGATAAAGAAATTGAAGCAAGTAGATTGTGAGCGCTGGCACAGAATAAATTAAACGCACATAAAACAACCACGTTGGGTCACCAAAGTTTCAAGCCACAAGCAAGTAAGTGAAAAACCCAACGCACCTGCACCAGGCCAGTGGCATCCAGCTCTCTGCCTTGCAGCGAGGAGGGCCTCAGTCAACAAATTAACATACTAACTCCTAATATCCCTGATAATAAGCAACCACGCCTGGACCACTGATAACGCTAAAATAACCCACTTTGACGTGCGTGGCTCTGCTTCACCCCACCAGTACACATAGCTGATTTCATACGGCCTAATTCTCCCCGGTCGCATAGTGGTCACAATGGTCAAGCCTAAGCAATCCAAAACAGGGACTTCTGCGGAGGGAGAAACCCCCCCCTCCATGGGCCAACTGGACATGCAAAAGGCAACGCAACTTCAACTGAGCGAGACGCTACGCGCACACTCCCAGCAATTTGATAAAATTATGCAGGCAATTATGGAAACCAAAACTTCGCTAGAAGGGAAAATTGATGCTGCAGTGCTGGAGGTCTCCCTACTCCGAGCTGACCACCGCAAACTGTCTGACAGAGTGCATAATGCTGAACTGTCGCTAGAAACGGTTCACCCGGAAATGAAAGACATGAAAAGCAAATTCAAACAGATGGAAACTGAGTTGGCACAGCTACAACGCCGAGCTGAAGAAGCAGAGGGGCGCTCAAGACGTAACAATATCAGATTCATTGGCATCCCAGAACGATTGGAACTACCCAAAGCCGAGGATTTCTTAGAAAACTGGCTGAAAGAAATAATGAAAACACAGGATGCCACGAAATCACCAATGATAGAGAGAGCCCACAGAATACCGGGCAGACCCCCTCGGCCTGGAGCGCCACCCCGACCCATGATAGCTAGATTTCTTAACCACAGAGACAGAGATTCTGTTCTTCAACACTTTAGATCTTCCAGTCAAATCAGCTTGGAAAATAATAACATATCTGCATACCCGGACTATACGCTGGAAGTACAACGTAGAAGAGCAACCTTTGTAAAGATCAAACAAATCTTGCGACAAAATAATATAACTTATTCTCTCATGTTCCCAGCCCGCCTGCGTATCACCATAGATGAGAAAACGCTCATATTCCCTACCCCAGAGGATGCATGGACTTGGATTCACGCTAAAGGTTTGATCAGCCCGCCAACGGAAAAGACAACAACTGAGGACTGGATAACACCCAGCTCCAGGAGGAAAAAAAAACAAAGCAAGACCACATTGCGCCCAACGAAATCGCAAATGGAATCAGAGCAAGCTCAAATATTAAGGGAAACTAGCTCCTTCACTCGACCACAATCCAAAACCCGAAGTGACACAGATGCTACAGACAGCGGATCCCCAGGAGGGGAATCAAGTGCATCCTCCTCCTTCCTACTGGCCGGCCCTGACCTTACACCGCGCGTTGCGGATGATCTCTAGGCCTCGTGAGGGAATATGAACTGCGCCACAGACACGAGTCCGGCGTTGGGACACGCGACCTTCCGCCCTTATGCGGCCTAGAGCGGTGTTTGGTGGTTTCTTTGGGATGGGTTCTGGCCGCTAGCTTCCTTGACTGAGACTAACAGGGTAACCAAAGCGGTTGTACTTACAATTTGGACCGAGCAGGGACAAAATTATCCTGGAGACGGGTCGGTTCCCGCCCGGCTATACCAAAACCACGCTCTCCGACAACCAAGTCACTCCCGAATGGAACTTAACTTCGCAGTTTGCAGTTTAGGCACCAGTTGTGCCATTATGTTTATCTCCGGGCTTTACCCGAAATATCCTTTTGCCTATTATTTTTTTTGCTCTCATTTTTATTATTCTCTTTTGATAATGTTGTTTTGTGGGACTGGGGGGGCTGGTGGGCGGGCGCTGGTGGCGGAGGGGAGACGTGGGTGGGCAGCGCGCACTAGACTAACAGCAGTCTCTGGACGCGTCACGGGATTGACCCAACTGTACAAAAAAATAGGTGTGCAACAACCTAACTTAACATGACAAAAAAGGAACCAACATATAATATAATGACGTGGAATGTTAAGGGTATGGCGGGCATAAGAAAGCGCAATAGGATACACGCGCACCTAAAGCGTCACAATATTCATATAGCCATTCTCCAAGAAACGCACATTACCCCTGTAGATATTCCCTGGTTGGAAAGAAAGTGGGGCGGGCAGGTCCACGGATCGGGAAACTCATCATACGCAAGAGGGGTTTTGATATGGATAGCCCCGGGGGTCCCGTACACTGTGCGGCGCGGCGTTTCTGACATAGAGGGCAGATACATACATTTAACAGGCCACTTAGATGGGGAACCAGTAACACTGAACGGACTGTACGTCCCGAACGTCGGACAAAGTGAATTCCTACACAAAGCAATCTCACACTTCTCAAACGACCTACCCTCTACATGTATCTGGGGCGGGGATATGAACTGCGTTCCACATATAGACACGGATAGATCACACCCCCCCATAGCAGCCTCCCAAGCAATCAAAAATTCGCAGATGCTGCGTCAATGGATGGTAGACCACCGTCTCATAGATACCTGGAGGCATATACACCCCCATGATCGCGAATACTCATACTACTCCCCAGTACACCTCCTCCACACTCGCATAGACCTTATCCTCATCTCCCAAGACATCACCCACAAGATCACTAGCGCTGATTACACCGCTAGGGTAATCTCAGATCACTCCCCTCTCATCGCTCATTTCAGATGGGGCAGCCCGCGCGCATGCATCCCAACTTGGCGCCTCCAGACCCGATTGCTACAAGACCCCCCTTTCCGAGATGAATTAGCCATACACATATCCTCTTACTTCATCCAAAACAAGGGGACAACGGGCTCTAGATCAACAGAATGGGACGCACATAAGGCAGTCACACGAGGAACATGCATTTCAGCAACAGTCGGCGCGCGTCAAACACTAGCACGTGAGCTTAGTAACTTAGAAAAGGAAGTACATTCTTCTGAGAAAGACTTCGCCAGGGGCGAGATTACACACACAGAACTAGCTGGAAAGCGCGCACAATGGTACGAAGCTGATAGACGACTAGGTCTGTTTGATCATCGACACTACATAGCTCGTAACCACGCAGAGGGTGACAGATCGGGTAAATTACTGTCATGGCTCATACACAATGGTGGCCGGAAATCCCCCATAGGAGCCATCCGATTAGAAACAGGACTAATAGTAAATGCACAGGCCGATATCAACCTAGCCTTTAAGGAGTATTACAGCACACTATACAAAGCTCCCGTCCCCCCACCCGAAACATCACTGAGCGAGTTTTTTACTGATATCGAGCTGAAACAACTAACGACCGCTCAGGTTGCAGACCTGGAAAGACCAATTGATATCAATGAGATACAGCAGGCCCTAAAACAATTGCCGCATGGCAAAGCACCAGGCAACGATGGACTGCCTATTGAATACTATAGCATGTTCCCGACTCAAACACTAACCCCATATCTAGAGATGCTGACGGAGGCGCTAGAGCGTGGACAACTACCAGACACATGCCGTGAAGCGCTGATAGCAGTGCTACCTAAGCCGGGGAGAGACCCATTGGATGTACGTTCATATAGACCACTATCACTACTGAATACAGACTGTAAGCTACTCGGTAAACTGCTAGCCAACCGCTTGCTCCCATGTATGCCGGACCTGATACATCACGACCAGGCTGGATTTATACCTGGCCGGAGCACATTTAGCAATATCCGAAACTTATTGCGCCTTATGGCGAACTCACGAACGGATGACTATGCTCAAGTGGCAGTATCACTGGACATAGAAAAAGCATTCGACACGCTGGGTTGGCCCTTTTTGATGGAGACGTTGCGCCGTATGGGCTTCGGTCGAACATTCATCAGATGGATAGAGGTACTCTACACTAACCCTTCTGCAAGAGTCAAAACGGGCGACACGATTTCGCAACCGTTTAAAATAGAGAGAGGAACCAGGCAGGGCTGCCCATTATCCCCGCTTTTATTCGCCCTCGCAATCGAACCCTTAGCAGCTCACCTACGAGCGGTAGCCCCTGCATGGGGCATCCGAGACGACCACACACACCGTATAGTGTCGCTATATGCAGACGATGCACTTATTTTCTTACGAGATCACCAAAAATCCCTACCTGAAGTGCTGAAGTTACTGCACAGGTTTGGCACGTTGGCCGGACTCAAGGTAAATTGGTCTAAGTCGTGCATATTCCCTATGTGTCCTGTCCCTGAAGCACACAGATTATCCTCCAACCCTGGCGAACTGAAATGGTGTTACACCACTTTCAAATACTTGGGTGTAAACATATATCACGACGCACGAGATCTCAGGGACGGCAACTTGGGGCAGGCGATTCGATCCATTAGAGGCTCCCTGCCCTTCTGGTGCTCACTCCCTCTATCACCATTGGGCAGAGTAGCCATAGCGAAGATGGTGATCCTGCCCCGATTGTTGTACTTCTTCATGGCCCTCCCACTGACTCTCTCAGCCTCTTTCTTTAAACCTCTGAATAGCCTATTAATAAATCTCATATGGGGCAACGGCAGACGACGAGTGGCACTAACAAAATTACACCACCCACTAACAATGGGTGGAATGGGAGCGCCTAGATTCGAAATGTACTACGCAGCTTCCCAGTTACAATGGATCTCATCCTGGCTAAGCCGTCCAGACGGAGCTGAATCACAGATGATCCACTCGTCTTTGGGGAACAGGGGCTTAATACAATACTTGATGAATCGCGAATCCCCCAAACACCCACGCAACATACTACTGAAAATTGCGCACTGGATATGGGGCCACCATGTGATCATGAACAATAAAACACCACAATATTCCCCCAGGCTTCCATTTTTGGCCATCTCGAAAATAGCCAACATAGCAGCTAGAGTCGGCCTGAACAGTTGGTCAGAAAAGGGAATACGCACCATCGGCGACATCTATAGTGAAGGACGCCTCCTAACTTTCAATACACTAATTGATAAATATGAACTGGGGCGCGGAAGCTTTATAGCATATGGAGCTGTACGCCAGACACTAAGGTTTTGCTGGGGCAATGAAAACTCAGAACCAAATATCTCCCCTAGATTGCATGAGTTGCTAGGTAGCATAGAAGATTCAATAAATGTGTCAAGAGCATACATAATCTTAACTTCTTGCGCTGAAGATAAACAAGTACAATCAAAGAACAAGTGGGATGCAGTGCTAGCAGAGCCTCTACCACAACCCGCTTGGAATCAGGCGTTGACAATGACAAAAGAAGTATCACGCAACCCGCGTTTTCGCTATACCCAGTTTAATTATTTACATCAAACATATTTATCACCTCACCGAATAACCCGTATTTTCCCCCACTCAAAGCAAACATGCCCTAGATGCGCCACCCCCGAAGCCACCTTTTACCACATGACCTGGGAATGCCCTCCAATCCGGAAAGTATGGGAAGACATAATAGTACTGCTTGTTGATTGGACAGCTGTTGAAATGTCCCCCACCCCGGAGCTGTGTTTGCTGGGTGTAGGTCCAAGCCTTAAAAGACGGAAACAAACCCTAAGATGCATAGCGCTGGCACTGGTGTTGTACAGACGCCTCATAGACATGCACTGGAAGGCACCAGACGCGCCGAGCATTGAACAATGGCGATCGGAGCTGCGGCGTTGGGCCAGGGCCGAAGCCGACACGCTGCAGCTCCTATCAACAAAGGGTGTTCTGGTCAAAGGTCTTGACACCTGGAACTCTTTCGTAGCAATAATAGAAAGAAAAGATGACGAACGCCCGCCCTGAATGATCCCCCCAACGAACATTAAAATCTGCATTTTATAGTCCTAAATAGCTGTAATCCCCCAGTGATAGCGCGCAACCACCCTTCATCAGGCTCGAATCAGAATGTCAAATAGAGGAAGGCGGACAGGAGCTGGGGTAGACAACATGAAATTGTATAACCTAATAGGCGGTAACCAACTAGCAATAACACCAGCACACAAAGGGACGCATGACCCAATGCTCGCGCGCGTGTCTTCCTTTCCTCCTCTGCCCCCGCTTCCTCCGTCTTGAGGGCCCCCCCCGCCCTTTATCCCCCCCCCCACAGTATTTCCCCTCTTTCTCTTTCTTTCTCTTCTTTTTTCTGTTTTTTTTTTTTTTTTTTTTTTTTTCTTTCCAATGCAACAGGATGCTTTAATATGATGTCCAGTCAGGACTATTCCCCCCCCTGCTCCAGCCCGTGGCAACACGCTCTCTCTGGCAGTGGCGCGGAAGTGGGCGAAGCACAGCATAGCCCAGTCATGGTACATAAGCCGTCTAAGGTGATGTGATGAACGAACCTGTTGCAAATGTTACTCTTATTGTCAGCTTTCACTTGTGTAATTTTGTTGTGTGATAATAAATAATAAAAACACATTTAAAAAAAAAAAAAAAAGCCACTGTAGTACAAGTGCATTCTATCCTAAGATACTTGTAGGACAGGATATCTGTCACTTTTGTGACAGAGTATCCTGCCCCCAGAATTATAAATAAGGCAGTAGGTCAGAAGGTAAAATCTTTGATCTGGATGAACCTGGGTTTTGCATCAGACCTGCTCTCCTTTGTTGTCAGCGACAAATTTTGCCTATGTATCATTGTTATTAATGATTTGTACTTGTATGAACTTGAAGCCAATTTGATGGTATTGTTGGAATATGAGGGTTTGCATTTTAAGGACGTGGGTGGAGAAATGTAAGGTGTGAACAGTTGGGTGTCTGCTCAGTTGCAAGGTGGCTGAGGTGTTTCTCTTGAATCATCTTGAACATAACCTTTGAAGCTGAAAATGGACTGGCGTTTTTAATTCAATGGTGATGAACAGGATTCTGTACCCTTGGAGAACTATCTCCTCAACAGCTCTCTCAAGTATTGGCTGGCATGGACCGCTCCCTAGCAAGGTATTGCCATTTTCCCTGCTTTTCTGAAGCTTTGGAAACAGTGACCCGGATAGAGTTATTCCCAGCTTCAGGGATAGGGTGAAAGTAACTATTTCTGCAAGAAAAACACAGAGTCACCATTAACAGCGCCTCGTGGTTGTGCATTCCTCATGCTGTTTCTTCAGAACGGTCATCTGGAGTACGGCTGTTGGGACTCATGGCAGGCTCGTGGGTATCCACGAGTGAATAAATGTGTGTGAAACATCATTGTCCTGGTGCGTGGATCACGTGTTCAATGTGAGGGTGTTTTCTTTTTAACGATGTCCGGCTTCAGCTATGCCTAATTGGACACTGATGCGTGTGTCACGCATTCAGTGTTGGAGTGTCTTCTTAATGATGTCTGACATCACCAGTGATGGAAAAGGAAAGAGGAAAGTGCCATTTCTGTTTAAGGGTGGAGGTCACGTTTCCAGTGGCAAGTGGACTACGCACATTGAGACAAAGAAAAGAGGAGGGTTCATCGTCAGGACTGGCTTTAAAAGCAATAGGACGCTGCACGACACATGGTCCCTGTGTCAGTGCTGCTTTGAATAGGCTTGGATGAGACATATTTATACTTGTAATGTTTTAAAAGGAAATAATTTGGAGCAAATATCCACACATTGCAGCATATCTTTTGGGGTTTTACTTGGCCTCTTGACACAGTACACTATTTCCTCTTTCGTGTGCCTATAGAGCTTGACATCTCCAGCACTGGTCAAAGTATATCATTATCAAACAAATTATCTATATTTCGGCAAACTGCCATAAAAGACAGATAGAAACAGAAATAATACACTTGCAAAGTTTAAAAATACATAATAAAATACGTCCATTAGAAAAAAACAGTTTTGCTGCCAAAAAAAAAATAAACTAGTAAAGGGAGAACAATGAAAGACATTTCGGTATACAGCACGTTTGACCCCGCAGCCAAGCAAGTTTAAACAATAGCCATTGAATTAGGGAGCTGTGTGATATTGTGCAATGTTATTTAGAAAAAAACAGGATCAATCAGAAACAGCTTTCTACCACAGTGACGCCTAAAACAACTCTACCCGACCTCATAAAGTTCAGTGCTAATTAGTGGAGGGGAAATCAGTAGCAGCACATTTCCATAATTGCAAAAGAAGATGAAATACATTTCACCCTGCCTACCTAAAGTGCATAATAACATTTTAAAAAATAAGGGATTAACAGTTGGATTGAACAGTCTCATTGACACAGAAGTCGGTTGATGGTGAACTAAGTTTTTGCCTGGTTCGCCACATTTCATGCAAGTACCTTAAGCAGCAAATAATAGGGGCCTCATTATGAGATTGGCGGTCCCAGGATCACCATGTTGGCGGTAGCAGTCGTACCGCAAAAGCTGGCAGAGAAGACTGCCAAATTATGGCAATGGCAACATTCACAACAGAATGCAGCCAGACCACCGCTGTCACCGCCACTGTGGTCAGAACGCCACTTGCAGGCCGGTGGAGACCATGTTCCTGTCAGACATGTCACAAGGCTGCAGGGTCAACAGCAGAGTCCAGTGCAGGTCCAGTTGCCACAGGTCAGCTAGGGAGTTGTAGGAAAGGCCCAAGGTTTCTGCTGCGGTCGCACCACCATGGAAACTCTGGTGGAAACCAACATTATAAATAGAGGCACTCACCTTCAGGAAGTCATACCCATCCGGAGCTGCCATGGCAATTGATGTTTGTTGGACCTGTGCTCCAACAGTTGTGCCTCTACCCTGACAATTTCATCCACCATGACCCTCAACTCGTCATCTGTGAAAAATGAGTGTTTTTGTGGGGACACTGTATTTGTTGTATAGACGATATGTGGGGGTGTTGTGAGTGTAAGGGTGTTGTGAGTGTAAGGGTGCAGTGTTGGGTAATTGGTGAGGTGTGGGATCTGCGTTGTGAGTGGGAGACAGTTGTAGTGGATTGTGTGTGCTAGTGATGTGTATGTTGTAATAATTGTGCTGATATTGGTTGTGTGCTGAGTAAGATGTGTATATGTACTCATAGTGTAAGAGTGCTATTTCTATATTTTGCCTTCTCTGAGTTACTGAATGGCAGTGTGTAGGTGTGTTGGGTGTGTGGATGTGTGTCAGGTGTGGGGTATTCAAACTATTTAATGTAGTGTTCAGTGTGATGTGAGTTCAGACTGCTACGGTTTGCTCTACCCATGTTTTTCTGCCATGGAAGAACTGCTGTGGTGATTTGTGGCTCATAATCTGGTGGGTGGACTTTTGTGATGGGACTGCCTCTTTTTGGTCCTCCAGTGTCCTGATAGTTTTGGATTTTTGGCTGTTTTTTGAGGGTCTTCACAATGTGAGTAGTAATACGGCAGTCGGATTACTGCCAATATGCCGGTCTTTTGGTTGCCGCCACAGCGGTGGTCTTCCCACAAGACCTCCAAACTCGTAATGAGGCCCTATGTGTTGTCTTGTGTCAGTTTGCAGAATTCTAAAGGTTTCCTTGTGTTGCTTGGGTCCTAAATTCGAACAACCCAGGATTAATAATTTTACCCTAGACTTCTTGTGTGCTTGGCAGATAAAAATAAGGCATATTCCACCAATTCTTTAGTGGTTTCACAGGATGGGCATACCCAGTCTTTTTTGCTAGTGGTGCACACCCAGTTGACAGTAAATTAGTACAACGGCAGGGTCCCAAGTTGAAATTGTAAATATAGCTCCCTGTCCGATGCCAGTTCAATGTCATCTAGATACTGTTCTGCTTTATGTTCATCGTTCATCTGAAGGACAGTATCTGCCAGAGAGCCCACATAGGACCTAGGTGGTCATTATGATCATGGCGGTGTGGCCTGCCATGCCGGCGGTGGCTGGAAAACCCACCAGCCGGCGTGGCGGGCCACACTGCCACATTATGAACTCCTTGAGGGCCGCCATCGTCAGCCTTCACTCACCGCCACAATGCCTCCGTCAGGCAGCCTGGCGGTGGTCGGAATCATTATCCGACAGGGCAGCGGTGCTACCCCTCGAGTAATGATTCCTCATCCTCCAGCCTTTCCTTGGCGGGTTTCCCCACAAGGGAAAGACTGGTGGAAGGGAGGTACCGGGGCACCAGGACGCCATGGAGCCAGAACTCCATATTCTACCTGCCTCTGTCTTCCTGCTCCTCTACCAGGAGCACGAATGCGGGCGGTGAAGACCATGGTGAGTACTGCACCTACGACACAGGGGAGGGGGAAGGGAAAAGAGAGTGACACACACACGCAACATGCAACACCCCCACCCACTACAACACACACACAACAATACATGTTGATACATTACAGTTACACCCCCTAACCCCCCCGGAACCATGCAAAGACAAAAGGAAATTATTGTAACAATTGTAATCAATTAAAATCCAGTACTCAAAAATATATATATATACACTATTAACAAATATAAACACCAAGAATTCAAGTCCATGTATTGCACATACATAGTCCGTGGACAACTGGGCCCAAAATGCATGGGCGAAGCCCACACAAGATACCCGATCAAAACGGAGAGAACACTGCAGGGGCATCGGATAGAAATACAACAGGCACCTCAGGGGGAAGGGAAAGGGGGCACCTCAGCCGGATGAGTGCACGACACCAGATCCACAAGGGGGCTCCATGCCCACTGCTTTATCCTGGGGAGTGCAAAGCCACAGTCTCTCAAGTCTCTCCAGTGGGTGGTTTGCCCACTGCTTTATCCTGGGGAGTGCAAAGCCACAGTCTCTCAAGTCTCTCCAGTGGGTGGTTTGCCCACTGCTGCATCCTGGGGAGTGCAATGCCACAGTCTCTCAAGCCTCTCCAGTGGGTGGGTTGCCCACTGCTTTATCCTGGGGAGTGCAATGCCACAGTCTCTCAAGTCTCTCCAGTGGGTTGTTTGCCCACTGCTTTATCCTGGGGAGTGCAAAGCCACAGTATCTCAAGTCTCTCCAGTGGGTGGTTTGCCCACTGCTTTATCCTGGGGAGTGCAAAGCCACAGTCTCTCAAGTCTCTCCAGTGGGTGGGTTGCCCACTGCTGCATCCTGGGGAGTGCAATGCCACAGTCTCTCAAGTGGATAACAGTCTCCACTGGTTCTGGAGGGGGCTCGGTGCCCAGAGTGCTTCATCCTCCCAAGGATTGAGGCAGTGGATGTGAATCTCCACTGGTTCTGGAGGGGGCTTGGTGCCCAGAATGCTTCATCCTGCCAAGGACTGAGGTAGTGGATGTGAATCTCCACTGGTTCTGGAGGGGGCTTCGTGCCCAGAGTGCTTCATCCTGCCAAGAACAGAGGTAGTGGATGTGAATCTCCACTGGTTCTGGAGGGGGCTTGGTGCCCAGAGTGCTTCATCCTGCCAAGGACAGAGGTAGTGGATGTGAATCTCCACTGGTTCTGGAGGGGGCTTGGTGCCCAGAGTGCTTCATCCTGCTCGTGGTGGCTTCAGTAGCGGCAGTGCTTGCGGCGCTCATTGGCCTGCGGTGCTGGTGGGTGGCTCAGTGAGCGTGCTGGTGGCGGCGGTGTCCTTGGCAGTGGTGCTGGTGGTGGCGGTGTCCTTGGCAGCGGTGCTGGTGGCGAAATCGGTGCTGGTGGCGGCGGTGTCCTGGGAAGCAGTGCTGGTGGCGACGGTGTCCTGGGAAGCGGTGCAGGTGGCGGTCTTGTCCGCCGTGCAGGTTTCTTTCTGTGCCCTTCCCCACCTTGGATGGTGGCGCAGCTGTTTTCCCACTCCCAAATGTAGTCCTGGGAGAGTCATTGGTGGCAGGTGTTTTGCCCTTCTCCCTCCGGGCAGTGGCCAACTTCTTATGCTTCTGAGGTGGGGGACTGTCCGTGGTCTGGCTCCTTGGCACACTGGCTGCCCTGCTGCTTGGCGCACTCCAGAAGCCGGTTACTGCTGGCACCACTGTTCCCGCTGATGTGGTGGCTGAGGTGCTGGGTTGGGACCTGGAAAGGCATGCCCTAGGGGACTGAAGGAGTGGGGGAGGTGAGGGGAAGAGGTCAAGGTTGGACAGGAAAAGTTTTTTAGACACACTGGGACGGGTAGATGGAGGGGGTCTGGGAGTGGAGGAAGAGGTGGTGGTTGTAGGAGGTGTACGTTTGCTGACTTTGGGTGAAGGTGGATGGGCTGGAGGCTGTCGTGAGGTGGATGGCTGTTGGGTGGGTGTGTGACTGCGTTTGTGTACCTTGGGAGGTGGGCTCACAGACACACTGGGAGAGGACACAGGGGATGTGTGAATTGTAGTGGGGTTTGAGTGCATGTGAATGGTGTGTGGTGATGGGCGTGCTGGTGGTGGTGAGACGTGACAGGGAGGGAGGAGAGAGATGTTGTGGCTGAGGTGCTAGGTTGGGACCTGGAGAGTCAGGCCCTAGGAGACTGACGGGGTGGGGAGGTGAGGGAAAGAGGTCAAGGGTGGACAGGAAAAGTTTCTTGGGAACACTGGGACGGGTAGCTGGAGGGGGTTTGGGTGTGGAGGAAGAGGTTGTGGTTGTAGGAGGTGTACGTTTGGTGACTTTGGTTGAAGGTGCATGCGCTGGAGGCTGTCGTGAGGTGGATGGCTGTTGGCTGGGTGTGTGCCTGCGTTTGTGTATCTTGGGAGGTAGCGTCACAGACACACTGGGAGAGGACACACGGGACGTGTGAATGGTAGTGGGGGGGGTGACTGCACGTGAGCAATGGGTGTGGTGGTGTGTGTGCTGGCGATGGAAGTAGTGGCGGTAGATGGGGTGCATGCATGTGTGAGTGGAGACGAGACTGGGAGGGAGGAGGGAGACGAGGAGGAGGGGGACACAGTGGAGGCAGTGGATGTTGGCATGTCTGCATGGGTATCATGCTTGTGTGAGTGCCTGTGGGATGTGTGGTGCTTATGTTTGCCAGAGCTTCCCTTGTGTGTTGAGGTGTGTGCATGCTGGTCTGATGGTGTGCTTGGGATAGGCTGAGGTACAGGGGTTTGGGTCTGAGTGGAGGAAGTTAAACGGGGAGGCTGGACACAGGGACAATGGCTGCCATCAGTGCTGAGGCCAGAGTCTGAAAAGCTTGCTGTTGGGCTGCCTGACCAGAATGAATGCCCTCCAGGTATGCATTTGTCTGTTGCAATTGCCTCTCTACACCCTGGGTGGCATTCAGAATGGTAGACTGCCCAACAGTGAGGGATCTCAGGAGGTCAATGGCCTCCTCACTGAGGACAGTAGGGCTTACAGGGGCAGGGGCTGAGGTGCCTGGGGCGAAGAAGATGCCCACCCTCCTGGGTGAGCGGCCATGGGGCACACGCTGAGGGGCTGCTGGGAGGGCGGTGCTGGTAGGGGGGGTGGCGGCTGTACCTGTAGATGCGGGGGGCACCGAGGGGCCCACCACGGCAAGGGAGCTCCCATCAGAGGAGGAGTCCGTGTCGCTGGTCTCAGCTCCTGTCCCCGCCGTGGAGCTCCCCTCACCCTCCGTCCCGCTGGTGCCTTCAGACTCCGTTGTCTCGCCCTCCAGGGCCATGTGGGATGCAGCTCCCTCCTGCTCTGGTGCCACTCCTCCTCCTCCTGATGTTGCTATTGCACACAAGAACAGGGAGACCACAAAAAGGGGGGGAAAGACAGAAGAAAGACATGTTCAGTGCATGCAATACAACTACCGTTGGCGGACACTATAGACACACAAGCCCTCTGCACTACGCCGTGCGCTTAGAGTTCCCTAATTAATCACAGGGACATTGGGTACAAGGCCTATGCCCGATTGCTGCACATATGGAAGTCACACAAGCCTGACTAGGTGTATTTGGCTCAGAACACTGGTTGGGTGGGGTGCCACATGGCCTTCCTTACGAAGGGACCTTGCCTACTAAACTCGCCCTGGTCTATGGGAACCCACAGCACACCTCCCCCACCCAGACACCTCCAATGCGCGCTGATTCAGCTGAATGAGAGTGTACTCACCCCCTTGTGGCTGCTGTGATGCCCTCAAGCGCCCATCCAACTCCGGATACGCCACCGCCAGGATCCGGAACATCAGGGGGGTCATGGTGCGACGGGCACCCCTCCCACATTGGGAGGCCATCCCCAGCTGGGCCTCCGCCGTCTTCTTGCTCCAGCAGCGAATGTCCTCCCACCTTTTACGGCAGTGGGTGCTCCGTCTGTGGTGGACCCCCAGGGTCTGGACTTCCTTGGCGATGGCAAGCCAAACATCCTTCTTCTGGTGGGCGCTGACCTACAGGAATAGTACAGAGGAAAAGGAGAAGATATAACCGCCCGGACAGTCACAGTCATTGGCCCGCGTTCCTACCCTTGCCATGACTCACATGCACTCACCGTCGTTTCATGCACGCCTCATTCTCCCACCCCTATCTTCCATCCACACCACTCCACACAGGCATTACCCATACAGCATGCTCACAGTGTAATTACCTGTTTGTCTGGAGGACCGTAGAGTAGCGTGTACTGGGGGAGGACTCCATCCACTAGTTTCTCCAACTCCTCCGTGGTGAAGGCAGGGGCCCTTTCCCCAGACACATGAGCCATTGTCTCTTCCAGACTGAGGTCACAGCAGCACTTACAGTGCAGGTCCTCTCCTGTCGAAGATCAGGTATCAAGTGAGTGAACAGATAGAAAATGTCGGTCACGTCCACGGCGGTGCGTATCGTCACCGCCGGCGTAAATTGTCATTGGCTCCTGGGACCAATAGAGTCCAATGTTAACCAATGCAGGATTGCGCCGTGGTCTTCGACTGCCTACTGCGACGGTGTACAAAGCCAGCGTAGTTACCTCATATCCCCTTGTCCCACATTACAGGTCAGGCAGCCGCCATTTCAGGGGGCCACATGGCATTATTTTTAAATGCATCACACATATCTAGGTCTTGCATACACACTAAGACAGGTACATAGCGGTTTTAAAAATGTGTTCAATAAAGTTGTGTTTTCGTACCTCAGTGTTGGCTGACCCTCTGCTCACTGTTCTCCTCCATAGAGCACGTCCGCTGGGGGAGGTGAGGAGATGGCGGCATCCTCCGGTGTACAGACCGCTGGTGGACCTGTCGACAATGGAAGAGCGACATGTAATTGTCACCAACAGACTGAACCGTGCAACAATCCATGAACTGTGTGCCCAGTTGGAGCCGGACCTGATGTCAGCCATCTGCCATCCCACAGGTATCCCCCTCTAGTGCAGGTCCTGTCAGTACTCCATTTCCTGGCAAGTTAGTCTTTTCAGACGACAGTGGCCATAGCATCACGGATGTCCCAGCCTATGTTCTCCAACGTGTTGTCCAGAGTGTTGTCTGCCCTGCTGAAACACATGCGCAGCTACATCGTTTTCCCTCAGGTGAAGGATTTGCCTACAGTGAAATGTGACTTCTATGCCCTGGGACATATCCCCAACATCATTGGTGCCATTGATGGGACTCATGTGGCATTGGTCCCCCCGCAGGAGTGAACAGGTGTACAGAATGTGCAGATGGTGTGTTTGGCCGACCAGCACATCTCCCATGTGAATGCCAAGTTTCCTGGCTCAGTGCATGACGCTTACATTCTGAAGAATAGCAGCATCCCTTATGTGATGGGGCAACTCCAGAGGCAGTGTGTGTGGCTATTAGGTGAGGACATGGACCCTATACAGTGTGACTAGGTGTCTGGGTCTGGGGTTGTCCCTAAGGGTTAGTGTGTGTCTAACAGTTGTCCCTCAACATTTCCAGGTGACTCTGGCTACCCCAACCTGTCATGGCTACTGACCCCAGTGAGAAATCCCAGGACCAGGGCAGAGGAACGCTACAATGAGGCACATGGGTGAACTAGGAGGGTTATAGAGAGGACCTTCGGCCTCCTGAAGGCCAGGTTCAGATGCCTCCATATGACAGATGGTTCCCTATTCTACTCACCAAAGAAGGTGTGCCAGATCATCGTGGCCTGCTGTATGCTGCACAACTTGGCTTTGCGACGACAGGACACATGAAAAATCCCAAAGCGGAATCGACAAGGATAGCTAAATCTAATAAATAAAATGGTACCAAAACTACATAAATCCAATCAGTAGAACCGTTCATATGAATTTTTAGGTGTAAATAGTACTAAGGAACAGAACGTGCCACTCACAGTTATCCTGTTGTGGAGAGTGGGAGAGATAGAGAGACCAGTTTAGTCTTGCTGAAGAGTTAACTTCTCAAGTCTAGCACGAAGAGGAGGCTGTCGGCATGAGGGGCAGGTTAGGTGTGGTGGACAGTTACTGTTGTAGCGGAAGAGCAGGTTGCCATTGGTGATTTGCATTGGCAGTCGATGCAGGCTGTAGCTATTGGGGAAAATGCAGGTCTCACTGCAGCTTCTCAATGGGTGTCATCGTAGACAATCAAGGCTGATGTGAAGAGCAGGTGCCTCTGAAGCTTCACATTGTCGGTAATCAGAGGCAGTTGATTCTGCAGATAGAGGTCGGTTTGTGGTCACAAGGAGCCCAAACCTGCTCTATCTTCACCTTTTCTGGAGTGGTCTTTGATGCTAAAAAGGGGTCCAGGACCTGAGGGACACCTCTTGGGGGTTTAAGACTCACTCCAACAGAGGGCTCAGACAGGCCCAATTGGTTTTGATCAGCGAGGCAGTTGCAGGGAGGGCGCTGGAAGCTTGTTGTGTCCCTGTAGCTCAAATAGGAGGTCAGCTCACTGACCTTTGGAGTAACTTCTAGGTAGCCTAGGTTCAAGGCAAGCAGGTCCATTCTTCCGTCTTCAGACATCAGGGCAGTCCTTCTGAATCTCCCACAGGCTCAGGAGTGTTCTGATGAGAGGTTTAGAAGGTGCCACTTTTATACCTGGTGCCAGTCTTTTTGTGGGGGATTTTCCTGACCGACCCCCAAAACAGTTTTTTGTCAGTTCTTCTATTTTCTCACCGGGTTTGGCTGCAGACTTATCTTGGGTAACAAAGGCAAGGGCAGGCCTTGATTCCTTTGTGTGTGCTGCAGGTAGTGTCTTTTGAAGAGTACTCAGGGCAGGACACAACTCCCCCCCAGCCACCCTGTCAAGAATACCCTCACACTCCGCAGCCTGCATTGTCTCCATATCTGGAAGGAATACACAAAACACAACAGGAGAACCAGTTACAGTCATGCATACCTGTACATTGACAAAAAGTCACATTTGGTTTAGCCAGAAACATTAGCAACACAAAAGGATGGTGGACGGAGTGCTGAACAATGCAAGCACTCACCCCCAGATCTGGATTTAATCCATCGTTCTTTTGCTCACCATGCCACCCGAGTTTGGACCCAGCCATATGCAAATCAGTCTTGACCCTGTTCCTCATGGGAACAGTCCAGCCCGGACTGCCAAGCCAGGTCCTCCCTGGACAGGAAACAAGCATCCTGGGACCGGTTTCAGGGTTTCACCTTTCATCAGCCAGGCTAGCTTGAATCCAGTGGCACAGTGAGCAAGGGACCCACGTCTGGGCATACCCTTCCCACTCAGGACAACTTTAGCAACACAAAAGGATGATGGACGGAGTGCTGAACAATGCAAACACTCACCCCCAGTCACAGATCTGGGTTTAATCCATCGTTCATTTGCTCACCATGCCACCCTAGTTTGGACCCAGCCATATGCAAATCAGTCTTGACCCTGTTCCTCATGGGAACAGTCCAGCCCGAACTGCCAAGCCAGATCCTCCCTGGACCGGAAACAAGCATCCTGGGACCGGTTTCAGGGTTTCACCCTTTATCAGCCAGGCTAGCTTGAATCCAGTGGCACAGTGAGCAAGGGACCCACGTCTGGGCATACCCTTCCCACTTAGGGCAACGTTAGCAACACAAAAGGGTGATGGACGGAGTGCTGAACAATGCAAACACTCACCCCCAGTCACAGATCTGGGTATAATCCATCGTTCTTTTGCTCACCATGCCACCCCAGTTTGGACCCAGCCATATGCAAATCAGTCTTGATCCTGTTCCTCATGGGAACAGTCCAGCCCGAACTGCCAAGCCAGGTCCTCCCTGGACCGGAAACAAGCATCCTGAGACCGCTTTCAGGGTTTCACCCTTCATCAGCCAGGCTAGCTTGAATCCAGTGGCACAGTGAGCAAGGGACCCACGTCTGGGCATACCCTTCCCACTTAGGGCAACTTTAGCAACACAAAAGGGTGATGGGCGGAGTTCTGAACAATGCAAACACTCACCTCCAGTCACAGATCTGGGTATAATACATCGTTCTTTTGCTCACCATGCCATCCCAGTTTGGACCCAGCCATATGCAAATCAGTCTTGATCCTGTTCCTCATGGCAACAGTCCAGCCCGAACTGCCAAGCCAGGTCCTCCCTGGACCGGAAACAAGCATCCTGGGACCGCTTTCAGGGTTTCACCCTTCATAAGCCAGGCTAGCTTGAATCCAGTGGCACAGTGAGCAAGGGACCCACGTCTGAGCATACCCTTCCCACTCAGGGCAACTTTAGCAACACAAAATGATGATGGGCGGAGTTCTGAACAATGCAAACACTCACCCCCAGTCACAGATCTGGATTTAATCCATTGTTCTTTTGCTCACCATGCCACCCAAGTTTGGACCCAGCCATATGCAAATCAGTCTTGACCCTGTTCCTCAAGGGAACAGTCCAGCCCGAACTGCCAAGCCAGGTCCTCCCTGGACAGGAAACAAGCATCCTGGGACCGGTTTCAGGGTTTCACCTTTCATCAGCCAGGCTAGCTTGAATCCAGTGGCACAGTGAGCAAGCGACCCACGTCTGGGCATACCCTTCCCACTCAGGGCAACTTTAGCAACACAAAAGGATGATGGACGGAGTGCTGAACAATGCAAACACTCACCCCCAGTCACAGATCTGGGTTTAATCCATCATTCATTTGCTCACCATGCCACCCCAGTTTGGACCCAGCCATATGCAAATCAGTCTTGACCCTGTTCCTCATGGGAACAGTCCAGCCCGAACTGCCAAGCCAGGTCCTCCCTGGACCGGAAACAAGCATCCTAGGACCGGTTTCAGGGTTTCACCCTTCATCAGCCAGGCTAGCTTTAATCCAGTGGCACAGTGAGCAAAGGACCCACATCTGGGCATACCCTTCCCACTTAGGGCAACTTTAGCAACACAAAAGGATGATGGACGGAGTGCTGAACAATGCAAACACTCACCCCCAGCCACAGATCTGGGTTTAATCCATCGTTCTTTTGCTCACCATGCCACCCTAGTTTGGACCCAGCCATATGCAAATCAGTCATGACCCTGTTCCTCATGGGAACAGTCCAGCCCGAACTGCCAAGCCAAGTCCTCCGTGGACCGGAAACAAGCATCCTGGGACCGGTTTCAGGGTTTCACCCTTCATCAGCCAGGCTAGCTTGAATCCAGGGGCACAGTGAGCAAGGGACCCACGTCTGGGCATACCCGTCCCACTTAGGGCAACTTTAGCAACACAAAAGGATGATGAACGGAGTGCCAGAAACATTCCAACTTTCTAAATGTGGCAGTTTTAGAGTAATTTAAAATCCACTTTTACCTTTAGAGTGTATTTTTAATTCCAATTTGTTTAAGTTTGAACAGAATTTATCTGTTTGGTCCCAAACTAAATTTAGCACGTCATAAAATTTAATACAGTAACACAGTGTTAGTCTATATATTAGAGTGCTAGCTTTACAACAAACAACCATGAGTTTTTCCCTGCCAGGAAATGTAAAACTTGAAACCCACATGCCCTACGTTTTAATTACTATGCACTCTACCCTCTGAGATTGTATAGCCAACCTTAGGGCTGAATCACAACTATTAACAAGCATTTACAATGCAATGAGTCTCGCATTTGCTCGAGTTAGCGCTGTTAACGTTGTAAATTCCTAACTGGACTTTTCTTGGCACTTAATTTGAAAATGAAAAGAAAACAGTTGACATAAGCGAGCCGACTCAAAGCGCCAGGGCCGCCATGAGCATGAGCGCAAAGGCGAGACACAAAAGGAAAAGGAAGTTTGCTCACAGTCAAAAGTATCAGCAAACGTGTGATTATCCATGTAACGGGGCGATGTCCATTGCGGTAACCAAACCGCCCCAAGCAGGCACAAACGTAAAGCATTTATCAATGATAACAAAGGATTTTTGAAAGGTAAGCCCTTGAACGAGTGATAGTGATGGGCATAAGGTGGGCGTGGTTAAAAGCCCACACATAGATTACAACAGAAATGCGCTCAATCTAAAACTGCAGTTTACCCGTAATTGTCCTAGTCCATATCCAAAAGAAGCAAAAGAAATGCAGTGCAATGCTTCCTCTTTAGGAGGTATGTCACAGAGGGGTGTGTGCCACCTGGCCCATGCAGATCCTGGCAGCATGCATTCTGAAATCGTCCTTTTATTTTGTCACAAGCGCCAACGTGCATTTCTTTGCCGTTCATTAATTACACAATAAGATGCTAAAGTGCAGTGTACTTCTCATTTGTCAAGTTTTAAATGATGGAGGTGGGAAACCAATCATGGAAGTAGGCTTTGTAAGGACTCCATCATGATTCCTGAAGAATGATTTGTGGTCGGTTTCATAAGAGAATCTGCTTTTGAAAGAACTTTGGAAAAACATGCCATGGTTTGTGGTGTCAGCTCTTTCATGCAGATCAGGATTACTTGGTAACAAGACCTGATGCTGTTTGAATTAAAGGTATTTTGAAGATAGATTTTGTGCCAATGTAATAAAACTGGAGAGATGCTTAATATATGCAGGAAGTCTTCCTGTGGATGTTGGCAAAGCCTGCACTCATTGTTGTTTTAAAGTTGGTGCCATTTTGGAAGTGCTTTGAGGGATGGTGGGAGCCCAAATCTGGCTTGGAGCATTTTTCAAGAAAATGTGGTCACTTTGTTCAGTTTGGTACCAGGATAACCCTTTGTTCTGAATGAGGTGTGTGTGTGTGTGTGTGTGTGTTTGTGCCTGAGCCTGAGAGACACAGGTTCAAATCTCACTAGGTATTTCATTCTTTCAGTGTTAATGCATTGAGAATAACATGTTGTTGTAGCGCATTGGTGATGTGATCCCCCGCTCTAGCAGCTACAGTGTTGAGCACAATGCGCTGCTAAACCAGGCCTCACTAAAATGCTAATTGTTTATTTATGGGTCTATTCTGACATCAGATCTATAGACAAAAGTTGAACTGAGGCGCATAGGGGTCAGCGCTGCCAGTGAGCCAAGTACAGTGAAGTAGATAAAGAGAAATGATGAAAATGTATGAAAAGGCAAGAGAGAGCGCAACAGGTGAAAAGTGAGAAAGGGCTAGGCAGTAAAGAAGAAAGAAAAAGAGAACAAAAAGGAAAAAGTGAAAAGGACAGAGGGCTAAAAGGATAGAAGGGTGAAAAAGAGAAAATGAAGAAGGTGAAAGAATGGACAGGAGGATTGAAAAACCGATGGGGAAAGGGCGGATGGACGGAAAGATGTAAGGATGGATGGATGAAAGTTTGAATGGGTGCATGGCTGAAAGATGCAAGGCTGGCTAACAGAATGGATGGAAGGAAGGAAGGGTGAAAGAATGGATGGATGGATGATTTGATGGACTAGTTGTTATGCATATGGGTGAATGGCTGGTTGGCTGGATGGAGGAGTCAAAGGATGGATGATAGAGTAACAGGTGAAATGAGGGACGAATGTGTGAAAGAATGACTGGGTGGACAAATGGAAGGATGAATTGATAGATTAGTGAACATTAAAGAATGGAAGATAGATTAACAAGTGAAAGGAAGGATGAACGGGTGAAAGAATGATTGGGTGAAGAAATGGAAGGATGAATGGATGGATTAGTGAACGTGTGAATGCAGGGCTCAGCGGGCTGTCCTATAGAGAAAAAGACTGAGTTCTTGTACAGTCAAGCTGCCGTGCTGCAGCATCAGGGCGGTATTACACATACTTTGTTAAATACGCCCATACTTCACTTTCTGCTGCTCACACTTTCTGAGGCAGCATTTCAGCTTTATTTTTCTCGCCCTCCTCAGCTACAGTTTTCACAGCGTGCCTGAAACAGATGTAGACTAATATCGGGGATCGAGGCTGGAAACTGAGGCCTGTGAGTGACCTGTTGCAGGGTGCTGCCATCTCTCTGGCTCTCACAACTTTAACAAGTTAATAGTCATGTTTTGACAGCAGGGCCCACGAGCAAAAACAAAACAAAACCAGTTAGAGCTATTAGCATTGTAAATTCCTAAGCTGCCTCTGAATGCAGGCTGCAGTAGCACCTTGAAACCTGTGCGCCTGCCTACAGGACACAAGGGGCTCTCTGCAGCTCCTTGAAGTCCCAGTTTCCCAAAGAGCACAGGCCGCGCATAGATGGCTATACAGTTCAAACCTGTCAATCCTGCTGAGAACCGGCGCAAAGGCGCTAGAGCGCATTAAAACCTGTTTCTCGTGGCGCTCCTCCTACTGTGTGTGTCCAGATACTCAGAGCATCCACCACTGTTTTTTCGCTTGGGAAAAGCCCGAACCTGCACCGACGGCCGCCCCACAGGCTCGCACGGCTATGATTATGCCGGTAATTACAGGGGCGAAATAAAGCGCCAAATGAGCATTTGATGCGGTTTCTATTCTCTCCCGCAAGGTCTGGGAAGACTCCTTTTGCGGGCGGGTTAGCGCTTCATTTTCAAGAATGAATGGCACTTTTTATTAAAAGAAACAGGGCTTACTTACTGAATACATGGGGATCTGGAGGAAGGAAACAGGTGGAGGGTAGGCAGGGCTGAGAGCTAAACGCAGCTTTTGAGAATCATTAACTCCAATTCATGCTGGGTGCTACCTTGAGCCCCCTCACCAACATTGAGTGTACATGAGCCCCCTCGCCAACATCGTTCGCAAGCACGACATCATCATCACCTCCTACGCCGACGACACCCAACTTATACTCTCCCTCACCAAGGACCCCGCCAGCGCCAAGACCAACCTACAAGAGGGTATGAAGGACGTCGCAGATTGGATGAGGCTCAGCTGCCTAAAGCTGAACTCTGAAAAAACGGAAGTCCTCATCCTCGGCAACACCCCGTCCGCCTGGGACGACTCCTGGTGGCCCACGGCCCTCGGCACCGCACCAACCCCCACAAACCACGCCCGCAACCTCGGCTTCATCTTGGACCCTCTTCTCACCATGACCAAGCAAGTCAACGCCGTGTCCTCCGCCTGCTTCCTCACCCTCCGCATGCTCCGCAAGATCTTCCGCTGGATCCCCGCCGACACTAGAAAAACCGTGACCCACGCCCTCGTCACGAGCCGCCTGGACTACGGCAACACCCTCTACGCCGGGACCACAGCCAAACTCCAAAATCGCCTGCAACGCATTCAAAACGCACCGGCACGCCTCATCCTCGACGTACCCCGCAACAGCCACATCTCCGCACACCTGAGACACCTGCATTGGCTCCCAGTCAGCAAAAGGATCACCTTTCGACTTCTCACCCATGCACACAAAGCCCTCCACAACAAGGGACCGGAATACCTCAACCGACGCCTCAGCTTCTACGTCCCCACCCGCCTCCTCCGTTCCTCTGGTCTCGCACTCGCTGCCGTCCCTCGCATCCGCCGCTCCACGGCGGGTGGGAGATCTTTCTCCTTCCTGGCGGCCAAGACCTGGAACTCCCTCCCCACCAGCCTCAGGACCACTCAGGACCACTCCGCTTTCTGGAGACTCCTAAAAACCTGGCTATTCGAGCAGCAGTAACCCCCCCTTTCCCCTAGCGCCTTGATTACCTTTAGGAGGGTGTGGGGGCTTTAAGATTTAAGAGTCAGATATGCCTGAATCGGAACTATGAACTACTCCTGCGCTTTAGTATGTGGAGAAACATGAAGGCATGTTACCTCTCCACAGCAGCAAATCACATGTCCGCCAAGGGAGGGAGAAACAGGGTGAAAGGAGATTGTTTTTGAAACAGAGACATCCAAAGACTGGTGAGAGGCGGTCTTGTGGCTGGCAGGCCGACCTTGTGGAGCCATGATTTATAGCGTTGTGTGATCTTAGGCGAATTACACCATCTCCTGTGTCCATCAAGGGTGGTAGTGGGAATGTGGTATGTGGGGGGGCAGGAAGGGGGAGCAGTGTTTATAGTTCCTGTTGAAAAAACTGTTCGCCTGTGAGAGCACAAATCACAAGCATTTGGAATGCAATGGTGTCATGTTTGCTCAAGTTGGAGCTCTTAGCGTTGTAACTTACTGACTGGACTTTTATTGCCAGACAGACTGAAAATAACAAGAGGAAGAGAGCTGGCCCTGGAAAATCCCCCCTCTGTTTTTATTATGTTTGCAGAGGGAGCTGGTGGGGAGGAGGGACTGAACAAACACCCACACTGTTGAGGTGAAACAGGCAAATGGAAAAAAAAGTCCCTTACAGAAGAGATAAACAGGACATAGCGTAATTACACAGTACTTTGTGCTGCTCCCAAAGTAAAAAAAAAAAAGGCAGGACAAAGAGGCAAACTGACCACTAGCAAGAAAGGATTTTTGAAGGGCACTGCAACTAACAAATCAGAACGCTGAAACTCACTTTTAGTGTATACTTTAGTATACAGCAGGCCAAACGCTAACACTCAACCTAAAAAGGAAGGTTTAAGTCTGGCAACATGTTTATTTTGCCAGGTTGAAATAGCAGTTTAAAACTACACTACATGCTGCAGCGGCAGGCCTGGAACATGTTTTAAAAGGCTACTTTTATTGGATGGCACAGTGCTGCAGCCCAGTAGTAGTATTTGAATACACGTACTACCTTATTTTAGGGATTCACAAGTAAATTAAACGTACTAATAAGGTGTAGGCCAATTTTACCATGTTGAGGGAGAGCACAAGCTCTAACCACTGGTTAGCAAGGAAAAAGAGCACAGAGTCCTAAGACAACACAAACGGGTTCAGAAAAGGAAGACAAAAACCTGGGGTGCTCCTGCTGAGCGGACAGATCCAACACAGGGGTGTAACATCCTATGAATCGATGATGGCAAAACACTATATAATAAGGTCTTTCTGCTCGCAGTATGCCTAATACACATTATAATTTACTATTTCAGAAGACTTTTAAATGCTCTTAGATGCAATTTGACCAAAAATATTTAAAAAACATTTACAATCAATAACAGAACTGACAAAATAATCATAACAATCGTTTAAAATCCAAATAACACCTGTGTTAAAACAGCAAACCACGTACACGTGGCAATAAGCTTAACCAAAAAACGACAAAAACAGCTACTTTATTGGGTGGCCTCCGTGCAGAATTTTATGAAGTTTAAAGATACTTTATCGACCCAGATCTCCTTGTAATTTTTTTACAAGGCGTTAGAACTGAATAGCTTCCACTTTCCTGCCAAGAAGCAAGAAACAACAACTTTACGAAAAACGGCCAAAGACCCTTGACATAGGAGTCACATAGTTACATTTAAGTAGACAGCAACAGATTGGCACTCATTGTGGCTAATCGTAAACTGGGAAGGATGGCTTCTCGCAATTGCACATTATTCCATAAACCAAATCAGATTAAACAGAATTTACCATCAATATCAGTTTTCTTAAATGCTGAAAAAAGTGTTTGATTCGCTGGGGCGTGTTTTTATGAAATCAGTTCATGGCAGAATGGGGTAATTAGTCAGTGGAAGTCAATAAAAGGCTGTCGTTTACATTCCACAGTAACAGAGGCAACGCTGTTTGGTCGAGCGAGAGAATCACTTGCACGCCCCCTCAGAAAATTTCACTTGCTTAGGGGCATATGATATCCTTCACTAATAGGGGAATGATCTTATCCATTTATGCATATGATTTACTACTGTTTATTGAGCATCTGACAATTAATTTTATCCCTGTGAATCGTGAAACTGAGAGACATGGCACATTGTAGGGCATTAAGCTAAAACAAGTCTGAATGTGTGTGCTATGATTCCAAGTACTGTACCTCATGAATTAGAAAACCCATCTTCGGTGTGATATCTGGGGAAACAAATACACAGGTCACAAAGAAATAACTATCAGAGGCAATTTTTGTCCTGCACTTGATAAACTCATTACTCAGGTCCAGAAATAGATTTGGCTCACGTCATTGGAAAGATGGATCGCAGTTATAAAAATTGTAATCTTAATTTACAAATATTCCCATTCCACTATCACGCATACTCTTAAGAACTAGTCCCACACAACGTATCTGACTGATATGAGCAGGTAAGCAAGGGTGTTTAAAATAGGACATATTGACATCACCCTAAGAAACAGGTGGATTTGCTATTCCAGACTATTCCAGAGCTTCAACGGCAATACTTAGCATTTCAGGTACATCATGTGATATACAGATATCGCCCACTATCTCTAATACCTCACATTATAGCTGAAATGTAGGGGGAGATAGTTGTACTCTTGCGACTGCTCCTTTTGTTTCCATACCATATCAAATAACTACACTCGCCTCAACTAAACACAGCATGGCAGGTAGTAGCCAAAAGGTCTGGATATTCTGCATAATTTTCACTGCAATTGTATTATTGAACAATCCTACATTATCAACAGCACAGGGGCACAGGGTTATAAAAACGCTAAAAAGTCGAGACACAGGCTAGCTTACAATACTAAGGGTAGTAATTTATGTCCCTAAAAAGATGAAAGGAACTCTAATCCCACTGGCATATTGACATACTTAAGACTGGGGCACAGAAATAACGCTCGATACCCTTCTTTTCCCAACAAGCTTACAGATCTTATACCACTTTTCCAAAATAATTAAACGGAAAGAGATTAAAGGTTGGGTAACTAAGCTATAAACTATACCACTGTGTTGGAAATGGCCCTTCCTACAAGGTCACCCGAAAGCGTTTTGCCTTCCTCCTCCTACTTTTTGCTGGAGTTTTGCTTGTTGGCCTTAGAACTATGTGCACTTTAGCACTGCTAACCAGTGCTAAAGTGCTTATGCTCTCTCCCTAAACATGGCTTGATTGGCATATTTAATTTAAGTCCCTTGTAGAGTGGTATACCATATACATAGAGCCTTTTAATTAAATGCTACCAGTGGGCCTGCAGCACTTATTGTCCCACTCACGTAAGTAGCACCTTAAAACTTGTCCCATACCTGCCATTGCAGCTTCGTGGCAGTGTCCCACTGCCATGTCGACTTGCCATTTAAAACCCCTTGCCAAGCCTTCAACTCCCCTTTTATTACATACAAGGCACCCCTAAGGTATGCCCTAGGTACCCCATAGGGCAGGGTGCCGTGTAATTAAAAGGTAAGACATGTACTTTTTAGTTTTACATGCCCTCATAGCGAAAAACTCCAAAACTAGTTTTCTCACTAATGTGAGGCCTACCCCTCCCAAAGGATAATAATAAGGACTGCCTATTAAAATTAAAAACTTTTAATTTTTAAAACAGAGGTGGTAGATATGTCATGTTTAGTATCTATGAACTTGTAATGATAATGTAATGGTAAAGTTGGATTTATCATTACAAGTTTAAAAATGCCACTTTTAGACAGTTGGCATTTTCCTGCCCTTAGCCCTCAGTGCCTGCAGCCTGTTTTAGGTCACATGACTGGGTGTAGCTGACAGTTGAAACTTTGTGAATTCACCCCAGACAGTCACACAATAATGGGACTAGCAGAGCCTGAATGGGCCATTAACTGACTTGATGGGGGGATGGAGCTAATCACAGTCCCACTTGCAGCTGAATAGGCTGGGCTCTGTCACCACACAATAGGCCTAACAACCTCATATTGTCAGTGCAGCCAGCTAGGAGCCAGGGAAACGGAGGCAGGGAAATTCCTGGAACTTCAGATAACCCTTCTGGAAACATCTCCTAGCTTCTAGGAGCAGTGCACCAGGGTATAAACATAGAGCTGAGACCTGCTCCTCATTTCACTACTGGACCTGTGGAAGGACTCTCAAAGGACTGCTTGCTGCTTTGACATGCTGTACACTCTGCCAGACTGCTGCTGTACCTAGAAGGTCTGCTTTACTGCCTGGAACCTACCTGGAACCTTCAGAGACCAGTCCTGCTGTGGAGCCCTGCTCCTTCACCTGCACCCAGGACTTCCAGAAGTGACTCCAAGGGCTAGTTCAACTGTCTCCCATTCTGAGTTACAGGGACAAAACAGGCTCCCTTCCTCGTGAACCTGTGTCCAGACCCATACTTGAGTGAGTCTTCCACCCCCAAAAAGTATCCGTCCACTCCTGGACCCCTGGTGCTAAAGGTGCCCAGGTGGTCATTTTCTAAAACTGAGGACCTTAAACGTTAAAAATGTGTAAGTCCGGTTCTCCTAATTGGATTTTGATAGGTTCGGTGTCAAATGATTTATTACAATTTACTCTATTTTTCTAAAGTGGGACTTTTAGTGTGTTGTATTTTCCCTGTGTTGCTTTTTGTGTACTGCATAAATACTTAACACATAGCCTCTAAGTTTAGCCTGACTACTTTTTATGCCAAGCTACCCAGGGTTAAGCACAGGTAAAATTAGTGACTTTTCTGTGGTTCATCCTGCAAGGGATGGTGGCTGTTCCTTGACCAGGGCTCACACCCCAGTCAACCAACAATCCAATTTCTCACACACAGGTTGAATAGCACTAGAAAAGACAGACTTAACAGCAGTGAAACACAGGGAAGCAGATATTGATCACCAATGATTATAGATGAAAGTAGGCATACTGCTGTTCACACACAACACAGATATAGGCAATCTATAGACACAAGATATTGCAAAATATATTTCTTCAGAGGATACAGGTAACCTCAATCCTACTACACAAAATTGACCGAGATAAATAACATGAATGTACCATCTGTAAAACCCCACAGGCTTCATACATGTTGTATGGTAGTACCCAGTGCATGGCAGTCCCTTGAGCTTTAGCATTTCTGGCTGAAGGTAAGCCGCAAAATATCAGAGATAGTGGAACATGATATCCCATGCACCCATTGTAACACTATTGGGTTATGTTAGAGATATTCCCAAACTAGTGAAGTAAACTCATGGCTGTACCAATTTTATTATTGAAGAGCCAGGTGGCAGTAGGATGGATGAAGGAACCTATTTCACAAATTGAGAGTTGGTAACTAGGTGCATCACAAATGCTGAAACATAAGCCACACTTCAACCAGATAAAAACAAAACTAGAGACATCTGGGAGCCAATCTGTAGATATTAAGGAGACAGTACCAAATGAGATCACTGATGTGCCTGGCCATACACTATAACCCAGTAATCAACTGAAAGAGACAGTACTGTGAAGTACAGACCTGCTTACACTACAAGTAATCTTGCAAACGGATGTTATTTCACATTGCCATAAATACATGATTGCCTTGTTACAAAATAGGCCTATGTATATTGTTAGACATTATAACTGTACTCTGTGTATGCTGATCCAACAGGAAACTATGTGCCTGGGTCTGCTTTAATGGTTATGATTGCTCTGTAAAGATTTTTTAAAACACCCCAACTTTAAAAATTTGCATTTGCTATCATGAGTCAGATGCTATTCCCTTCTTCAATTAATCAGTCTGTTGCTTGTTAATGAGAAATGTTAAAACACCAAAGCAAAATGGACCAATAAAAATTCAGAAGAAATCATCATGACATCATAGGCAGACTTTACCAATCACTGGTATAAATAAATGTTTATTTCAGAAAAATGTCATCCCATAAAACATACACATAGTAAAACATTCCATTCATAAAAGAATCCAACTTCTGCATGGTATACTTGAGCTCTGAGTCCAAACAGAAAACGCAATGTGCATTAAAACAGTTATAGTTTTTTTATCCATTCTACACCCATCTTTCAATAAATAGTGGTAACAGATTAATATTACATACACCATAGAATCAGATAAAGCACAGAATAAAAACTAATAGATACTATCTAGTACCTTAAAAATATGTAGGTGCTACAAATCAGCCTGCCATTAAATAGACATTTTCCAGTGGAGCGATTATAAAAAATTGCAAGGGACTGGTTACAGGACTCATATTGCAAATAAAGAAAATGCATCAGCCCCTGATGCATGTTTTCTAACTAACTATAGAATTTATTATTTTCTTGATTGGTCAATCAATCGGAGAACCTTACCAATCATGCCATCCAATCCTGGATAAAAAAACGTAAGCAAATGTTAGTCAGTGCTGTAAGCATATATTAATAACTAATTGTGTAATTCCTAAGCATGATCTCCATTCTTGGCAATCGTGGCCTCTATGTCTCAATCTGCTTTCCCTATTGCCTGGATTGCAATATTTTGCTGATACAGCCAAGGATTCTTTTTTGGGGATCCCTTCAAGCATGTGGTATCAGCCTTGCCGATCGTTCTACAGCCCTTTTAACTGAAAATTGGCTGAAGGTACCTGATTTGGCTAAACAAAAAGTCCCTTGCATGGTAATGGGTTTCTGAAGGACAAACACATGGAGGTCTCTGTATTACATTTTAGGAGACCCAGGGCTTGCTGGATGAAAGAGAAGATGTAGTGGAAACAACCCCACCCCCAACCAGATTTGTGGAATGCTGCATCCCTCTCAGTTTAGTGGGACACACATTGAGGGGAAGGAAGAGCCAGGCTCTTCAGTACACTTTAAAATGGGTTCTGTGATTTTGAACAGAGAGGTTGCTGGTCAAAGTGGATTGGGCACATCTCAGGAAGGAGATAGGGCTGATAATGCAATCATAAAGAGTAAAGTTGGGGACTATCTGTAACCCTTTTATATACATATCATTGAAGCTGACATCCAGGTGTGATCCTGTAGCCACTTCATTGGTCTGTATTTGGGGCTATCAGATTTGGAGACACTCCTGTTTTCATAGACTGATCTCTGGAGGAAGAGCGGTGGAAAGTAATGGGCACTTCAAGAATGGGCAACCTCCAGAAAAGTAACTTCAAAAGCAGGGACAGTAAACCCCATTGGTCTCTGGAATTACATTATAAAAAGGGGAATCTGAGGCCCCTAAGTTGTGAAACTGAAGCTATACATCAGTGGGGAGGAGCTCAGGATAGGTTCTGCCAGTTATGAGCAGGACTGGAGAATGAGGGCCTGCCAGTCTACCATATCTGGGAGAAGAGACATCATCCAGGAAAGTCAAGAACATTCTCCGGGAGCCTAGAGCACCAGCTTCTATCTTACCCAAGTCTAGAGAACCCTTTGAGGAGAAAGAGAAGGCCTGGAGAGAGCAAGATCCGGTGAGGATTCTACAGAGTGGATCCCCGGAGTGCAGAGTGAGATTCTGTTCCATAGGGACTGCTGTATCAATCGGACCATCCACTTGTGTGCATTGTTCATGACCGTCTATGCCAGGTGGGGTAAAGGGGAACTTGTAAGGGCTGTCACCCTGGTGTAGACTGTAAAGAAGATAGAGCCATTGCCTTGTGCAGTGTTGTGACCGGAAGAGGGACTTTGCCTTAAGTGCATGTGCAACCCCTATATGCCAGATAGCGTCTGCAGTGAATTTTAAGGGCCACTGTCTGAGTGCAGTGTTGTGGTGAGGATAGGGCCTTCACCTTATGAGGTGCTGTGACCTGAAGACTAGTTCTATTATGTCTTCTGATATACCTTGTAACAATCTCTGTGTAACCCACTCAAATGGTGGCTGAAACTCCATGTCTTTCTAGAGCTGAAACATTTAATAAACCCTTGTAACAAATACACAGCATAACCTGAACTGTAAGGCATGTTCTTATATCAGTAACCACAACAGAAAGTTAAAAATCAAGTGTATGATTGCAATGGTTCTTAATAGACATAGTACATCATCTTATTACCTATGTCATTCTAGATGTAAATAAGGTCTGTGCAAAGAGAAGATTAATTAGATTGTCATGATAAGGTGCAAAAAAGTACATGAACCTAGACGGATGATTCTAAGTATAGATTTCATAATTTTTTTAAGGCTAAATACTAAATGAACATCAAAGTCTAAAAATGTTGCCTATAATTTTTACCCAGAATATTTCTTGCAGGGCTTCTACCAAGATACACAATAACTCTTGATGGAAGAGCAATGAATTTCAAAACAGCTACTGGCATCGTACCAGATGCAGCAACAAAGCATATTGATTGTCTAGCAAGGAATGCTCTGAAACATGAGGAACATATACTTAATGGAACCAAGATGACATACCTCATTTCAAGTCTCAAGTGTCCTGTGATACTCTGCCAAATTTGGTTTGTCTTGATTTCTCTTCACTGTTTCACTTAGTGTAAGCATTGAGGCAGCAAAACCTCACACCAAGCAGCACTCACATTCTGCAAGCCTCCACGGAGTTAATCTACAGTGGAATGTCAAAGCACCTCTGAAGTTTAGAGGTGTGTGTATCTCTGTGCCCACACAACATACACAGGTAAGGGGGACCACAAATCATTATATTTGCATTCACTTTGAAAGTGTTTAGCAAATGTCAAGAGCAGTTGGTAAACCTCAAATGCCTTGCATCTATAGAAATGGTTGCGAACCATTGATAGAAGATGGGGGCAGGTACTCCTTTGCTTCACAATGTTTCTTTCAATTTGCAAGAACACAGTGTTGGTGTTGTGAGTCTCACAGACAGATCCTCTTCCTTCTCTGTCTCTTCAGAGATCCAAGTAAGGTATTTGAATGGCAATCAATGGTCAGGTGTGTCTGCTTCCTTCGTCCATCTTAATTACATCTCCCCACAGACAAGGAATGAGATGAATGTGGATGGTGCTCTTGTGCAACCATCCATTGTACTCATTATTACGCAATATTCGCCTGAAGTGGAAGATCCATTACATATTCTGTAAAAATTGTATTCCAAATTCAGGATACACTGGTAACAGCTCTAAATGTCCAAAAGGCTTAGAAAGTTATGATTTATATTGGGCAGAAATGGGACAAGAAAGATAATATTCTAGAGCGGTAGAATAAATAGTTGGCCACTGTCAGAGAGGGTTGAGTGAAATTGGGACAACTTTCAAATTGGAGGCAAAAACATTTATTGTCCTTACTTCACATGTATTACAATAGAGGGTATATCATGGCTTGCACAAATGTTCTCCATTCATTTTTTTTCATTTAATTCAAGCTTAAGGTTTCCTGGATAGATTCAGGATCCCCATAGCATAGGAATGATCCAACACAATGAGAAAGAACAGTAAAGTATATGTAAGCACTTGATAGGGTTGAAGAAGTCATACACAGGGCACTGAGCTTGCTTCATTTCTTCACTTTTGGCCTTGTGAGGTAAGCAGTTAAATACAATTGTAGTGTGATGTCTTCACTAACATTAGTAGAGGTATATATATTAGGGGAGACACATCTTCCTCCTTACATTTATTTATATTTCTCCTTATCCTCTCTCCGGTATGGGTACCCTGTAAAACCAAAGAAGAACACTACAACTAAGATTTATATCCTGAATAGTAAAGGCAGCACCTTTTGTTTAACTCAAATTGCATTTCCTTGAGCCTCATTTTCACCATGATCTTGAAAAGATAAAAAAAGCTCCAATACAAAAGTTAAATAGGAAAGAAAGTACAGAAAAGGTGACCTTTACTGCCGTGCTGATTGTTGTAACTAAACAGATGTGGCTTGTTTTTTCTTCCCTCCCTCTCTTATTTCTCTAGGCCGTACATCCCTCCATCCCTCGGTTCAAGCCCACCACTCCCCTGTTTATGACCCTTCCTCAAATCACAGTCTCACCTGAACAGTCTTCTCCTAGTGGATTGTAGAAAAGCACTCACCAGCACCAATGTGGAGTTTCTGAGAGGTGATGCATCAATTGTGCTGGCCCCACAGTTGAGCTGGCAGGGCACCTTCAGGCCCACTTTTAAGGGTCCAGGACTGGGGTGGTAACACTTAGAGGGGCAGGACTCACAACTGGCTGAGTCAAAGTGCTTGATTCAAGATGGAGGAAGCATGTTGTATCCCTGAGGCTTCTGATCAGGAGGCCAGCCAACTAACCATTGGTTGTCGTGGGTTCAAGGTGCAAGACCAGTCCTTCTCACTTAGACAAGAGGGCAGCACAAGAGCGCAGCAGAGTGGTAGTCCTTCTTGCAGCAAAGCGGTCCTTCTTCTGAGTCTTTCACAGGTCCAGATGTGTACTGATAAGTTGGGGTCTAAGGTCTAATACTTATGCCAATGTTAAAGTAGGAGAAGCGTCTAGAGGATTCCACCCCCCCAGAGGTTCTTGGAATTTCTTGTCTCCCTGCCCTGGCCCCAGATTGTCTTGGGTCACAATAGGTTAGTGTTAACCTCCTTTTGTAAGAGAGACCAGGCAAGGCCTTTGTGAAGTGCAAGCGTGGTAAGTGGCAGCTCCTCCTAATCATTAACTCAAAGTGACCCATCCTGCCAACACCTAGCTTCTCTTTGTCTCACTGTCGGGGACCAAAACACAAAGACCAACTGGCACCCACAACTAGTCGTATGGCCCAGGCTACAGGCACCAAATGGTTAGGACAAGAAAATATAAACTTTCTAAAAGTGGAATTTTTAGATTTATTACTTAAAATCAGATGTTAGCATTAAAGAGGGTTTTACATTACAACTTTTTAGACACACAACGTGACATTCCTACTTGCTCCCAATTGAAAATGAGCACTTATTACATGTAATGAGGTAGCCCAATGTTATCAAATGGGAGAGCTTGGCCTTGCAGTAGTGAAAAACAAATTTAAGCGTTTTTCACTACAAGGACATGCAAAACTTGAAAGTATATGTCCAATTTTTTTAATACATTACACTCTGCCCTATGGTCAGTTAAGGCCTACTGTAGAGGAATGTGTATGTATTAAAAATGGCTGGTTGCACCTGTCAAAAAGTTTATTTTGCAAGGTCAAAATGTCAGTTTAAAACTGCACACACACTCTGCAATGGTAGGTGTGAGAAATGTTTGCAGGTCTTCTTAAGTGAGTCGGTCAATAAGTGCTGCAGGCCCACTAGTAGCATTTAATTTACTGGCCCTAGGTACATGAAGCACAATTTTACTAGGGTCTTACAAGTAAATTAAATATGTCACTTGGGTATCAACCAATTCTATCATGTTAAAGGGAGAGAGCAGAAGCACTTTAGCACTGGTTATCAGTCGTAAAGTGCACAGAGCCGTAAGGCCAAAAAATATGAGATCAGAAAACATGGGAGGGATAAAGGCAAAATGTTTGGGGGTAAGACCACCTTAAGACTGACAGGTATAACTTATAAACTCATTTCTATACTATGTGTATCCAGTCATGTGATACAATTTAGTGAATGTGCAAAATAATGTAATTACTAATTATTTTATTTTACCATTTTCATCACGAAGTCTGCTCTTTAGGTCGAGCATTCGAGACCTCTTGTACATACTTAAGTGTATACTTTTATACTTCTTTGTGGGGTCTCTACTTTTTCACTGGTTTGTTTCAGTGTCCTTAAAAAATCCTTGCTTGCTAGTGGTCAATCCTCGCTCTTTGTCCCACCTTTTCCACAGTTGTACACTCCCCTGGAGCATGGCCCTATTACTTGTACCCTTCCACTTGTGCCTATATAGCATGTGCTTAGGGATTACTTTTTTCTTAGGCTAATAGAATTTGACCAGAACGCTGGATGTTTCAGTGGCTTCAGTCTGTTTCTGTTGACAGGGCTCTAGTCTATTACTTATTTTCATCTGCAGTCATGTGTGACTTTGTTTATTCCATTCCTTACTCTTCCTCGTGGATTTTCTGTTCTTGCATTGCAAATGCTTGTTCTTTTTGTCTGTCTCTGCAAGCTCATGTGGGTTCTTTGAACCAGCCGCGTATGTCAACTGTTTTACTTTTTATTTTCAGTTTGTGTGGCAAGAAAATGCTAATAGCTCCAACTTGAGCGAACGCGAGACCCATTGCAGTTCCAATGCTTGTTTTAATAATAATCAGAAAAGTATACTTTAGCTGATATAGATATGTATTAGGCAAAGAGATATCTTCAGCTTCCTGGGAGTTTCAGGCAAGCTGAGCTCAGAGCCAGCAAGTCCTTATTGGCATCGAAATGCCATAATGAGGACAGAGAGGGACTTTTCCATGTACAAAAACAAACTAAACAACATATGTTTTGTTCAGCTATAGCATGCAGGCTAGAAATCACCTAAAGAAATGTAGAAAGGTGTTTTTGGTCCTATGACAGCTTAGCTGGGGGGGTAGTTTGAAGGTGGTGGTAACCAAAGACTGATTGTACTATGTAGTGCAATCAGTTACTGCAATTATATCACAATTTTGGATTTTTTTTATATGTTATTTACTAATCACTTTCAT
Source organism: Pleurodeles waltl (assembly GCF_031143425.1). Lineage (NCBI taxonomy): Eukaryota > Metazoa > Chordata > Amphibia > Caudata > Salamandridae > Pleurodeles > Pleurodeles waltl. Next base: position 607,002,900 of record NC_090438.1, read on the forward strand.
TGCCACTGTTGTATTTATTTTTAGAGTTACAAAAATATACATTATGTGCACTGAACTATGATGTTAATTTTTTTAAAGTATTTACAATATTTACAATATATTGTGTGAATTGCTTTTGTGTGTCCATCTATGGTGACAGGAGTTTCAGAACTCACTAACAAAACAAAAACTCCTGTACTCCTGTTGATGCCCATTTTGCACCCTCCTCCAGTAGCACCTATGTGGTTCATTGATTAAAGTCTAGCAGATTCTCTGCCTCTGTTTGGTAAGTTGGCTGAGCCTTTGTTTTGTCAGTGGGTTTAAAGTTTCTAAAACTGAGCTATATTTTTGCAATGGTGCCAAAAAAGTATCACACTGGTAGCTCATGGAGGTCTACCTCTGATTAGCTCTCTCTATTCTCCACTTCCCTCATCTGACTCCACTCCTCCCACCTTCAAAGCCACAACAACTCAATGTTGCCTGCTATCCATAACATTTCTCACTGTTCTGCCTCCACCCATCGAAAGGAGAGTCGTTCTGGGTAAACCTTCCTTACCGGTTTCAGTTCTATTTCTTCTGTCAAGTTTGTTCGAGAATTTGAGAAATGGGAACAAGTGAATGATTAGTGCTTTCAGAGTCTGTAAAAGGATTGTAAAATAAACCGTAACTTAGTTTTAAATTCTCTGACAAGAAATGACAAAGTCATTATAATTTCTCATTACATTGACCTGTAGTGCATCTGCCAACAATTTTTTTTAAACAATATAGGTGATACTGAAATCATACAAGACAAATTAAAATGGCCATCTAACCTGATGTATATTTAAGATTTCACAAAAGCAGTGAATTCAGATGATCAGTTCAAATTTCAAATGTTTTTCTAGTACCCATCTGTCAATTCTCCTGACCCTAGACTTGGCTTGCCTAAGGTATGGGTGACTCCTCCCTGAAGCCACAATGCCTACATACCAACTAGAATTGTATAGTGGGCCATTGTCTAAAAGGTAGCATACTAGATCTGGAATGAATAGCCTTTCAGCAAAAAAAAAAAAAAAAAGTCAAAAATAGTACAGAGCTGAGCTGAATAGTATCCATGAAACTAGAACAAGATTGGAAAAAGAAAAAGGAAACTAGCCAAAAATGTTTAAGGTGTGTTGTATTGCTAGATAGAAGACTGCAGATCTTTTATAGCAGAAAACAGGAAGTTCTAAGCGGTGATATGTGAGAAAGTAGATCATTAGTGGGGGGGGGGTGGATAGCTCTCCGCCACAAATAATAATGTCACTGTTCTTGTGAGGTCTAGTAAAGGTTTCAGTTATTTAAACCTGAGATCAACCACTTGTAGCTAGTTCACAGAGCAGATTAGGCTTAATTTAAGAAAATGCATAAAGCATTTAGAAATACCAAAGCAGTTAAAAGGGTGAAAAGATAACACAATAAAAATCTCACTCCAATTAATAAACATGGATAGTTATTAAATAAACAAAATTACAGCAAAACGTCAAAAAATTCTAAAAGGAGGACTGGAGAAATAATTTTTTAAGTTTAAATTGAAAACTAGTGCCAAAAAGCATTAGACGCCTACTGAAGTCATCTGGTTGCACTTGACCGGAACTTAGGTGCACTTTACGGCCAACCACAATGGAGCGTGGGCCGGATACTGAAACCAGGCTGAGCCAATCTGAAGTTTTAACTTCTGTCTTAGTCACTGGCAACAGGAAAAGGCTCCACAAAGTGGGACAGCCATCGCACAAGGTCTCAGTGAAGCTATTGACTTTTGGTAGGAAGAAATATAAAATTTGCACCCAAGGTTAGGCAATGAGGGAAGGCAGCAGTCCCAAACCTCTGAGGTCACAGGAGGGTTGGGGCTACTGCCATCCCTCATTGGCTGACCGAGGGAATCAGCAGTCCTTACCCATCACAGAGTGGGATGCAGTCAGTGAAACTGCTGACCCCACCCCATTCCATGATGAGGTATCATTGATTGGCATTCGGCCCTGGGCGCTTCAGGACTTAAAACTGAAGCACCCAGGTCCGAAGCAATCAGTGACACCCCCCCTCATCATGAGTGGGAGGGCCTCGAGGCACCTTTGCTAGGCTGAAGAGATCACATCTACAGGGCACATATCCAGCTCCTGGCTGCCTGACCTGAAGCAGAAAGAGTATCTGTCAGACTGACTTTTGTTCAGTCTGACAGATACTCTTCAGGTCAGGAAAAAGATAGGGGAGAGTGGCCCATCAGCCCATACGGACGGGCCGCTGCTGCCATAAGGCCTTGAAAAAGTCTAACTTTGGCTAAAAAACACTCATTGTCCTCATATCTCGCTGAGAGAACTTTTTGGAATGTCTCCTGATAACAATGGTATCCCACTTGTGTGGCTGGTTCTAGTGCCCACAACAGGAAGAGATCAAAACTAGGGCCTTGTAAAGTCTACAGGGTCTTTGCCTGGGCCCTGGTTTGTTCTGTTCTGGTCATGGGTGCTAGCCCAGATGTGCAAGTGCTGTACTGTTTTTGTTCAGAGACATGATGGAACGCTTTGTGGATATTGCAGACATGTGAGGAAAATGTCAGTTTGAGCCCATTTTTGAGGTTTACGTGGCACTACTTGCAGGAAAATGTCCTGGGATCCCACCTGGGACCCATGTGGGCCACACCACTCTGGTTTCCTCTGGGTGCCTAGTTTTCAGAAATTTCTGTGTTTTTGGTACTTTTTCTTGGTTGTCGGCTGACCCCTAGAGTCTGAATAGGACAATAATTTATTATGGCATATGAAACAAAATTGGTATTTAACCTCACTCTATTGGCCCATATTTAAAAAAAAAGAGAAAAATCGAAATTTCCTCTCACTTGCCATGGAGATATGAATGCATTAGTCCACGGGGGGCAGTGAGATTTTTGCAGCTTTCAGAGTGAGGTCCGATGTCTGGATGAACCAGCACCGATCCCATTGAGTCTTTTCAAAATACAATGGCCTCCAGTGGCCTTTCTGTCCACCTGGGTGGGAGATTGGAGGCAAACTCCCCTTTCCCCCAGAGGATCAGAAAGACTGAGGTGCTTCTTTTCGGGTTGAGTATAACCCAATGTTAAGGTGGGATGCCCCTGCATCCCTTTCATGCTCCACTGTAAAATCCCTGATGTCTAGTAGTCTTTCTAACCCCCCGGGGTTAGACCAGAGGTAAACTCTGAATCGGGATAAAACTTCTACCTGCCCGGGAGGGAGAACAATTATATTACCCCTTTTGAAGTGGAGGTAGGGGCCAAAGCCCGGGTGGGTCGTCCCCATTTTTTGTGCCATTTTGAAATCCCCAGTACCTAGTGTGAATCTGGCCACCTCATAGGGGTGTAAACTTGGGGCAAACTCCCATCTGAATCCATTGGTCCCTCGTGTCTGGTTAACCTTTTGTCCCCAGGCCTCAGGGGGAAGGAAATTGGGGAAAAGCCACCATCTTACATCAAGGGGGGGGCTGAAAGGCTATGATGGGAGCAAGGCATGATGCAAGGTGGGACAACCTCCACCCCTTTTTTGTCTCACTGTAAAATCCTTGGTGTCTGGTGGTCTTTCTGCCCCTTCACAAGGGGGGCTAAAAAACTGTATTGACCCCTTTGGAGTCGGGCATGGCCCATTGCCAGGTTGAACTACTCCAAATATTCCTGGTGTTGAGTGGGCTCACTAACCCCCATGTGGTGAGAGATGGAGGAACCTCCCCCCCCCCCCCCATCTGCCTCCCTCGCAGGGGGCAGAATGATTGTATTGCTACCTTTGGGGTGGGTTATGGCCTTGTGCCAATGTGGGCTGCCCAATCCCTTTCCATAAACCTGGATAAAATTCCCTGGTTTCAACTGGACATTCTGAACTCCTGGGGGCTGAAAGGGGGTGGGTACCTCCATCCCCCCCACCACCCCCACCCCCAGGGGGGCAGAGCATATGATAGTGTCAGGAAAATGGGATGAGAAAAGGTGCATGTCCTGAGGGCCTCTTCCTCACCCCCAAAGTCATCCCTGGTGTCTAGTGGAGTGGATTCCTGTTTTGGGGTATCCCGCTCTGGCATTACAGTTTGACCCCCTGCAACTATCAAGAAGTGAAGCCATTGGGCACTAATGGTGCCCACTGGTTTCAATTTCAATCGCAGTGATGTCACCATGCTCAAAAATGAGTTTTGGATGTGAGGGAAGCTCTGCCCTGTGCCTTCAAAGCATTTTCGGAAAAGAAAATATTTCTGGTGATTAGACCAATCCCGTTGACCAGTTGCACTAAAAATGTTAATGGCTCAATTTTATCTATGAGCATTCCACAGGTGCCACTGTTCAACAATGCAGCGGCATTAACAACCTTTCCTTCTTATGTTCTTGTAGCAGAGAGTGAAACAGACACATTTGTATCAGCAATAATCATAAAGATCCATTATAAGGGAGCTGATATACTCCTTTTTTCTTCTCTTTAATAAGACAGTTTGGATTCTTGCTGCATTCTTAAGAGACCATTTAGCACAAGACTGAATCATAAATCAGCATCACCACAACTGCCCATACTTCTATAGGTTACATGTCACTTCTTGAGGTTACATGTCCTCTGAAACCTCTGATTGTCCAGACGGGGAAAAAACGGAACATTAGAGTACCTTCCACATCGCTTTCTCATTTTGCTTTGTTTCTCTTGAAATCCGTGTTCAATCAACAGCACTAAACCGATGAGTTTAGAAAATGAAGTGGAACACTGTGAGCAGAGCAACTCATTCTTAATTTCGTATTTCACCCAAGGCAGTTTTTAGCTGCCAGTTATTGAAAAGGAGTCTCACGAGTCATTGCACCTTTTTTAAAGTTAGTTTTGTATTCGTCTGTAGTAAGTAATTTTCTTAGTACATGAAAGAATTGATCCACATTACAAGGACCAATACCAATTCAGTGTCGCATTATCAAAATAAAACATGATTCTTCATTGCCCACCCCAATTTAAAGTCAAGTAATTCACCAAAAAGGAATTAAAATAAACCAACTAACCACGGAGAAGGCACAAATAATAGTTAATATTAGCATCCTGCTACATTGAGTTTCTGCCAAAACGGTGGGGGGAAAGGTAACAGAGTCAATAATGCCTATCATATAATTGTATTAATATTTTATTTATAGTTTCAAGTGTTATGGAGACAAAGTGAACAACATCAGTAACAAAGTCACCATCAGTATATATTCCAATAGCCAGCTTCAAGTAGTAACTACAGCCATACTCGTGTTCCCATATGCATTATAACAATATAAAACATGACATGTACATTACAGCAAACATATAGTAATTGTGTCTCATCCTGAGTGGACTGCAGGTATGCTTGTAAGCGTCCCCAAAAGTCTTTCGGCCTCGAAGGCTTCGGTATTTCTTCAGCATACAGTTCCTTGTAGAATTCCCCAGTAAGGCCATCTGAGCCAGGGCCATACCATTTGGAAGCTTTCGAATTGTGTCTTTGATCTTGTCTATCATTACAAGTTGTAGCAGTTATTCCTGCTGTCCGTTCGATAGCCATGCCAATGCTGCATCATCCAAATAAGCATTGCTCTCGGTCATGTGAGTGCAATATAGTCCATGATAGTATTGGTTGAATGCCTGGAGAATGGAGGGTGTCGTAATGTTCCGTCCAATTTGGATTGATTATCTTCACTATTTGATCACGACCCTTTGGCATTCTCAGTCTTTCTGCTAGACTCCAACCCGGGCAAACTCCCTCACCATACTTTTGTGCTATATGATGTTTTGATAAGAACTGCATCTCTTGTTTGACCAGATCATCATAGGAAGTGAGGTGTTCTCTAATCTCTGCCAGAGTGACTAGTTTTGGGTCATCAGCATAATCTATCTCAAGTGTACGCAATATATCTTCAGTTTGGACTAATTGATTTTGGATGCCCCTGTTTGTGACCTTGAAGGCCTCCCAGAGGACATCATTGCTTTCCACTGAACCCACATTAGTTGCAAAGTATTCTATAATAGCTTCTTTCACCTCCCCCTTCCGGAAGCCGGCATCTGAAAGAGATGATGGCTGAAATCTCCACGTATATGGGGTGGGAAGTGTGGAGGGTAGGCACAGTTTCAACTTCAACAGGGCATGGACTGATAGTGTCTTGGGCATACGTTAAATCTCATCCACCAAAGTGCTCAGTTCCCATGTAAGCAACCAATAATCCAGTCTGGACCACAACCCATGCATTGTTGAGGTGAAGGTACTCTCACACCCTTATGGTGGCGTAGCCTCCATATTTCTATTATTAGACCATATTCTTCCCTCCCCACTCTTAGGACACCTGCTGTATATTTCCCATGCCAGTTTGTTGTGGCAGATCTAAATATGTATTGAGGTCTACATCCCATGGAATAATTTGTGGCTTCAAAGTGTGGACACATCACCAGACAGTCTCGTAAAATCCCAGATCATCCACTTTCGGGACAGAGGTAGAGATCAATATTACTGACCAGTTCTGTATATACCTATGTGTATTGGCAATCTTTCTTGATCATCTTCTACGGTACGGGTCAATGTAAACCGCACTCCCTGCTTAACAAGTAACATTGCCCCCCTGGAAGACGACCAACATGATGACATCAATAGATAGATTGCATATCTGTTTCCAATGGCCTGTTCAGTGCTGTGTGTCAGATGGGTCTCTTGTAAAAAACACAATTTGCACCCTGTGTCTGTCTCGGTATGCAAAGACCATTCAGTTTTTTTTGGAGTTATTGAACCCTCTCACATTCCATGTTAACAATGTTATGTGCCCCTCGTGATTAGACATTTAGCTAGCATTAACAAGCGTGTCATGTCATGTGTCCACATGGATAACGGGTATACTACAGTAACAGTCATGTAGTAGGCCAGTGTTTGCCAATCTGGGGTCCGCTGCCCTCCAGGGGTCTGTGGCGCATTCTCAGGGAGTCCACAGGCCTGGGCCGGCAGGAAGGCACTTCTCCAGCTGGGGACTCTGAAAGAACAGTGTGTTTTTATATTTATTACTTCCTTTGTGCAGCAGTTTTAAAAGCACTGCAAAGTTCCTTGTACATCCTTTGGGCAAAAATAAAAGCATCAAGATAGCTCCGGTGATTAATGTATCTGCTGGAGAGAGATGGGAGTTTTGTCTAGTGGCAGTTTTGACTCATCTAAAGAGGCTCAGTTGGTTATTATGCCTGCTGCGAAGCACATGTATCATGCAAAGAACATTATTTAATGTGCATAGCACAGTGGGTTACTGCTTTAGTTACAGAGGTTCTTTTGTTACTGAGCAGTTCATAAGTTGCAATCATAATCTGTCACAGTGAGCTATAAACTGCCACCAAAGAGTTGCATGCAAACTGCATGGCACAAATTAGAATGATATGTTTTTCCCGCTAACCACTGTGTTATGTTCTGATTCCTAAGTTTGTGCTTTTCCAGACCAAGTGATGTTAGAAAATGCCTACCAGTGTGGATGAAAAGTGAATCCCACACCTTGTAGTCCCCTGTAAAGTGCTCCAAACCCTGCACCGGTATGAGAGGTGCTATAACACAAATTAATTACACATGATGGAGAGGCTTTGAGGAGATGAGAGGCCCTAAAGGTTTCACTCCCTTTCCCCACCACATATTTATGTGGAAAAGCTTTCGCAGATCTTTTGTACCTAAAAAATAAAAACGGAAATTGCTTGGGAAATGTAGAATCTGACCAAAGGATTCAGCTTTCCTAAATAAAACTAAACATTGAAAAGTTGGTCGCCAAAATGCAGCATCAACCTTCCCATTAACATTTTTGATTTTTGCATATTTTTCAATAGAAAATAATTATCTCTTGTTAAAAATGGGATTTCTGGTTGGCTAGGGTATGCACCTTAGCCAGGCAGAACCCACCAACGCTAGTCAGGGCAAGGGAGTTACACCTCCAAGATAACCCCTAGTCACCCCCTTGGTAGCTTGGCATGAGCAGTCAGGCCCAACCCGGAAGCAATGTGTAAAGCGTTTGTACAACCCACACAACACACGTGACAAAATATATACTCCACAAAGTAAATACAACACTGAGCTATGTAAAAATAAACTATATTGCACAAAACATAATTAGACCAAACATTACATGTCAGAAATACCCTGCTACCTTAGCAGTTGTCAGAATGTTACACAGGTTACTAATACTCTGCAAGTATAAGCAGTAGTCACATTAGAACATGTACGTACTAAGGAGCCTGCAACATAAGCAGTAGTCAGCAATCACATTACAAAAGAAATGCATTTTTAAAACCTATGGCAAGTCACAGAATCATTTCCTCCTATCATGCCCATGTAAGGAACCGCAGGACGTCTATGTAATGTATCAAGAATACAGGTTAACACATCAATCCATATGAGGATATTTAGGGACAGTATGTGTCTTTTTTAGAAAATACCTGTAGTGTGATGAGCGGGCACTTTTTAGTGCCAAGAGGATCCAAATGTGGGGCTTCCAGGCGCTCCTATGTACAAAACGTGCACCGTTTCATGAGAGGGTGGTACGCACCTCCTCTGTTTTGTCTAACGAGGCTCCTCCTGGGACCTATGATTTCTAGGCAGCCCCCGCAGGCCACAACTAGCCCTTCAGCGAGGGGCTACAGCCTGTGGTGTGTCCCGGCGGCGCAAAGAACCTCTGTTGATGCTCCCCTACTAACCGCAGGACTCTGTGCTCTGGCAGGAGCCCAAAAACCCCAGTGGGTGCTGTTAGAAATGGGATCTTTGGTTGGCAGTCAGGTTACCTCCTGTCCAAGCAAGGACCCTCTCTCTAGGCAGGGTAAGTCACACACAATCCAAATTATCCTGTGCCCACCCTCTGGTAGCTTGGCATTGAGCAGTCAGTCTTAGCTTAGAAGGCAATGCAATAAATCATACAATAACACAGTATAAACACCACAAGAATACACCACACAGGTTTAGAAAATACAGAATATTTATCAGGATAAAATAAGGTCAAAACGATCAAGATTTGATAAGTACATGTTGAAATATCACTTTAGAGAATGTTAAAAAGAGTCTTAAGTTCTTAAAAGCAATAAGCGTCTCTTGCAAGCACAAACTACCTGGTTTGCATCCAAATTATCCACAAGGGACCGCAGAGCTGGAGATACGTGGAAAAAGGGGAAGTGTGCGTTGGTTTCTCCAGGTGCACACAGACGATGCGTCAATATTTTTCACGCAGCCAGGGCCTTGCATCGATTTCCGGCGCGCTGACTTGGTTCCTCTTCGGGTTGCGGGGTATTTGGACTCCCCGGGGACGATGCAGAGAAATCCTGGGTGTGCAGGACGAAGTCATAGGAGCTGCAGCGATGCAATGGGTGATGTTGGGAAATTTCTGTCGCACGGTAGGCGCTGCGTCGATTATTCTCGCAGGAAGTTGGGCTGCGTTGTTCCAGCTTGGCTATGAGTTGATCCAGTGGGCTGTACATCGAAGTTCCAGTCGCAACGCTGGTGCTGCATCGATCTCCACTTGTGGAGTCGGGCTGCGTCGTTCCAGTTCAGCCTGCAGTGATTTTCTCACCGCAATGCAGGCTGTACATCGTTTCTGGCAGGCTGTGCGTCAACATTTCACCGCACAAGGAGTTCTTTGCAGAGATGAAGTCTTTTTGGCCCTAAGACTTCAGAAAAAAGGAGGCAAGCTCAAGTCAACCCCTGGAGAGCCTTCTCAGCAGAGCCAGAGGGCAGCAAGGCAGCAGGGCAACAGTCAGGTGAGTCCCTTGGGAAGCCAGGCAGCTTCTCTCGGCAGATTGCAGGTTCTGTTTTAGAGTTTCTTCCCCAGTGGTATCTTGTCCAGAAGTGCCTGAGTTGGTAGGGTCAGAGAACTGATTTAAATACCCAGATGTGCCTTTGAAGTGGGAGAGACTTCAAAGAGTGGCTTAGAAGTGCACAAGGTCCCCTTTCAGTTCCATCCTGTCTGCCAGAGTCCCAGTAGGGGGTTTGGCAGTCCATTGTGTGAGGGGAGGCCAATGTCCTTTCAAATGTAAGTGTCAGGCCCTCCACCCTCCCAACCCAGGAAGACCCATTCAGTATGCAGATGTGTGCAGGTGTGACTGAGAATCCTGTGTTTGGGGTTGTCTGAGTGAAATGCCAACTAACCTAGCCAGACGTGGATTGTAAGGCACAGAAGGATTTAAGTGTAGAGAAATGCTCACTTTCTAAAAGTGGCATATTAAGAATAGTAATATTAAATCCAACTTCACCAATAAGCAGGGTTTTCTATTACCATTGTGGCCATACTAAATATGACCTGGTTACTCCTTTCAGATCAGAATCTACCACTCAAACAGTGTATGAGGGTAGCCCTAATGCTATCCTATGAAAGGAGCAGGCCTCACAGCAGAGTAAAACTAATTTAGGAGTTTTACATAACCAGGACATATAGAACACATGTTTTCATGTTCTGCCCTTTACCTACATAGCACCCTGCCCTATGGGCTACCTAGGGCCTACCTTTGGGGTGACATATGTAGAAAAAGGGGAGTTTAAGGCTTGGCAATTACTTTTAAATGCTGAGTCGAAGTGGCAGTGAAATTGCACACACAGGCCTTGTAGTGGCAGACCTGAGACATGGTTAAGGCCTGCTTATGTGGGTGGCACAACCAGTGCTGCAGGACCACTAGTAGTATTTAATTTACAGGCCCGGTAGTACACTTTGCTAGGGACTTACAAGTAAATTAAATATGCCAATTGGGTATGAGCCAATGTCACCATGTTTTAGGGAGAGAGCATATGCACTTTAGTACTGATTAGCAGTGGTAAATGGTGCAAAGTCCTAAAGCCAGCAAAAATGAGGTCAGAAAAAGAGGAGGAAGGCAAAACGTTTGGGGTGACCCTGCAGAAAGGCCCTTTCCAACAGGTGCCCAAAAATGAGGAGCGGGTAACCTCCGTTGAGGTCTCACTCCCGCTCTGACTCCTTCTGTGATCCGGGCTGCAGTGGTGACGGGGCTCACAAGCAGGAGCCTGATGGAGCCCTTCGATCGCGCTCCACCAGCCCAGGTTGCGGCGGTGATACACGAGCAGCAACGCTCTACTCCAGCACGGGGACAATGTTAACGGGTCCCGGGTTGTGGGGGCGATTCCTTCCACCAAAACGTGCTTCCCAAAGCGCTAGGGGCAATTAAGACCCTGGGTCACAGCAGTGAATTATTCTTGGTGATCAGGCGCTATGAAGCGCAGGGGCACAGAAAAAGCACTCACCCGGCGCTATATAAGAAGCCTAGCAGCACTCCTCGTCCTGGTGCATTGCAGGGGTCATGGGCCATAGTACCCTGCCCCTGGAGACAGGAGAGGGGTAAAATCACAGGGCTAGCAGGCCCCAACAACAGGCCAGCACAAGGGATGTAGATGGTGGCAGTTCCTCCTGGTGACCTAGCATGTCACTCGTCAGCACAGCAGCAGCAATCCAAGGTGGGTCCTGGTGAGTCCATTCAATAACGTCCTATGTCTCTTCATGTATAAATTGGGGGGAAAATCCCCTTTACTTACACTCAGTTTACAATGTGTTTCACAAACAGAGGGGAGAGGAGGTTCCAACCAGTTACAACTGGTTCTGGGAGTGCCCCCTCTCTCCTCCAGCACAGGCTCCAAACATCAGTTGGGGGTAAATGACCCTATTGTGTGAGGCCAGGGCACAGCCTCTACAAATGCAGGTGTGCCCCACCTCTCCCTTCTCCCAGCCGAGGAAGACTATTTAATATGCAGATGCACATCTGTGACACCTCCACCCTACCCTTGTTCAGACTGTCTGAAAAGTATGTACAAAGCCCAACTGTCACTCTGCCCAGACGTGAATTGGCATCATAAGCACAGAGAAATGCTCACTTTCTAGAAGTGGCATTTCTGTAATGATAATAAAAAATCCACCTACATCAGCAAGCAGCATTTTTCACTACCATTACAACCATACCAAACATGACTACGCTACCCCTCATAAATCAAACAATAACCCCTACACATAAGGCAGGGCATTTCCAATGCAATCTTATGAGAAGGCAGCACTCACAGCAGTGAGAACCCAAATAAGCTGTTTGTCACTACCAGGACAAGCCACGCAAACAGGCACATGTCCTGCCTTCTACATACATAGTACTCTGTCCATAGGGCTAGCTAGGGCATCCTGAACGGGACTTACATGATCTCCCACATTTTCCCAATTCAGAAAGGACCTCATAACTTAGCTCTTCACCTGATCTCATCTAACCTTCACTTACCACTCCCCACCCCCCAGCACCTTGAGACCCTAACGGGTTCTTCCTTATCGCCACGATCTTCATGTATTTACTGATTGATTGATTGATAGTAAAAGGGGAGTTCTGGGCACTTAAGCACTGATTAGCAGTGGTAAAGTGCCCAGAGTCATAACTTCATAACGTCAACCAAAAAGGGTTAGAAAAATATTGAGGAAAAGGCAAAAAGTTTGGGGAATCACCCTGTAAAAGGGCCAGGTCCAACATATTTAGTAATTTGAATATTTGTTTAGTGTGTACTTGCTTGTGTATGTTTTGTGAATTACTGTTTTAATGTTTGAAATTTAAATCACACAAATTGCTTGGGGGTCCCCGGCTTCCAGTAATGATTCAGTGGGGGTCCTCAAGAGTCAAAAAGTTGGGAACCACTGTAGTAGGCTCAATGACAGTGGTGACTTGGGCAGCAAACACACAACCTATCCCTCACCCACTTCAGTAGTCCCAACTTGCTAAAAAAAGATCCCTTACCAAAGAACATCAAATTACACATTTCATCCTTAAACTACAACACAGAGAAAAACAAAATACTTATCAAAGGCATTGGGTGTTCCCTCATGGGGGCCTCCATGTTCCCAGTGCTCCCCCGCAAAGCGGAGGGGGCCTAGATGTCCATTGTTCTAACAGACCTCGGTGGGTCTCTCTGACAGACGAGCCCACTATAGAGAGTGTAATTTAACCGTACCATCTAGAAGGTTAGCGTCATTTAAGTGTTCATACTCGTCCTGGTGCCGCTGAGGGCTAGAGTTGCGCTGAAGTTCTTCCTTATCGCTGTCTGTCATGTGCTGATTTATTTTCCAAATTATGAAGGATAAAAAAATTCTTTAGCTTCTTTGACTGTTGAGAAGATTTTTGGTTTCCTCTATGTTCAACTCCAAGGCGCTGATGGAGCAGAAAAAGAAAGACTAACAAATATTCATATCTCATGTAACAAAATCGTATAAGGTAGTGTGATTTTAGTAAAGAAAAATAATGTATGTGGGAAAATGTGCCCACGAGGTAGTTTGCCATTATTATAAACGAGCTTAATTAATCATGAAGAATTGACAATGTAGTAATCCGTCATAATTGCAAATGTATTCGATGATTTTCTTGTTGAAACTGTTATATGCTTAGCTTAAATTTTGCGGAGGCTGTGGCCTAGTTTGCCTGGTCTCAAATTTAACTGCGTGGTTTTCACTTGTATTACCAAAAATGCATTTTAACTTTAAGGCTGTATTTTTCCAGTAGAAATTACTAATACACTTATCTCAAGGTTTCGTGCTAGGCTAGTTTCATCCCCTTTGAAGCAAGGACAGTTTCTGCAGGTGCAGACAATAAAGACACTGATACAGAAACAATTGGCAAACTTTGTTGCAACTTGTGTTCCAAAGCTCCAAGGACACCTTATGCATAAATGAGTACTAAGAGAAAGACACTATTCATTGGTCAAAAAGAAGCCACCCTATGAACCCTCCAATGGAAGACCCTGAAGAATTTGGAACGTTTCTTACTTAAACCCATCGGACAAAGAGAAGTCAGCCATTTTCTTTGATGCCATTTTGAAGCCAGATTCAAGACGCCATTTTAAATGACACTTTGATGCCTTTTCTCTGTCGCAGAGAAAGAGACTTTAAGAATTCTCACCCTAGAGACTTTAATTTTAATTTTGCCCCGTCTTGTCCATGCAATAACTTTTGCCCCAACTTCCTTGCTGCCGCAAGGAAACTTGCTTTAACTTTGCCCCTTTGAAATCTGCCCCATGCTGATCGAACCGGTACCTGAGGGACGAAGACTTTTCCTTGAATGCTGATTGTATTTGGTAATTATGAAAGGATAATTGTATAATGCATTGTGTTTTCCTTTTAGGTACCAACTGCTTATTTTGACAGAGCCCAAGCTAGAAGTTTTTCTAAATTCATGTTGTCTAAATTAGTTTTGCATGAAGCCCCACATGCCAATGCTAATTAGAGGTTAGTTGAGGTATTCATTTGATGCACCATGCTAAATTGAAATCTTGTTATGCTGACCGATGTATGCAATTAGTCAAATTCAGTTGCTTATATTAGTGATTTGCATTGCTATAACCGAGTGCTTTATAATCCAGATTTTGCGTAGATTGTGTTTCTTCTGTCGCTATGGACAGCTAGTAATGTTCGTATGCGTATACCGTTTGATTTTGAGACTTACTTATATTGTGCTAGCTTTGTTAATATAGGGAAATAAACTCATTAACCTTTAATAAACAGGTGTGGTTATTCACGACTGAAAGGTCATGGTGTGTCTAATTACTGATTTTCCGTTTGACTAATTTGTTGTTTGATTATTAATTGAGTATTGGGTATTGATTATAAATGGTTATTGATGATTGATTTGAGTGATCCGACTATTCTTGGATGAGGAGAACCCAACTCAATCAAAAGGTTCACCGACCTCCAGCGTGTCCAAGCACAAGTAATTTATAAAAAGACTGGACGCGCTATCAGTAGATGGTAGCAGAGATTGATGGTTTAGCCCTTTGGGACCCCATCCGAACAATAGACGGATTCAAGTTAGAATTTCTTTTGATAAAACAAGTTAGAGAGATGATGATTCCCTAAATCCCCAATGACTTTCCCGGAATCTCGGAGCTTGCGAATGGAGGAAATGGAGGTGTGAGAATGTTTTCGGCGTTTCTAGTGACGGTATGAGTGAAGTTAGGGTTTTGACTTGCACAGCTTAAGCCGCAGATGAATTGTGAAGTTTGTGAGGATTTTAGGGGGTTACGAACTCCAATCAAAATTTTAGAGGAGTGATACTCCAAAGTGTGAGAGTAGGCAAGTCGTCGAACTTCATATGTGTGTAGCGCTTTGTGCAGGAAAAATTGTCCACGTGGTTGTTGATGTTGAGACGGGCCCTGCTCGGTCAAGAGACTCCGGAGTATGTTGAAAAGTGTATGAGACACTTGATTGATGTTGTAATTTGTTCGGTTTAGTAGGTTGATCGGGCGTGGTCAACAAGTCAGTACGAATGTTGAGGAATAAAAGAACATTTTCGACATTGAGAATTGACGAATTCTAAGGCGCGCTAGAATAGTTCATTGATCAGTTGAGAGTAAAGTTTGCGGGTCAAATTTTGCTTGCGAAAGTGGGAAACCGAGAAAGATGGAATAACTGCTGAGGCTAGTGAAAAATCCCTAAGGTTTCTGAAGCGATTGTATTACCCTTCCTGTAGTAAACCTACAGATTTGTTTTCTTCTTTTTGGTTAGTGCTCGCGTTATATTGCAGAAATTAGTTTTGGGTGAAGCTGAATGAAGGAGGACAAGCCGCGAGACTTTGCCAGCTGCTGTGTGAGTGTGACGTCACTAGGAGCCGCGCTGGTTGGTGAGAAGGGTCGCTCACGGATAGGACGCAGTCCGTGAAGCGCAATTGGTGTGGATAGGCAAGCGAAGAGTATTCCGGGAATTAAAGTCACTTATTGAATACATTTTAAAGAAAATAAAAGAGGGAAAGATGACATTTTTCAAAGCACTTAAGAGTGCCTTGAGGGGAGATGTATATATTAAAGCAAATGCAGGAGAAGAAACACTGCCTGAGGGTACACCAGCTTACATCGTGATTGAAGAAAAGGGTGTCGCACCATGTCTTTGGTTAAAGCAATGGTGTAAATTAACAGAAAAGCATGGAAGTGTAGCATTCCCTATCCATGGGTCGTTTAATCTAAGAGTTTTGGAGAGTCTAAGATTTGCACTGTACGACATGAAAGTACCTCCAAAACCAGCACAGTTTGAAGCATTAGCAATTTGGGAACAAATGGCTAGAATGCAACTACAAAAGAAATTTGAAACAAGAGTGAGAAAAGTAGAAAAGACACTAGCGGACGCTAGATGGGATAGTACTAAAAAGGTTTGGAGATCAGATATATTGCAGGGAATTAAATTGTTTCTGGCAATTACTGACGAAGCAGACACGGAAGGAAGGAAAGCTGCCTATAAAACAAACAGGAGTCAGTCCAGAGATAGAGAAAACAATAGAAATTCGAAAAGGTCAGACGAATCAGACGATGAGGAGTTCATTCTGCAATTGCTAAATGACCGCCCACCACCATATGTGGAAAGCGAAAATGGCCCAACCACTAGTACTGCCCCTCCAGAACCAATACAGGGTACTGTAACACCGAATATGAGAATATTGCAGAGGCAAAGTAGTCCCGATATGCCTTTTACACCAGAAATACCACAAGTTCAGAGAATATATCCTGACGTGCCTAAACTGAAACCTGTCAATGATTATCAGCCACAGGTTCAAAGGCTCTGTTATGATGAGCATAATTTGGAAATGACTTCTAACTTAATGGTGCAGGGAGGACAGAATTACCAAAGACCGACATTGATTCAAACCGAATCAAAACAAATTTTGATGCCTCAAAAGCAGATGCAAGAAGTGCCAAAATGCATTCAAACAGCAGAAAACGAGTCAGATATATCCCAGCAATGATAAACCATAATGTGGTAATTAACATGCCACAAAATTTGGGGAACAGACAGAATCCGGACGCAATATCTCTGCCTATCACTGTGGGTCCACCAGTACCATTATATATACAGGCAAAGTCAAATGTATGCGATCAAGGCATAGTGACACAAAATGAGACAGGAAGGAGATACATAGAAAATACCCAAGAAACAACTCCAGTAGGAACACTGCTAAATAGATCTGGGTCTTTGTTGGAATTTAGTCCAATTCCAATGTGTGCTCCGTCAACTGTGGTAAGGTCAAGTCCACCACTAATAGTACCGTTAACTTCAAAAACAGAAATGTTACAGAAACCATCAGTAGCAGTAGATGTAAATGCCACATTAATGGGATTGAACGCGCAACAGTTAACACAATGGTTGAACAGCCTGAACTCCCCACAGAGTACACCCAGCGGGAAGGGAGAAGAATATTTGAATAGAATAATATTGGGCATGGAAGCAGATGAACTAGTAGAGGGAATGATGGGTCTAAACAGGCTAGAATCATACACAGAAGAAGAGCTGAGATACATTTGCCCTAGAATCACAAGAGAAGTAAGCAGCTTACATAAGAGGTTACAAGAAATTGCAGACAGAAACAAAGTAGACATAGGTAAAACCAAACACTTGAGCAGAAGTTACAGGTTAGACTTTGAAACAAAAGATTTTGAACACATGAGGTCTGCAGGAATGAAAACACACCTTAAAGAGATACTGCAAAGCGCGCAGGTTTGGAGGTGTCTAGACAAATGGGAGAGCAGGTGGGTTAAGAAAAAGGACAAGAAGAAAGAGAGTACCCCAGACCGGAATGAGAAAGTACAACAGAATGATGATCTGATAACCATGTTACCGATGAGAGAAACGGCAGGGGGAAAACTTGTCCATGTACCATGGCACAGGTGCGATATTCAATCCTTTACGGATGATTACCCTAAGTTAAGAGAGAAACCGATCGAGTGGTATCAACAAACAGATAGATTTGTGAAACTCGCAAAATGTCTTTGGGAAGACCTGAATACTTTATTCGAAATTGTAGTTCCGGCAGATTTGTGGGAAGATTGTAAAAGGGCTGTAGGTTGGCCAACAAGTGAACCAGAAAAAGATAGGGACACAGGTGCACCATCGCCTACGGTAATGAGTTTATACGATAAGGTGATTGAGCATTTAAAAACAAAAGTTGCGTCGAAAAATGTGGATTGGCAGAGAATTGACAGAACAGCACAAGAAGTTAAAAAGTCGATACATGCATACTATGAGAGATTGTTGAAAGCATTTAAAAATTACAGTGGCACAGAAACGATTGAGGCAAAGGACATGCTCCATTTTGTGTTCAGATTTGTGGAGGGATTGAGACCCGAAATCAGCCAGATGATTAAAATGCATTTGATTTGTTGGCAATCAAAATCGATCGATGAAGTGTTGAATTATGCAAAATACTTCAGTGATGAGATTGAGACAAAACAGAAAAGGTTGAAAGAAAAAGTGATGGTGATGCAGATTAGAGCAGCTCAGACAGGTTTGCAAAGTTTTCAATAACAGTTGCCGCAGCAGCAACAGCAGGGAAATGCTATTTTACAGCCACAGATGAGAGGCAGAGGCCGAGGAGGTTTTGTGAATAAGGTCCTAATTTAAATACTGTCGTGATTCCAAATGGTATACAGGCAATGAAGAAGGTGATGCCATGTCACACGTGCGGAATCGTCTGGCATTGGAAACGGGAGTGCCCAATGATGGTGCAGGAAGGTGTAGGTCAGCAAAACAATGATGTCAATACATTTCAGAATATGAGAGGACCGAAATTGAGAGGTCCAAATCCAAATTTCCAAAATAATGTGAATCAGATGCAGGGTTTACAACCTATACAACAACAGCAGGTGCAAATGCCCAGTGTACAAATGGCACAAGCACAGCCAATGCAACAGCAGTTTCCTATGGTACCTAATCAGCAAATGCAAATACCCTTAGCACCAATGAATCAGCAACAAGAAATGCTTCCTCAATAGGTCACGGGTCAAGGAATGAATCAAAATGACACAGTACACCAATTCCCGTTACACAGTGAGAATGGAATAAACGATGTACAGGAGAGTGAAAGTTCAGATGAGAAGGGAAATTGTATGCTTGCAGCATCTCTGGAAGTTGATCAAAAGGGACCGTATGTGGAAGGAAGAGTTATGGGTCACAGCGTTTCATTCTTGGTTGACACAGGAGCTACACGCTCTACAGTCAGAAGTATCGAAGTACCAAATTTGCCACTTTCAGGGAGAACAGTTCAAGTAGTGGGAGTAGCAAATAGGTATCTGACAAACCCAATCACAGATCCAGTGCAAGTCAGAATTGGTAACTTTCAAGGGTCACATAAATTTGTGGTGTGTGACTCAAGTCCGATATCCCTATGAGGGAGAGATTTATTGTGCAAATTGGGATGCTCGATTATGTGCTCAAAGGATGGAATTAAAATTCAGACAAACAGTGATGAGGAAGAAGAGGACAGTTTAGGAGGGGACGAAGTGGAAACTGTCGATGAAGAGTATCCCCTGATTACTCTTTATCCAATGCTCACTGAAGCAGATATTCCTGCTGAGTTACAGGAAACAGTTGAAAAAGAAGTGTGGGATATGACAGGGAAAGAAGTAGGATTGGTTAAAGGAGCAGAACCAGTGAAAGTGACTGTAAAACCTAATGTAAATTTTCCTCAGACACCACAATACCATATGTCACAAGACACTCTCATGAAAGTCGCTCAACTCATTGATGAGTTTGTGAAACAGGGAGTACTGAAAGAAGTACTAAGTAGTCCATGCAATTCACCAATTATGGGACTAATAAAACCGAGTGGAAAGGTCCGAATTGTTCAAGATTTGAGAAAAATAAATGACATAATAGTCGAATGTTGTCACGTAGTACCAAATCCAGCTGTGATAATGTTTCAAATTCCCTGTGTTGCAGAGTGGTTCTCAGTCATCGACTTGTCACAAGCATTCTTTTCTGTGCCTCTTCATGAGGACAGCCAATTTCTCTTTTGTTTCAAATTCCTGGACAGAGTCTTCAGTTGGTGTCAAATTCCTCAAGGGTTTTCGGAGTCACCATCAATTTTCAATCAGATTCTAAAGAAAGATTTGGAATCATTGGAATTACCTTTTGAATCAACCTTAGTACAGTATATTGACGATTTGCTGATCGCATCCAAAACAGAAAATGACTGTACGGTTGACACTATTGCCCTATTGAACCATTTGGGAAGGATTGGACACAAAGGGCCTGATTCTAACTTTGGAGGACGGTGTTAAACCGTCCCAAAAGTGGCGGATATACCACCTACCGTATTACGAGTCCATTATATCCTATGGAACTCGTAATACGGTAGGTGGTATATCCGCCACTTTTGGGACGGTTTAACACCGTCCTCCAAAGTTAGAATCAGGCCCAAAGTGTCTCCTTCAAAATTACAGTTCTGTCAAAAGAAAGTGAAATATTTGGGTCACCAAATAGAGAAAGGGTCAAGAAGAATCATGAAAGAAAGAATAACAAGTGTACTTCAAATGAGTCCACCCAAGACGAGAAAAGAGGTGAGAAAGTTTTTGGGAATGGTAAGCTACTGTTGCCAATGGATTCCCAATTTCTCAACTCTAGCCAAACCTTTACTGAAACTGACCCAGAAAGATGCGCTGGATGAAATAGTGTTGAAAAGAGATGAAATGGATGCTTTTATTGAATTAAAGGAATGCATGTGCAGAGCTCCAGCTTTAGGTATGCCTGATTACACAAAGCTGTTCACATTGTTTTGTCATGAATGTGATGCATGTTCCTTGTCTGTCTTGACTCAAGCCCATGGTGGCGTGAACAGACCAGTAGCATATTTTTCACCTCCTTTGGATCCAGTCGCAGCAGCCTTACCAGGATGCTTGCGTGCTGTAGCAGCAGTTGGTATAAGCCTAAATCAGAGTGAAGGAATAGTGATGGGACATCCTTTAACAGTTATGGTCCCTCACTCAGTTGAAATACTTTTGACACGTTCCCGAACACAGCACATGACCGGTGCTAGGCATACAAGGTACGAGACAATAATTTTGGGATCACCCAATGTGCAGCTGAAAAGGTGCACTACGTTGAATCCAGCAACCTTGTTTCCCAGTGAAAATGTCGAAATTGAGAACGCCGAAGACATCGAGCACGACTGTCTTCAGGTGACTAAATTTTGTACTAAGCCAACACCTGATATCAAAGACACCCGATTGGAAGAAAATGATCAAATTATTTCTGTTGATGGTTCATGTTTGAGAGATGCACTAGGAATTTTGAAAGCAGGACATGCTGTATGTACAATAACCGGTGTTCCGGAAGCATCTTGGCTTCAGGGAGTTTACTCTGCACAGGTGGCAGAACTAGTAGCCCTTACTAGAGCTTGCCAACTTTCCGCATTAATGAAAGTCACCATTTACACTGACAGTCAGTACGGATTTGGAATAGTGCATGATTTTGGACAATTGTGGTCACAGAGAGGCTTCATGACCTCTTCAGGATCACCAGTGAAAAATGGTGAAAGAATAAGAGAATTGTTACATGCCATCCAGTTGCCAGGAGAAGTAGCAGTGGTAAAATGCAGTGCACACTCGAAATCACAAGACTCCGTTTCTTTGGGAAATGGATATGCAGATCAAGTCGCAAGGTTTTGCGCATTGAACTGTATATTGCTCAGAGACGAATGGAACTTGATAAATGAGCCAGAACTTGAACCAAGTGAAGCCTTTGCTCTAAAAGTTGTAGATACAATCGAGGAATTGAAATTCCTACAAAATAATGTCAGTAAGGATGAGAAACTCTCATGGAGTAAAATGCAAAGCGTAAGGAAACCAGATGATTTGTGGGTTTCAAGTGAAGGGAGATTGGTTTTGCCAGACAGTCTTTTGACGCAATTAGCCAGGTTGTATCATGGACAAGCCCACCTTGGAAGGGATGCCGTGATTAGATTATTCAAAATTGATTGGTTTAATCCCAAATTCCGTCAAGTTGCTGAAGCAGTTTGCCATCGTTGCGTCATTTGCCAACAAATGAACGCAGGGAAGGGAACAGTAGTAAATTTTAGCCACATTGGAAGAGCAGGTGGCCCATTCAGCAGGATGCAAATGGATTTCATTGAGATGCCTATGCATGCAGGCTTGAAATATGTGTTGGTGATTGTGTGCATTTTTAGTCACTGGATTGAAGCATACCCTACACGCAGAAATGACAGTCTCACAGTTGCAAAACTACTCTTGAGAGAACTAATACCACTTTTTGGATTCCCGATCTCTTTAGAATCAGATAGGGGAAGTCACTTCAATAACGAAGTGATCAAATTATTGTGTGCAGCACTGAACATTGAACAAAAATTGCATTGTAGCTACCGCCCTGAAGCATCAGGACTAGTGGAGCAAATGAATGGCACATTGAAATCGAGGATGGCAAAAATATGCGCATCCACAAACTTGAAATGGCCTGACGCATTGCCCTTGGTGTTAATTTCAATGAGAAACACACCTGATAGAAAAACTGGACTATCACCGCATGAAATCCTCATGGGCAGAGCCATGAGACTTCCAGCAGTTCCTGCAAATGCTCTTGTAAATATTACAGATGATATGGTATTGGACTACTGCAAAGGTCTGGCTGATGTGGTCCGCTCTTTTTCTCCCCAGGTGGAGGCAACCACCTTGCCACCGATCCAAGGTCCAGGACACACCCTGAAGGCAGGTGACTGGGTCGTGATAAAAAAGCACGTGAGGAAGTCGTGTCTGGAACCCCGTTGGAAAGGACCTTTCCAAGTGATTCTGACAACTACCACCTCTGTGAAGTGTGCAGGAGTTCCTAACTGGATTCACGCTAGTCACATGAAAAGGGTGACGTGTCCCACAGAAGAGGAAATTGAAGCACTGAAATTACCAGCAACTGACAGGAAAGTACCAGGCACTGAGACAGAACAAAGAGAGCCTGAAAGCGAACAAGCAGAAATCGAGACAGAAGAAATATTTTCTGAGGAAGACGCAGTCGATCCTTTGGAGGACAACAGAGAAGAAGCATTAGGAAGTGACAAAGATCCTGGAGGTGACAAAGAGCCTGTCACAGATGAAGAAGCAGGAGAGCCTAATAAGAGGAGAGCTTTCCCAGAAGCAGACGATACAGGAAAAGAAAGAGAAAACCTGATTGACCTCCTAGGGGAAGGAGACAAGACAGAACAGAGTGAAATCGTTCAAATTCTTCCAGAACCGGTTGCAGGTCCATCAGGTGAAAGCAGCGCGAAACGGAGACAAAGCATATCGCCAGTGAAATCAAAGACTAAAGAAATATTAAAAGAAAATGAAGGGCCAAAGTTGAAGGAGAAAAGAATAGAGGTGTCTATCGTAATAACAACACCGAATGAAGGAAAAGACACAGCCAAAGAACAAGACATAAGCGAAAGAGAATTGAAAGGAGATGCAAAATTGAAAAGGAAAAGAATACCGAGCAGAAGGTATTCCGGTCCAGAATGGGCATACACAGCCACTAACGATTGGTCAGGCGAATTTCTATCTCTCAGTCTTGAAAAACAAAGAAGCAGAACGACACTTTGGTACTTGAAAAGTGAAATTTCATGGACATTACCGGATAAGACATTGATAACCTGGTTGACTTTTGAACCGAATAAGACATTGATAACTTGATTGACTTTGAAACCGATTTGAGACAAAGCTGCTAAACCGATAAGAGACTAAGCTGCTAAAGAAAACCGTGTGAACATTGAACTCGTTCAGCTTTATATATATCTGCAAATCTGATTTGATAAAGTGTCTTCAACTTTCTGATTCTATATAGATCATGCCAGGCAGTACTACAAAGGGACATAAAATGAAATGTTGTAAATACATGTGTATAGGTCTAATAACTGCATGTGTACTAATAATTATAGCAATAGTTCTTGGAATGCATGGAGAGAATGAAAGAGACGCGAATGATGCTTCTACTTCTAAAATTACTACTGAATTAACTCCTTTGCAGAAACTCGAACAAGACGAGAAATATTTACACGACAAGAAAGAACTCTCTTCCAACGTCTTCTATCGCTTGCTGAATGAGTATGTTGAGACAATGGATGCGAAAGATTGTTATGTGTGCACACAAATACCTACCTCAGTAATAGAAGGAGTAACATATCATATCATGCCTCTTACGTATGGAATATCATGTAGCTTGTTACTGCCCAGATTTTATGGCCAGGAGTCTATTCAATACTTCTATTCCAATCATGATGTCATGTTTTCATATGTCCCAAAATATAGCGTGAGTACTTGAGTAAAGTAGCAAGAGATTATTATATAAAAATAGTTAGGGGTTTCTATGAACCACTATCACCTTTTTCCACAGCTCAATGTCATAGAGAAAACCTTACATGCTTGCTTTCACCTGTAGAGAAAAGCTTTTTAGATCACACTAAATATAGAAGGAAAGTGATGAAGGAGAAATTAGAAAGGGAATCACACAAAAGGACATCTGTAGATAACTATGCTTTTGCCGCAATAAAGACACAAGGGAAATTAGCTTTAGATGCAATACACGTAGGAAAGCTTTGCATATATATAGACCTAAATCATATTATGACAAAATCTTTGTGGGAACGAGTGAATGTAAACACGCGTTTTTGTTTCAGGCTAAATGGACGTTCATGCTAAGTGGCCTAGATCCAGCTACTCCAGGAGTATACTATATTTGTGGACTCAATGCCTATTATCGTCTTCCAAAGGGATGGTATGGGAGATGTTATTTGGGAATAGTATTTCCAAAGATTTTTCAACTAGACGACTTAAAGAAATTTCCAAAGCTGTCTGAATTACATCGCATTCAGAAAAGGGAGACAGCTTCTGGTGTGGTAGGAGATATATTTGGAGTAATGATTCCTACCGTAGGAGTTATATTGAATTCAATTAAGATACGAAAGTTGTCTACTATTGTGGATAACATACTGACAAAATTCTCAGGAGCCATGATCCTGATTGATGCTGAACTTGCTGCAGAAAGAGCTATGACTCTTCAAAATCGGCTTGCTTTAGACATTCTTTTAGCAAAGAATGGAGGCGTTTGCAAAATGCTTAGTGCACGTCACTGTTGTTCTTATACACCAGACAACAGTGGGCAAATTAGGAAAATGCTTACAAATTTAACTGACGAGAGTGCAGATTTGAAAGAATTGAAATAACCAGGAGTATGGGAAAAGGTTGGAAAAGGATTTGCTTCTGTGGGAAATTGGCTCAGCAACTTTTGGAACAGAATATTACTGAAAATAGTAAAAGGAATATTAATAATATTAATCTGCTTATTAGGTATTTGGGGAATATGGAAAGCAATTAAAATATTGAAATCAAGAAGCAAAAGGAGAAGAGAAGAGAAAGAACAAAATAAAATAGTAGAAATATACAGGGAAAAATCAAAGGGAACAAAAAGGAAGAGGGAATTGACTGAAGTGCCAAATTACTAAAACAGAATTTTAATGAAATAGAATTTGTGATGGAAGATTTAATGTGATGACATAATTAGTCATCAGAGGAGGGACTGATGGAGCAGAAAAAGAAAGACTAACAAATATTCATATATCATGTAACAAAATCCTATTAGGTAGTGTGATTTTAGTAAAGAAAAATAATGTATGTAGGAAAATGTGCCCACGAGGTAGTTTGCCATTATTATAAACGAGCTTAATTAATCATGAAGAATTGACAATGTAGTAATCCGTCATAATTGCAAATGTATTCTATGATTTGCTTGTTGAAACTGTTATATGCTTAGCTTAAATTTTGCGGAGGCTTTGGCCTAGTTTGCCTGGTCTCAAATTTAACTGCGTGGTTTTCACTTGTATTAACCAAAACGCATTTTAACTTTAAGGCTGTATTTTTCCAGTAGAAATCACTAATACACTTATCTCAAGGTTTCGTGCTAGACTAGTTTCATCCCCTTTGAAGCAAGGTCAGTTTCTGCAGGTGCAGACAATAAAGACACTGATACAGAAATAATTGGCAAACTTTGTTGCAACTTGTGTTCCAAAGCTCCAAGGACACCTTATGCATAAATGAGTACTAAGAGAAAGACACTATTCATTGGTCAAAAAGAAGCCACCCTATGAACCCTCCAATGGAAGACCCTGAAGAATTTGGAACGTTTTCTTACTTAAACCCACCGGACAAAGAGAAGTCAGCCATTTTCTTTGATGCCATTTTGAAGCCAGATTCAAGACGCCATTTTAAATGACAATTTTATGCCTTTTCTCTGTCGCAGAGAAAGAGACTTTAAGAATTCTCACCCTGGAGACTTTAATTTTAATTTTGCCCCGTCTTGTCCATGCAATAACTTTTGCCCCAACTTCCTTGCTGCCGCAAGGAAACTTGCTTTAACTTTGCCCCTTTGAAATCTGCCCCATGCTGATCGAACCGGTACCTGAGGGACGAAGACTTTTCCTTGAATGCTGGTTGTATTTGGTAATTATGAAAGGATAATTGTATTATGCATTGTGTTTTCCTTTTAGGTACCAACTGCTTATTTTGACAGAGCCCAAGCTAGAAGTTTTTCTAAATTCATGTTGTCTAAATTCATTTTGCATGAAGCCCCACGTGCCAATGCTAATTAGAGGTTAGTTGAGGTATTCATTTGATGCACCATGCTAAATTGAAATCTTGTTATGCTGACTGATGTATGTAATTAGTCAAATTCAGTTGCTTATATTAGTGATTTGCATTGCTATAACCGAGTGCATTATAATCCAGATTTTGCGTAGATTGCGTTTCTTCCGTCGCTATGGACAGCTAGTAATGTTCGTATACGTATACCATTTGATTTTGAGACTTACTTACATTGTGCTAGCTTTGTTAATATAGGGAAATAAACTCATTAACCTTTAATAAACAGGTGTGGTTATTCATGACTGAAAGGTCATGGTGTGTCTAATTACTGATTTTCCGTTTGACAAATTTGTTGTTTGATTATTAATTGAGTATTGGGTATTGATTATAAATGGTTATTGATGATTGATTTGAGTGATCCGACTATTCTTGGATGAGGAGAACCCAACTCGGTCAAAAGGTTCACCGACCTCCAGCGTGTCCACGTACAAGTAATTTATAAAGACTGGACGCGCTATCAGCGCGCAGGGTACAACATTGCATACTGGATGTTTGCTTTCTGTAGTTGCTTTTTAGTCAGTACATATTTTTCTGTGCTGCTTGTACTGTTGCACTGAAATCTGAAGTCCACTGGTAGTTTAAATCTTTCACTTCTTGTGAAAGCTGAAGCACTGTGTCACAGTCCCTATTGTTGAGCAGTTTTGCTATAATTGTATACGGTGGGGCCCCAGGTGGTGGTCAAGGTGGAAGGGATCTGTGCCCCCGCTCGATCACCAACAGAGATGAGAGATTATTGGAGCCAAATAGTGACATGATCTTCTGCTCCACATACGCCTCCATTTTTCCTGTGTTGATTTACTCTGGGACCCTGATGATGAGCAGAATTTTGCAGCACTATCAGGCTTCAAGATCTTCATTTTTTCTTGGATCACCACTAGGACTTTCTCCATTTTGAGACAGTTCATTTTCATGGGTTGCAGTTCATCTTCAGCTGTAGATATTCCCTGTTCCTCAGCAGTGATCCATTTTTGCTGCCATGTGGTGTATGCGAATGTTCAAGGAATCTATCTTCCAATCGATCAATTGAAAACTTTGTTGCATGGCCAGAAGGGTTTGTTTCCAGAGCAGTTGCTGTCTGTGTCTTTGTGTCTTGCTCTGGATGTGGCTGAGATACATTGTTTTGCACTTTGCTTCAAAATCGAGGTGTGATTGAGTTTTGTCAGGTTTCCCCATATCGATTATAATACAGGTGCTATCAGTCTCTTAGAGGCTAACAGCGATGGGAAGTTGCAGGGTACCACCCAATCGGTCTTTGACCTATGTCGGACAATCAAATATGGGACTCAGTGCAATCTGTGTGGTGCTGCCTTGTATTACAGTATGCTTTGTTCATTCAAGTGTGTGGATACCTTATAATAGTGGTTCTTCTGCAGCACAGCCACCCCCATCCCACTCATGTGGGTATTAACTCAGGGTGGTTCTCAGCGCCTGATGCAACTCCAGTCTATCAAACTCTGCTGCCCACCAGGGGGCTTGTGTCCAAACAGCAATGTCTCAAACCCTATCCAACCAGGACTATCACTGCACAGCAAAATTCCCTGCTCAGGGTGGTTTCACCTTCAGAGGCATTACAGCACTAATTGCCAGATTACCAAAGTGTACCTCAGTTGCAGCAATGTCTGACCAGGCTCTCTTTCTCACATTTGGCCCTCTGGGGAGCAAAACGATGATTAATGCTTGCATCACATGGTCATTTCCTCCGGTGTTTGTCAGCCAATCCATTTCACACCCCCTCCAGCCTCAGCATTCCCACTGTGGGCAACTTGGCCCCAGGCGCATCCTTATTGGCTTCACTGCCCGCCTGTGGCCTCCAGATACTGGCGCACTCCCTGCTCCCGTCTAATACTGGCCAGCTCTCTCGCCCAACAACAATTACTCACTGTGTTGAGGGGATGCTGTAAAAACAGGATTACTCAGTCTCCCAGTCATTCCACATGCACTGCACAGCCTGCTGGTGGCCAGCAGATGCCCTTTTCAACCACTCAGCCTCAATGAGCTCTCCTGTGCCCAGGCGTGCTTCCTTCGCCACATCAAATATTGTCCTGCAATCTTGCCCAGTAGTAATTATTCACTGTTAGGGGAAAAGCACTATATACAGGAGTGCCTAGACTTCAGTCTTATTTGTTGTTACCGCATTCCCGCACTGCTGTGCACCGCAGCCCTGGGTGTCTCGGCATCCGCCACCCTGCTCACAGGCTCAATCTTCACTTTCTGGTTTCTGTGCAGAGGTCAGTGATAAATTCTGTTGCAGCAGGTCTGCACCTTGCCAGCAGCCACCGGATGTCTCTGCTATGTTTATTTGTAAAGATTGTAGGCAGGATACTTGATGGATTATTGATCCCGACTGGCAGAGCTGCACTACAGTGCGGCCATCTTGCAGTGGGCTCCCTGGCGTCCCCACCTATTACATCATGAATTATATTCAAGCCACCTCTACGGATTGGGCCCACCTTAAATCACAAGATGATGTCTGGGGACACTGAAAAGTAAACCTCTCACTCTGTACATTGGTAAACAGAATCCATCATGAGGAATGTTAGCACAGTCACAGTCTATTGATTTTTCTGCATCATTGTGCATTCTTATCCACCAAGTTGTCCAAATCATCAACGTTAATTCAATTACCCCCTTTGTGTTTAATAATGCTCTATTGGATAAGTTAACAAACATTAGTACAATAAGATAACTACATTGGAACAAAAAAAAATCATAAGGATAATTATACCTATAAAACCAATTTTATACACAACTGGAATAAAATATTGTACCATAAAATAATAGCATTTTTGTTATATTTTAGTAAAGAAGAAAGAGAAGAGAGAAAAGAAAAAGAAAAGTAAAAACAATGCAAAATGAAGATCACTTGTTCTCAGTAGAACAACCATTAATTCTAAATAAAAAGAAAAAAGAGAAAGAGCACAAACAAAAATAAAAGACATTCAAGGAGGTTCAAAAACAATATTAACAGTAGTATGAAAGATTTTTTACTGTGAAAGAAAAGATGAAAGAGGAAGCCATAACTTGTCTCTTTTAATTAACAGTTGAGTAGTATTAGCATTCGCTTGATCCATTCTGTGATTATAGCAAACCAGATTCCACCAAGCTACAACAGATATTTTTGTGGCATCTTTCCAATTAGAAGTTATAATTT
Organism: Pleurodeles waltl; assembly: GCF_031143425.1. Taxonomy (NCBI): domain Eukaryota; kingdom Metazoa; phylum Chordata; class Amphibia; order Caudata; family Salamandridae; genus Pleurodeles; species Pleurodeles waltl. Next base: position 607,032,430 of record NC_090438.1, read on the forward strand.
GCAGTGCACTAGCAATGAGTAAATCAGCCAGTTTGCCAAGCATGGATTGGGAATGCCAAATAGATGATGTACTACCCAAATAAATGTGTAATATACTGAAGGGTATATTGATGGACAAAATTTGATTGACTTTATCCCAAACTTGTTTCCAGAAAGTATGGACTGGAGGACATTCAAAAAACATGTGCATATAATGGCTATTTTCTTTGGAAAACGACCAGCACTTATTGTCTGTAACAGGTTTAAATTTATGCAGATCGATAGGAGTATAATACAATTGATTATAAAAATAAAATAAAGTTTGGGTTGTAGATGCTGAACAGGATGTTGTATGAAGTTTTGACCATATTTGTTTCCATGTAGATATAGGAAAATGTTGATTGAAATCTTCCCATGCCAATTCTATTTTAGACTTTGGTCTCACACGACTGGTATGTGTAAGAGTTCTGTATATAAAGGATGCTGGGACTTGTGAGGAGAAATTATAAGGCTGGGAAATAGGCTGTGTAGAAAAGGGAGTATCCAAAGTATGAGACAACAATTTTTAAAGGATAGCAGAGAGAGATTGGTACTGCACGGCGTAATGAGAGGAAATATGAAATGTCTGTTGAATATCTTGAAATGCAAGTACAGCATTATCTAAAATTAAATGATCCAGAGTTATAATGCCTTTGTCCATCCAATCCTTCCAAGCAAAAGTTTTATTAGGAATTTTAATATCCTTGTTGTACCATATGGGAGTTTGCCTAAGGTTCTCAGTTGAGGCGTGAGAGGCAATAAGTAATGTCTTTGCAATAGAGATAGAATGAGTGATTATCGGAGATTGAAGGGATTTAGGGGGTTTTGAAAGCCAAATTACATCTCTAAGAGTAAATGGTATAATTTGTGAGTGTTCCAATTGACTCCATAGAGAGGTTCCATTGTGAAAAGTGGGAGAGAGGGACATCCCGATTTGTTTTAAAACAAATGCAGAATGGTATCTTTTAAGGCATGGAAAATTTACACCTCCATTATCTCCAGGTTCTTGTAGTTTGATTAAAGATATACAAGATTTGCGCTTGTTCCATAATTTTTTTATAAATAGTGTATTTATAGTTTAAAAAAAACAGATGGAAGTTTAACTGGGAGCACAGATAGATACAAATTTAAAAGGGGCAACAACATCATTTTGATTGTGACCAATCTTCCCCACAAGTTAAATAAAGAGGGTACCATCTGTCAAGCAATTTCAAAATCTTAGACTCGACTTCTTTGAGATTAATGTGAATAGTGTCTTTATTAGAATTGGAGTAGGATATGCTCAGGCATTTAATATGCTTAGAGTTCCAAGGAAAACCAGTATCTTTAAACATGTCGTGTAGACAATAAGCATTTAATGGCAAAACCCCTGATTTGTCGACATTAAGCTTATATCCTGAGATATTTGAGTATTCTTGTAATAAGTGAAAAAATTCCGGAATAGTCTGTTGAGGATTAGAGATAAAGAGCAGAATATCGTCAGCATATGCTGTAAATTTAATCTCTATGACTTTGTGCTGAAAGCTGTAAAAACCAGACAACCTATGTATTTTCTCTAGAAGGGGTTCAAGGGCTAATATAAAAAAAGGGGTGATAGAGGACAACCTTGTCTGGTACCTTTGTGTAGGGGGAAGTAATGGGATTGTTTACCATTGACTAAAATAGATGTAGAAGGTGAGGAGTATAACATATTAATGAGTTTAATAATATGACGACTAAAACCATGCCGTTTTAATGCTCCAAACATATAATCCCAACAAACTCGATCAAAAGCTTTTTCAGCATCGAGAGTTATAGCAGCTGTAGGGTCCCTAGACTTAGAAGCAAGATGGAGAATATTGAGAAAAGTTCTAGAATTATCTGATATGTACCGCCCCTTCACAAAACCTGACTGGTGAATGTGTATTAAATCTGGGATAAAATGATTAATATGTAAGGAAAAGGATTTTGCAAACATTTTACAGTCAACATTGATAAGGGATATGGGTCTATAGTTACCACGTTTGGATAAATCTTTATCTTTTTTAGGAATCAAGCACAACATAGCTTCAGAAAAAGTGCTCTTTGCTTGATCTTGCAATAAGAAATATTGTATAAGTGTTAATAACTTTGGAACTAAAATGGATGCAAATGTTGAGTAAAACTCAATTGAAAAGCCATCAGGACCCGGGGCCTTATCTTTAGGAAGTTTGGTGATGGCATTTTTAATTTCGAACTCAGATAATTCAGAGTCTAATAGAGACAAGTCTACTTTATGTGTCTTAGGAATAGAGTGGAAGAAAGCATCAACCTCAGATATATTACAAGTATTTTCAGGAGTATATAATGTGGTGTAGTAATCAGTAAAACATTCCAGAATTTTTAAGTCATTAGTGTGTCTGTTTCCAAATGTGTCTGTGATAACAGTCATTTTAGACTTTTGTTTTTTAATCTTTAAGTAGTTTGCCAACAGTTTACCCGCCTTATTTTCCCCCCATAAAATTTAGAATTTATTTTGAGTAGAGTACCACATGCACTATCCAAAGATTGCTTATTGTATTGTAATTTAGCATCAATCAACCTGGACAGAGTATCTGGTTTGTAGGAGGAGAAGTATTCATGCTCTAGACGCTTTATTTGTGCAAGTAATTGAGAGGAAATTTTAGAATTTTCTTTCTTTTTAGTGGCAACATAATTTATAATAAAACCTCTGGCAGTAGCTTTCAATGCATCCCATATAAAATTCATCTGAGTATCGGAAGATAAGTTGTGGCTAAAAAAGTCTTTAGAAAACATTGTAAATTGTTCAATAAATAAATGGTCTTGCAATAAGACGTTATTAAATCTCCAGCACTTAGAAGATGAGGAAGTGCCTGGAAAGTACAAATCTATAATTACTGGGGCATGATCTGATATAAGAATAGACCCAATGTCAGTATGTGAGACTGATTGTAAAATATTTTGTGTAGCAAATATATATAATCTATTCTAGAATACGAGTGATGTACTGCAGAATAAAACGTAAATTCTTTTACATCTGGATGTGCAATTCTCCATATATCACATAAACCTCTAGAAGAGATTGCTTGAAGAAATGCTTTTTGCATTTTATTAGGGATATAACGAGTTTGAGAACGATGATCAACAAAAGGATCCATAAGCTGATTGCAATCACCTCCTACCACAAGATTGTCAGAATTGCAAGATAATAATAAAGAAGAAAAATTAATCCAAAATTTAGGCTCTACTCCAGTTGGACCATAGACATTGCAAATGGAGTACAGCACCCCATTAATTTCAACTGTCAACAATATCCATCTACCAGTAACATCTTTAAACTCTTCTATAACTTGTATATGTAAAGATTTATGGAACAAAATGAATACCCCATTCTTGTTCTGAACTGCAGAGGAACCGAAAACATGACCAACCCAATTTCTATTTAAACTTTTAAAGTCCTGCTCCTTAAGATGTGTTTCTTGTACAAGAGCAACCTGACAGTTTAATTTAGAGAAATGTTGAAGCACTCTTTGTTTCTTAACGTAAACCCTTAACATTCCATGAAATAATACGAAGACTGGTCATTTAACTGTGGGAAGACATATAGACAACAGACCCTTAACGAAATGTAAGATATATACAACATATGAGGTTGCTTGTGGATGCCAACATTGCATTGTAAGGTAAAAAAAAATCTAAAAGAAGAAAGAAAGACAAAAGGAGAAGAGAAGATGAAAGTGATGGAGAAGTAAAGAGGTGGCAAAAAGCACCCCATTGATAGAAGAAAAGCAAGATGATGAAAAGTCAAAAGGCTTCAGTCATAATTATCCTGACAAGAAGAATATATTTTGCAAGGAAGAAAGGGAGGAGCAAGAAAATTAGAGGCCAATCAACAACAACACCCCGAGGAATTAAAATAATTATATAGCAAAATGGAGGGAGACGTTGAAACAGAATAAATACATTACAGTATAAACAACTGACAACGTGACTTACCAACAAGGGAAAGAACACTATGATGCCGAGCTATACAAGAATATAGACACAATCGGAAAGGGGATTTTCTTTGTTTGACATTTCAATGTTATCAATACTTGTAAAGAAAGAATAAATGATTTAAAAATCCAACATTAAAAATCAAGTCTTGCTGAGTTCATTGCCTCCCCTTTGTGGGTATATATAAATTGTTTAAAATCAGAGGGATTTTCAAAAGTAGTTGTGCTGTCCTTAAAGGTAACTTTAAAGAAACAAGGATGAACGCGGCCAAGTCCAGCATTCATGGATCTTCAAGCTGGTCGGAGATCCAGAAATTCTTTCCTTCTTTTGGCTGTCGCCGTGGCCACATCTTGACTAAAGAAAATCTTTTGGCCTGCCCACAACATTTGTTTGCGTTGTTTGGCGGTGGTCAAGACTGTCATTAAATCTGAGTATTGTAGAAAGAGAGCAATAATTCCTCTTGGTTTAGATGTAGAAGAAGGACCAATACAATGGGCTCTCTGAATGTTAAGGACCGTGGTATTCTGCAGACCAACAATCTTTGGAATATGAGTTTGCAAAAATTTTATCAAATCTTGCCCTTCTGAGCCTTCCGGAATGCCATAAATGCAAAGATTATTGCGCGGATTACGATTTTCCAAATCTTCTGTCTGTTTTTTAAGTAGTGTGACTTCCTTAGAAAGATTATCCTCTGCTCCACATCAGAAAGTCGAGAATCCAGACGTGACCATTTCTCCTCAATTCGTTGTAGTGCAATATTTGTGCAATATTTGTTTCCATAACAAAAGGCTTTATTAACTTGAGTTCATCCATAATGTCTTCCAATGTAAGAGGCAATGGAGACTTAGTTGGAGAGGATGGGTCCTTTTTAGCTCTTTTGTTACCCCCGGAGTCTTTACGACCCTTAGAATTAGATATAGAGGATACAGATACTTTTGAAGCAATATGAGGAATCTCCATTTTAGCGATGCAATGTAAACTTAATATAGTATTTTTAAATGATGTTCTCTCTCCGTCGGTTAGGTCACCTCAAAGGACGAATATCAAAAATTATAGAAGAAAATCCAAAATGAAGAATCTAAAATTATTTCGGAGTCGACATCTCAAAATGGGCACAAAAAAAACCAGTAGAGGTCCCTACATTAATTAAAATAATAGTGGGTAATATAGTGCGTGGCCAAGGAGAAAAAAAACCCAACATTTTTAAGAATAGAAGCGATCCCCACAAAATGGCAGTGACATTTCTGTGAGAAAGGGAGCAGCAGGCTTAAAGAAGTAAACTCTGTGAAAAAAACAGAGTTTAAAAGATTAAAAAACTCACCAAACTGCTCCCTGCATGTTCACATTGCACATTCTGAAGAAGAAATGTGCCAGTCATCGAATAAACTCCCCCCAGGGAAAAAAACAGCCTCGGCGGTTCGGGAGCGTCGTTATCTCGCAGCCATCTTAATTGCTCCGGCGCGCGATCTCCAATTACCCCCTTTGAAGAGGAATTGCATACAGTAAAGACTTACATCTATTCCACTCACATAGACAAAAATAGAAAAGCCACTCCATCAACTGTTTATTAGCAGTTAAACGATAGATGGATAATACCTAAGATTAAACCCTTCTAAAACTGAGGTGATTGCGTTTGGAAAAGCCAATCGTTTGTCGACCTCTCTTTGGACTGTGAAACTTGGTAATTTGCATGTGGCAGTAGAGAAGAGTAAAAGCCTTGGTTTTACAAATAATAAAGATTTGAGAGTTATCCCAAAAATAAATACTGTGGGCTCGGCCTGTTTGGCATCTAAAGTTACTGTGTAAAATCTTTCCTTTTATTCTCAATAACTGAAGAGCAATAGTTAAAAAACAGCTAATAATTCCATTGGGCTGTGCTAATTCGTGGTATATGGGTTACCATTCAAGCGTGTTAACAAGCGCAAACAGGTACAAAATGCTATGGTTACGGATATTTTTTAGATTACATAAACAGGACTCTGTCTCAGGATTAAGACGATCTCTTCATTGGTTACCGATGGCGAGAGCAATACAATTTTAAATTATGTATCTATCATAAAATTATTAATCGTAAAGGTCAATCAGCTACCCCAGGTTTGCTATTAGAAGAACAAGGCATTAAAGATTTAAAGACTGATAGTTATTTTTGGTTACGGGTCTCAAGGATGAAATATGCCAGAACTGGTGGCAGAGCTTTTATGGTTATGGCACAACAACTGTGTGTACTCTTCCTAATGAACTTTCAACTTGGAACAGCTTGTTTTTGTTACCAACATCATTAAAAACCCTACCTTCGATTAATGCTTGAGGAGGTTTAAAATCAGAATATGTTTAATTGAAATACTTTAGCACCAAGAAGCCCTAGGATGTATGCATAAATGCTTAATAAATCATATTCATTTCACTCACTCACATACTCACTCACTCACTCACACACTCACTCATGTCAAATTTGGGGTCAGATTATTAATAAGCAATCAAAGACATGGTGGTCTGCTGGCCCAGCAGGCTGATATCCCTTTGATAGCTGTTATTTCTAATGGGTCGCAAAAGTCATGTTGTGCTCGTTCCAGTGGGGCATCATGACCCTACCAGGTCTAAATGTTAGTTCAATCAAAGAGGGCGATCTTCATTTTACTCCTTAGTGGTTTTAATATGGGTTCCCAAGACTACTTAAGCAGTATATTGAGTTCATCCCTTCTCCTAGTTCAGGATGTGATCCCAAAATGTATCAAATATAGCCAGTTATTCATTACATTTGTCCATTAATCTCTTGTGGCCAGCCATGGCCATTACTTCTATGAAGCAGTTCTTTCTGGATGGGAATGAGTCAGTTTTCATCCTTCTCCATATGCACGACTTTGCCAGTGCCAGAGAAGTTGCGAGCCACTTTTCAAATGTGAAGTCATGCCCTTGATGTTGGATACACCATGCATCACAGTCGAGAAAGCTATCAATTGGAAATTATAACCAAATACAATGTTTTCATGGTTTCATTAATTGTAGACCATGACGGGTTGAGTTTTGGACAAGAATGTGCTATTTGTAAATTTTCTATTCCTGCTTGTCCTCATTTTCAACAGTTGGAGGTTGGGCTCAAGTTAATTGTTGACAGCATTATGGGGTCCAGTGCCATCAATGGGTTATCTTGAAGAAGCTGACCTTTAGCTGTGCTATCCTAACCCAGTCTTCATGGTGGACCAACATAGTGGACCATTATTCATCCGTAAATTCCATTGGGAGTCACACTTACCAATGTTGCTAAGTGACTCCACAGTGGGGGCTTAGAATAATTACTCAAAAATAGTCCTACAGTGACCACCTCATTAATCAGGTCCCGAATGTTGGGTGTGAAAACTTTGGGGAAAATGCTGGTTCTCATCTATTCCACCTTGTTGAATATTGCATAACGCTATTTTCAGCAGAATATTCCAAGACAGGACATTCAACAATCTTCTTTAGTGATTGTGGGAAAGAAACAGAAGTCTTTAAAGAAGCATATGAATTTTTTACTGAAGGAGTTTCCCTTGCAATGCTAATCCGGTAAGTCGGCTATCAAGCCCACTTTCGCTTGATGTCAACTAAACCATCGGCAAAATGAACCATACTAGAATACAGATGTTCTCTTAACTTCACTGGATGCCCAGAAAACAAAGGACACTTGAAAGGACCACTGAGAAACCTGCAGACCATAATACCAGTGTCTATTTTAATGTCTAATTCTTGTATTATTGTAACTCTTGTACATGGCCAAATCAAACCTTAATGAGTCGTTGATGTTGCAAGCTGCAAAGAGCTAGAGGCTGAGATGGTCTATAGAGTCTCCTTCTTGACTTCCTGAGGAATGGCAACCCCTTCCAGAAGCGATGTGCCATCCTACACATAATAGCACGTTACAGATGTTAAATAACACAGAAGGTAAATCATCTGCTTAGCAATTTTGTAACTTTTGATTTTAAAATGAACATTAATATAGAAGGTAATAGCAAGGCACCAACTGACCCTAGTATCAGGGAAGAAGAACAGCCAATCAAAAATATCCTAAAGCAGACCCAGTAGGAGTTCTAGATGCAAGAAGCAAAAGTCAGGGGTAAACTAATAGCAAGGGGGCGAAGGACACCATGCAAATCAAGGCAACAAATGTGCTGCTGTGCATCCTTCACTTTACTTCTTACATATGATTCAAACAGGAATTGCCTTCACAGGAAAAGACTATACTTCATCTTTAATTGGGAACCTCAGATGGAATTCTTTGGGCAGACCACCAATTTGGTAAGGGTAGATTATATGTTTGTCCGCATCCTCTAAATGTTTGCACTCTTGGCACAGATGTAACAGTGCATGCCATCGTCATAGCTGTGATCATTTGTTTATTTATCCAGCTGCCTGAGCTTGAATGTTTAGGGGCACACACATCACATTTTTATGCTATTAGGGATTCTTGGATAGCTAGATAATTCATGGTGTTTTTCTTTGGCATACAAAAAGTGATGGATGGAATGCTTGAATTAATCTCAGCCACTGGTATTCACTCAGGGGTGCAACCCAGTCAGTCGTTATTTTGCACACCATGCCACCTCAGTTTAGACCCAGATATATGCAAATCAGTCTTGACCTTGCTCCAATGAGGACTGTGAAGCCCAAACTGCCTAGCTAGGTTTTCCCTGAACCAGAGCACAAACAAGCCAGAACTGGTTTCACCCTGGTGATGGACTCTGTGACACAGTGTGCATGGGACCCACGTCTGGACACACCAGTCCCATTTCGGGCGACATACTAAAGTATTCAAAAAGTGATGGATCGAATGCTTGAATGAATCTCAGCTACTGGTAATTCCTCTGGCCACATCTCAGTCCATCATTATGTTGCACACCATGTCACCTTAGTTTGGACCCGGATATATGCAAATCAAGCTTGATCCTGCTCCAAAAGGAACAGTGCAGCTCGAACTGCCAAGACAGGTCCTCTGTGAATGGGAACACAAGCAACCCAGGATAGTTTTGCCCTTGTTGTATGCTCATCAGTCGGATATAGCTTGGTTCCAGTGACACAGTGTGCAGGGCACCCACACCTGAGCATACCAGTCTCACTGAGAGCAACATACTAAAGTATACAAAAAGTGATGGATGGAATGCTTGCATTAAAATCAGCCACTAGTGATAACTCTGGGTGGCACCCAGTCCATTGCTATTTTGCACACTCAGTGTGAACCCATATATTTGCAAATCAGTATTGACCCTGCTCCAATGGGAACAGTCCATTTCTTTCGCAACAGATTAGATAGGAGGAGGGCAGTCATTAATCTACGAGGATGTTTAGGTCTTGTGTACCAGTGCACTGTTACCTACACCAATATTATTCTACTTTTCTTTGTTTCCACACAAATACATCTCCATGCTATCTACTTGTAATGCTTCACATTACAATACAACATTACTTTAAAACCAGAACTATTGGCATTTTTTGTATATTAAATGAATCTGGAAAATATATACACATTAGTTGATTGCCTAACTAGCTAAATTTGATCTTCGAACAATATGTTAACGGGAAACATAGAACAAATGTTTCAATACAAGCAAAAATAAACAAGGTTATTTCACTGTGATACAAAATGTTAATGTAAAGCCTCTAAAAGTTATTTGCTTTCAGGTCAGGTAGCTGAGAATGAGATTTTGCCTAAGCGGATACAGCATATCCAACCTGACATTAATTACTTAATTGTTATTACTGTGCCTCGAGATGATCCAGTTCGCAATGCATGACTTATCAACTCCCTAAGACATCAAAACATTTATTTACGACTATGACTAGGTAGAAAATGCTGTGACTTTGAAAACATGAGCACTGCCCCGTGAGAGAGTCCTCAACAGTTTGTGGGTTTAAAATTTGTTTAATTTGGACGTGAAGAGGGTGGGTGAATAAAAATAAATATGATTAAAGAAGCATTTTTTACATTCTCAGAGAACTGTAAAATGTTGAAGCCATGACCTCTCGAAGGTATCAGCAATCAAGCATGCATATTACCATGTAACACTTTGTCTAATTATTTCCATATCATTGGATTTTTATCAGTTAGCTAATGTCCTTCTCCATCATATCCATTATAATTTGTGGCAAAGCTGACCAGGGTAACTCAGAAATACAAAGAAACTGAGGGTAACTTTGGAAGGGGCAGTCGCGGCCCTTCCTTTGGGGCTGAGGGACCATGCCCCCCACTACCTTTTGCTCCTCAAGAAGAGTGTCTGTCTGACTGAGCAAAGGTCATGTGTGCAAGCTCCCGGCTGCCTGAGCTGAACTTTGCTGGTTTGAAGAAGTCACAGCCCTGTGGTCATGACCTCTTTAGCCTAGCAAAAGTGCCTCAAGGCCCTCCCCCTCATGATGAGAGGGAACGTCACTGATTGCTTTGGACCTGGGTGCTCTAGTTTTAAGCCCTGAAGCACCCATGGCTGAATGACACCTTGCTACAGAGTAGGGTGGGGTCAACAGTGGCACTGACCCCATCCAACACTGCGACGAGTTGAACTGCTGCTTTCCCTTATTGGCTGACCTTAGGTTAGTCAGTGAGGCATCAGTCCCAACCCTCCTGGCACCTCTGATGCAGAGTTGAAGGTAAGTGTGTGTGTATTTTTTCTTTTTAAATGAATGTTTGGTGCATACGTGAGTGTATGTTTTAATATTTGATAATGAGTGTTGTGAATAGATGTGTGTGTGCGTGCATGAGTGAATGAATGAGTGTGAGTATGCATGTGAGCCTGTGTGACCCGCCCTCCTAAAATTACCCACCACCACTGAGAAGGGGAAAAACAGCTTTGGTTTTCAGTGAAAAGTGCAAGGTACTGATTTAATTTTGGCCCTAAAACACTGTACCTCAGGTGCACCCCTGGCAGTCGGGCACCTTAGCTCTCAACCTGTCAAAGTTGTGTGTGGTGGCAGCTAGTGAAGTTTGATTCAATTTTGGCATACCCCATATTCCAATAATGCATTGATTGACAAGCAAGCTTAGCGAATAAACCCATCCCCTTATCAGGGAGAATCACCCCACAACAAAAAAATAATGAACAAAAGTGGGGCAAAGTCATGATGTAGGTGAACTTTTAGTGCTGTCCCTCATGTCACAAAAGTCATTAATATATGACAACATATGCATTATGTTACCAAAAGTACTAATGTAGAAAGATGCCATGAGAAGGCATTTTTAACTGTGCATTTGTTTTAACTAGTGTTAGAATCTCTGGTGGTATTGCTTATAAATTAAATGTTAGCAAGGCTTAATTGATGTGATGTTATAATTTAGGCCTTAGACTAAAGAGAATGCATTGAAACAATATTGAATTTCTAAAGATTAATGATTTAACTATGCGTGAAAAACAGAGAAATTGAGTTCTCTGTTATATGAATTGAAATGCATTGAATCTTTTTGTTTAAAATGAATATAGCATGCATATTATTGAAGCATTATTAATGTTGAATTTATAAGTTTGCATTTTAGAATTGTACTTATTAAAAAATATTGATTAAATGTATTCCTTTAATTAGCCTGCATTATCCTTCAGTGAGGCCTGTCAGACTTGTATTTGGTGATTATGAAGGTAATGCTGTTTCATTTTCATAACATGAGTTTTTTTTTAGACTTCGTTCCCTTGAGAAGACTAGCTTTCGTAACAGAGCCCTGTTGTTTCGACATAGGCCCTCATTATGACCTTGGCGGGCGGCTGGCCGCCAATGCAGCCGCACTCCCGCCGCGGTCATTATGAGATCCCCGTTGGGCTGGCGGGCGGAAACCTGGTTTCCGCACCCCGGGCCAGCGGGGATCTCAGCTGCAACACAGGAGCCGGCTCCAAATGGAGCCGGCGGTGTTGCGGCCGTGCGACGGGTTCAGTTGCACCCGTTGCGCTTTTCACTGTCTGCATAGCAGACAGTGAAAAGCTGCATGGGGCCCTGTCAGGGGGCCCATGCACTGCCCATGCCAATGGCATGGGCAGTGCAGGGCCGCCAGGGGCCACACGACTCCCCGTACCGCCAGCCTTTTCCTGGCGGTTCAAACCGCCAGGAAAAGGCTGGCGGTCGGGGACTCGTAATCCCCTGGGCAGCGCTGCAAGCAGCGCTGCCCAGGCGGATTTTCACCGTCGGGGCAAATGTGGCGGGAAACCGCCGGCCCCGGAGGTGCGACCACGGCACTTCCGCCACGGTCAAAATCCCCAAGATTGCACCGACAGCCTGTTGGCGGTGCAATCGCCAAAACAGCCTTGGCGGTCTTTGATCTCCAGGGTTGTAATGACCCCCATTGAAAGAAGTGTAACAATGTCATTGAGTTTGGAACATCCTGAGCCATGGACTAATAATTTACACAAATGTTTCAATCCTGTGTGGAGCTACATGGATAGATGAGATTCCTAAGACAGACCTGGGAAGAGATGTTGATATTGCAACCTGTAGTCGTGTAATCGATTACTATTGGATGATGCCCCATCAACATAATTTGGTCTGTCTTTCAGAGTGAATCAGATTGATTTATGAACTTCAATATGCCGTTGACCAGTTGGACTTTGATCAGTTCTTCAGATATTCAAAGTTCCAGAACCTTTGCTGATGAAGAATCCTTCAATGCTGAGCCCCTTAGAGAGGTGTCTTCCTCTCTGCTTTGCCCCTTGAAGATGCATAGCTGAGACTGAGAGAATTGTTCCTAACCCTTGCAGAAGACTCTCGATCAAGCTTCTGAAATGCTGCTGCTTTCCCTTTTAACTTATCTTTTGCCTACCTTAGTTAGTACCTTGTTGCCCAAGATTATCTTTTTCAAAGTTCTTTTTAGCCTTTTTGTTCTTTTTGTCTTTTGCCCATCTGTATTTCGCCCCACACATGTTAATCCTGAATTTGGCTATGGTAGGCTTTTCCCTTTGTTCAGATGGAATTATAACTGTGATGATTTGAAACTGTCTGATGCTTGCTAAGCCTGAGCAACATGTGATTTCTGTATCACAATTAATTTGGTTAATGTTTTGTGCTTTTCCTATTTTTTATTGATTGCTTTGTTTTATTAATGTCAGTCCATCTGAATTTATTTTGTCGCCTTGTGCAACCTTTGGTGACCCTCTATCTTTATAATTTTGTCTTGAGAATTGTCTACATGACTTTGAGCTTGAGTTTGTAATAAATCCCTTAAGTTTATTCCTGACTGGAGTGTTACTTGCATGGCGAAGGGGTCATACTGTTTAGCTTTATTGGTTTTTTATTGAACTTGAGTTGTATGGTTTTACCACACCCTGTCGTAGTGTCCAAAGTCCGTCGGTCTTGATAAGTATTGATTCCTGCGAAGGATGAAAATGCCCTAGCAGTCATATTGTTACAAACCCATCCCAATAGAAACTAACAATTGAACACAGAACTAATAAGAATGAGATGTATTAAAGATATACAGTGAAAAGCCAGTTCAGGCAGACAACAAGGAAATAACCAACCAGTCTTTGGCCACATATCCCCAGGCTATCTCACATTCTACATGCAGTCTACATCTACATTACCCAAGAATGTAACATTCCACTTAACTCATGGAAGAGAATATGCCACAAGTGTAATTTTGGAAAACACCATTCAACTAAAAAGGCATAGGATTTAGAGAAAGTTCTGAAATGGAGCTTGTGAAAGATTCTGATACTTGATGGTCTTTCACAGTACCCAGAAGCATTTTTTCTTAACAGCAGCAGGTTGGTGATGCAGGGAAATAATGATCTTGTGTGCCAACAAATTCTGGGATTGTTGGCAGAAAGCTGTGCGGCCAATAGACAATATCTGTTTCACAGGAGAAGCAGTGGTGTTTCTATCCTATTCTTAGTCATCAAGATTCTTGATCCGCAAATGAGAATGTGGTCTGAATGGTTGCTATTATCTAATAGTTGCAGAATAAATTGCCAGTGTGCTGGCATCATGTGCAATGGTAGTTAAGTGAAAACATACCTTCACTGGTCATATATGGAAGAGTGCTAAGTCACTGTACTTAACTTGCCCTTTGACACTTATACTCAGCAAGTCTATGGGAGAATCCCCATACAGCCTACTAATATGGTATTTGAATGCTATCACGTGCTGACAAATGATGATGGCCTGACTGTGCTATAAAATGAGCAATTGGCAAGTATTTTTTCAAACCCCACTATAAAGCAGTATTAAGAAGTCAAATGTGGCCAAGGTTGCTGATCCAGACTGTTGGAAATGGCCCTCTCCACAGGGTCACCCTCAAACTTTTGGCTTTCATCTTCCTATTTTTGCTGGAATTTTGCTCTTCTTTGCTTTAGAACGCTGTGCACTTTACCTATGCTGAGCAGTGTTGAAGTGCTTGTGCTTATTCCCCTAAACATGGTTTGATTGGCATATACCTGAAATGCATATTTAATTGCAAGTCTCTTGCAGAGTGGTATACCATATACCAGGGCCTGTAGTTTAATTGCTGTTAGTGGGCTTCCAGCACCTACGGTGCCATCCACTTAAATAGCCCTTCAAAACATGTCTCAGGCCTGCCAATGCAGTCTGACTCCAGTGTCCCACTGTCATGTCGACCTGGCATTTATAACCCCTTGCCAAGCCTTAAACTCCCCTTTTATTACATATGTCAGCCATAAGGTAGGCCCTAGGTAGCCCTTAGGGCAGGCTGCTGTGTAATTAAAAGGTATAAAACTTCGTACTTGTAGAGCGCACTACTCACCCATTAGGGTCTCAAGGCACTGTACGCATACCGCTGTGGAACCCCTCCTGGCTTTTCCCTGTGAGGTGCCCACTCCTGGGCAACCTCGAAGGTGAAGCTAGGCATCCCAGCGCTGTTGGGGCCGTTGTGGAGATTAAGCAAGCTATTGCTCAGAGTTACAGAGTGGGACCCATGAATTAGATTAGGCACCGATGCGAGAATTATCAGGTCTGAGGAAATTGAGCCCAAGACCCACCAAGGCGGGAATTGAACCCTGGTCCCGGGCCAGATTTCTGCATCAGGGTCTGCCGCTCTAACCATTGAGCCACACTTCTCCACTAAAAGGTATGACAGGTACTTAAATGTTTTACATTTTCTGGTAGTAAAAAACTCTCAAACTCGTTTTTCACTACTGTGAGGCCTACCCCTCCGATAGGATAACTTTGGGGATTCCTTATTACAATTAATAAGCTGTAATTTATAAATGAGAGGAGGTACTCAAGACATGTTTGAACATGATGTAAGTGCAGCCCCACTTGCACCTGAATAGACCGTGTCTTGACTTCTCACAATAGGTTTAACGACCCTGTATTGCCAGTGCAGCCAGCTTGGAGGCAGGGCAGAGAGGCAAGAAACTCCAAGAATTTCAAAAAACCTTTCTGGAAACTTCTCCCACATTCTAGGAGCTGGGCACTAGGGTATAAAAATAGGGCTCTCAGGCCCATTCTTCAGTTCACTACTGGACCTGCGGAAGGACTCTCAGAGGACTGCCTACTGCTGTCACTTGCTCTCCAGTCTGCCAGACTGTTGCTGTACTTGGAAGGACTGCTTTGCTGCCTGGAGCCTGCCTTGAACCCTCAGAGGCCAGCCCTGCTGTTGAACCCTTCATCTTCACCTGCATCCAAGACTTTTAGGAGTCACAGGGACATAATTGGCTCCCACCATCTTGAACCTTCACCTGGACCCAGCCTGAGTAAATTCTGAACCCCCAAGAGGTCTTGATTCACTCCTAGACTATTGGTTGTGGTGCTAAAGGTACCCATATAGCCAATTTCCAAAACCAAGGACAAAATTTGGCCAAAAAGTGCTCAGCGAACCAAGAAGAATCAGGAACCAACCTGCTCGCCTATCTGCCCGAGCTGCATTGCTGATCGGATTGACCTTGTGGCTTCTCCTGCTATGTTCTTCTCTGCAGCAGCAAATCCATTTCAGTAGTCCATCACCAAAGTGGTGCCCAACCTTGTGGAACTGTCTTCAGCTACAGCCTTCTGTTTCGTACTGCTGGAGATTTTCGACTTCCATTTCGGCAACTAAGTCAGAAGGTAAAAATCTTCACTGCGGCTCCGCTCCGCGGCTATCAAACACAACACTCCCTTCTAGAGCACTTCTGCAGCCTTGCCCCGATGAACGTCTACCTTCTCAGATACTTATTATTCAAAAGGTGTTTAAGTCTGAAGGAAAGCGCTGATTGGGTCCAATTCACTTTGTGTATCAGAACTGTGATTAATTGAGATTGGCCTTAACTTTGGACTTTGCCTCTGTCTAGTGCGACCAGATAGCAGCGGTTGGCGCTTTTCTTTTTTAGGTTACTATTTTGAACCTAAAATTTAAAAAAATTAATAACTCCAGTTCTACTGATTCGATTTTTGTCATTATGGTGTCAAAAAATTTATTCTATTTTTTCTGAATTGGTTTGGGAATTTTCTTGTGTTGTGTTTTCACTTTATTGCTGTTTGTGTGCTGCATAAATACTTTACACATAGCCTCTAAATTAAGCCTGACTGCCTTTTGTGCCTAGCTGCCCAGGGTTAAGCACAAGTTAATTTTGTGGTTCACCTTGAGAAGAAGGGATTGTGGCTGTTGCTTGACAAGGGCTCACACCCCAGTCAACCAACAACCCAATTTCCCCTCACATACATCTTGTTTTTCATTGCTTATGTATCATTAAGGGCGAAATTCCAACCAAGTAAAGTATATTTTCAGTCCTATGAAGTATAGGGTAATCTTAACTCCTGAATTTGTTCTTGCATTTCACTATGTCCAGCTATAATCCTCAAGAACTGTTGGGGTGATCCCACTCCATCTTGAAGATTTCCTACCAAATTCAGACCAATAGCAATTTGTTTAAATGTGCTATTTACTAAAAAGTTGTTGTAAGAAAATGTATTTTTTGCATGTTCACCCTCAATGTTTTGCTGCATTTTTTTGCTAGTTTATAGTCTGAACCCTGGGGTGTTGCGGTCCAATACCCTGTCTACATGCTCTGTCTCCTAAAAACATGTAGAATTAGCTAAGCGCTGATTGGCATATTTAACTTACATAGACGTTCTTAGTATTTTTACCCTGTGTACCCAGGGCCTGAGAGTTAAATGTCACTATTGGACTGCATCACCTATTTTGCCACCACTAAAGTGACAATACAAAGCATGTCTTCATGCCTTCCCAGCAGCATGAGTGTGCCATTTTAAAACTGCAAATTCTACCTGGCAAAATAAGCCTTTTGCCAGGCCGAAACCTTTCCTTTTAGTCCTTATAAGTTGCACTTAGGATAGGTCCTAAATGCCCATAGAGGCAGGATGCACGTTATTTGAAAACTAAGGCATGTGTACCTAAGTTTCACATGTACTGGCAGTAAAAAATCTCCAAAGTCGTTTTTCACTGTTGCAGGGCTGATTCTCCATAGAAAGGCACTGGGTTACATTCTAACACTACATAATACATACCTTCAGTTTTGGAATAGCAAGAACCAAGATTCAGGGACTCAAATTAATAGTAATTAAAAATCCTATCTAATGGTCAAGTTGGATTTTAAATTACTATCATTAAGTGTTGCCCTTAAAGTCCTTAGCCCTTCGATCGAGTCAGAGTGCACTCCTCTACCTCCTAACTGAAGGTTTCACCAGATCGTATTCAAATCGACTCAGCAGTCCATGAAGCAGCTTACAAAAAAAGCTCACCAGACCTGACACAGAGCAACTTAGAGCCTAGTGGCCAGCTTCACCAGATCTAGCACTCAGCAACGCAGAGCCCTGCAGAAGTACTCAGCTCCCAACAGAAAGCTCACCGGATCTGACGGAGAGAGAGAGGCAGAGACCCGCAGAGCCTCGCCACTGCACAGTCAGCTTCACCGGATCTGTCACGAAGTGGCACAAAGCCCTGCAGTCTTGCGCAGTACCCAACTGAAAGCTTCACCATATTCAATGAAGAAGCAATGCAGAATCACTGGCACAAAGCCCTGCAGAACCTAACTGCAGATCCTTCCTTGAAATTAAGAAGGCAAAATGTCCATCAGGACGACCCTGGTCCTATAGTCAGCTGACGCTCCACCATGGTCAGCCTGAACCTGTGACTTTGTCCAGCATGACCACATACTCGCAGTTGGTTCTTTGCTCTTTTTGGTGCTAAAAGGTATTTCAAAATTTAGAAAATCATACCTCTGGTTTCCCCGATTGGCTTTTGATTGGGAATTTTGTGTGGTAATACTAACCAGCAAATTGGTTTCAGACAGTTATTCTTCATTCCATAGGGTTTTACTTGTAATTGTACAGCACTTGCCTGGATTTACCTCAGGGTAACAGTAAATTGTCATGCAAATTTACCAGTGCTAACTCCATCCCGGTTCCATACAACTTGTAATTAGGACCTAGATGTTTAATATAAAACAAGTGTGTTAAAAAGATATATTTCTAGTAATACGCAATGAGACTGTACCAAGTGGAAACCCTTTTTGATTAGAAGGATGCACTTTAGAACTGAACTGATAACACAGTTATAGAACCTCCCAGAAAAGAATAAATATTTGTCACTAGAAAGCCTCAAATGACTCCATCAATTATTAAAGCTATATATGGCTTCTAAGCAGAATTTAGATTTGCTGAATAATCAAGTGCGCACATTTACATTTCTCTCATGGAGCAGGCAGCCTTGAGGGAGTTTTCCCCATACAAAACACAGATGGCCTGACGCACAGAAAGCTTTGTCCCTGTGTATGGGGGCTAGTCACATTTTCCCTGTAAACCAGTGATGGTAGGCCATCCCCATTAGGGTGGGATGACCATCATCATGTCTTGTCAGACCCTTGGCAGATGGCAGGTCAGAGGTTCAAATCAACAGATCAGTTGAGACTCCACAGATGTGAATATGACTGTTTTGCCAACTCTAAATAGATTGGAGAATTGGCAAGTTTGGTAAGGTGGAAAGTACTACAGAGTTATGGTAGTGCTGCTGCTCTACCAAGCTCTAAATGATTCACTTAGTTTTCACTTTTGACTTTGCTACTCGTGCCTTGAAACTGCCAGCAAATGGGAAGTAGTCCTAAACTGAACACAAAAATGATCTGATCAACCACAAAGCATTGTTCTTTAGCAAATATGACAGCCTGGAGGTAGTTTAGGCATATGCGCTTGAGGTCATGGGAAGAAAAACAGTGCTGCAACCCTATCATCTTTGTGGGTATAAAATATGCAATATTGCATTTAGCAAAACACAAATTTGTGTGTGCGCACACACACACACACACATCAGACCTTGAAATCACAAAATAAACGTCATCAAGTCAAAGCACAAAGACCCAATTAGGGATATATGGTTATGCTGGACCAGGTCAAAGTCACACTTTCAGATCGACGGCAATGGAGCGCAAGTCGGCTACAGTCACCAAGTTAGGCCCACTGAAGTTTACCTTCTTGAATTCATGCAAACAGTCCAGTCCGGGTTGAAGGAAGCCACGAGGAGCAGAGAAAAGGTTGCTGGAGGCTGATGGTGTAGTGCGTAGAGCAGGCCGGTGTCACTGGTGGGTGTTGCTGGAGCTTTGTGTTGTCATTAATGCTGTAGCACGAGGTGTGGCTGTCAGATCTTTGCGTTAAATTATGGGGCGAACAAGCTCATTTGCAGTCACGAACAGCCCAAAAGCCACCACTCCTTTGAACCACACTAATGGGTCAGTACCTCAGGGGTACCACTTGGCGGTTAGGAACTCACTGCAACTGGTTTCAGACTCAGATTTGAGGTTCGGATCAGGAGGCCAGAAGGCTAGCCCTTGGAGTCACTCTGGTGTCCTGGGTTCAAGGATGAAGTTGCAGGCCCAGTTCTCTGTTCACCAAGGCAAGAGGGCAGCAGGCAGAAGATCAGCACAGCAGGGCATCAGCTCTTTCAGAGCAGCAGTGCAGAAGAGAAGTGGCAGTCCTTTCAGCAGCACAGCAGGCCTTCTTCCTGGCAGAGTATCAACAGATTGAGATGTGTGATGAAGAGTTGATATCTTAGGTCCAGTATTTATACACAGTTGTGTCTTTGGAATGGGGTAGAACCTTGTAAAGGTTTTCACATGAAGTCCCCAGGCATCCTGCATTCCTGGTCCTGGTTCCAGACTAATTACAGTCTATGCTTTCTGTGTGGAATGTCAGTGCTGATAGCGTTAATCGGTGGGCGGAGATCACTGCCGTGGTCACAGACATCTTGGTTCTGCTGGCTGGCTTGCTGTCCCCTGGCTTGGACTCGCAGGCCCTACCTCACCGTAATTACTGCTGATGGCTAGCAGACTGACAGTCCACAGACTTTGGCCCCAGGATCTGCAGGCCCTACCTCGCCTCGTGGCAGCTTGGAGCATTGCAGTAGCAGTTTGCTGCAATTTGCCCCTGACAGCTCGGTGGACCCCACCCTGCAGTTTTCACCGCCGACCCCAGGAAATCCAAGACACCCAGGAAGGCGGTGCAGATTGCTGGCCTCGCCCTCTACCATCTGCCTTGTTGAAAGCTATGCCACAAATCCACAAGCACTGCAGCATCACCGGAAGAAGCACCGGCATAGCATCACAGTGGGCCGGCGGGAGAGCGGCAGTTGACCACGCAGACACCCTTGTGAGTTAAGCCTATTGACACTAGGGCAACCAGCAAGGCACTTGACCCATCCTGACCCGGTCTGCCAATACAGTGCCCCAAATGCCAAAGGCTACATCTCCATCGCAGCTGGAAAGAGCAGTGTGGGAAGGGGGAAGCAGGCTGATCAAATGATCACACCCGCAATCCTAACAAAAGGGAATGAAGGGAAGGCGAAAACATGAACAGAGATTTTAGAGAGCCCATGCAGAGTGAGAGCTCAGTCCTTGCCCAGCTAGGACTGGGTACGGTTTGCGGGGCATGGTGTGTTCCTGCTTGCTAGTCCCCATTCCTTCCATCAGCACCAACACCAACATGACAGGAAGCTAAAAAACAGGAAAACACTAGCGAATATCTAGTGAGTTAGCAAGTCAAGTGTTCAACCACAAGGAATTCTTCCAACAATCGGGGAACGAACTACAGAGACTAGAGCCAGTATGATACCCAGGCCCACTGCTCCCTTCCAAAACAACTACCTTTAAATCAAAGTTAATTGGGCCCCATCCAATAAGCCCAAACAACAGACACAGAGCTCTAAGGGGAGCCTTCGCTTCAGAATATTCACCCACAAGTTTGCCAAAACTAACAGTTGTGAAGGCAATAAAAAAACACCCCCTAGAAAGGAACAAATCACAACCACAGTCTAGAAAACACAAGAATCGTCAAGCTGTAGACCTACTTGCTCTGAAAAGGCAATATTTCTACTGAATGTATATATTCATCGATGCAAAAACATGAGGGCAGAAAGGATCACAACTCTGGTAGAATTAATAAAATCATTGGAAAACCTGTACCAGAACTCATATTTTATAGTTGCAGGGGATTTTAATATCAGACTTACACGAAAGCCACGCACTTTACCCTTACTATCAGTTAAGAAACTTAAAAATCCAACTAATCACGATTCAGCACTAAACTTGGGCAAGAAGCTTAAATATTCTGAAAGGAACTGTAAAGGAGGACATTGTGTTAGCCATAACATTTGTAAGCGGTAAGATTCACTAACCCATCGCCTACACATTTCTTAGTGGAGAATCACTCCGACTGGTCAAGTTATTTTAAATCATCTATCGCCCTGAAAGTGATCATTTTTCCCAAGCATTGAAAATGGAGCAAATGCCATCCAAATGACCACAGTCAAAGGGCTTACATCACTACTATAGTCGAATTTCAAGAAATAAAGAAGTGACATAACTGATGGAAATATAGTATATGTTTATATCAAATAAAAATACTGCCGGGGGTACAGCTCAGTTCTGTAACTGAAACCACACTCAACTCAGCTCTTACAAACAGCATATTTTATAGTCTTGGTCCACAAAGGAAACTTCTCATCTTTCATCATATTCCCAATAAGTGCAGTAGCTCAATATTTTGATATCTTATTCATCCTTGGCACAGGCAATAATTCTTCAAAAAGCATCTGACTACTTGTCACTAAAATGCAGCTGTGACATATATAATATATGTATGCATCCTCTAACGAGCACAGTGTTTTTTGATCTTACCCTTGGAGGTCTATCAGTGTATCCTCCGGTCACTATTTCCATGCTCTGAGGTTTTATGGCCTGTCCTCCTTCCTCTACCAACCTTGACTCACACAAACATCTTGTGTCTCCCTTTCAGGTCTGCCATGATTTACACCTCCTCCTAACACTTGTATCCGAAAGTGACTCAGGCTGTCGGGTGTGTGACCTTCTAAATTATCTGTGGTATGCGAGGAGCAGCTGTAACTGCTTTGCCCTGTACCTGGCCTTCCCCTCTGTTCTCCTGTCTGTCCCTGTATTCCATTCTAACATGGTACCCAAGTTTAGGCCTACACTTGTCTTGCACAGTGTACACTTCTGCACATTTCCCTCTTAAGCCATCTTTTGACCACAGTGGGCCTTTTTCTTTTTCTTGAGGCCTATTACATTCCCCCTTCTAATTCAGTTTTAAACTACTCGCTTACCTTTCCTGTCCAATATACCCATCTCAGTGTATGCATTCTGCTTCTCCTTCCACACTTTACTAACAACTCTACTAGTAAGTACTAGTACTGTAAGTCTGAATACTGGACACCCTACAATACTCTGGACAAGACAATATATCAAAAGGATCCCCACAAGGATTGGAAGAAGTCCTTTAAGCAATTCTGGTAACTAGGATGGAATCCACGAAAACAACCCTGGAAACCACTCATCGAGGGCACCCCCTTCTTCCACCATTCTCTTCTGCAGATTATGCAAAGTCTGCATGGCTTCTGTTATTGTTCCATTGTCCACGTCGTTAGCTGGCACGTAGGTATAGCAGGCCGTACTGATCTTGGCACAAACCCCTCCTTCCATAGCCGTCATCAAGTCTAACACATACCTATGTTGCATAAGCATTACTCGCACTGCCAGAAGCTCTTCTTTGACTGCATTGAAACCATCTTCCATGGCATTGATGGCTTTCATTAGTTCCCAACGTGTTATTTGCAACTAGCGAGTAGTGCCTTTTGCTTGGATGAATGGGATGTTGCTTCCAAAAAACAACTGGGCATCATTGAACAACCGATACTCCTGCAGAATTTCTGCCCAAGTTGCAGTGCCAAAATACTCAGCAGCTCTTCTCCGCCGATGATAATGTAACAAGGTCATTGGGCGGCTCATGGGATGGTCGTGTAGCTCTGAAACATCCACTCCTGGAATCACCAAGGAGGGGGTGTGCACAGTGACTAAGGAACAAAGACCTCTCCATCCTGCAGGAAGTCGCGGATATAGCCATTCTTCACACTGCCAATAGTAGTCCACCAGACTGGAGGTGCCCCATTGCATGTTAATATTATACCTTGTGGTGATGCAATTTATGTTCTTCACTACCGAGACGTTCCATTTCCCCTGAAACATAAGGAAAGGAGAATGGGTATACGGCCCACTCGAAGAGTTAAAGGTGCTTCTACCCAGGTAAGGCTTTCTATATTCTGATCCCATATAGCCTGACAGTTCTGTTGTGTGTTAGTGTTATTTTTACTCCCTTTCCATAAGGAGAGAGCTCTGCATGCAAATGTTGCTCCATGGTGCATTGACCATGGACGTATACTGAGCCATTTACCTTGAGATATGGCCTCTCCTGACAATCATAGGGACTAGGTGTGGCTGAATAGTCCTCACATAAAAGAGTAGGTTGTGATACCCCTAGGAATCCCTGCTGTAATATTCTAGCCTTCGACCCACCCCCCTTGTACCTTAGAACCCCTGCCCCAGCCATTGCCTCATGCTTCACTTCTATTTCTTTATGGTCTGTCAACACATCAGTTATGTCAGCTATCTCTTCCTCATACTGTGTGATGTTTACTAAAAATGTTCCCTGTTGTACCTGTGAAGGTTACATCCATGCTCTCATTCTACATAGGAAAAGATGTAAAAGCCACTGTGTGACATTCTGTGACATTCTGAGGTTATTCTTTGGAATAATGTAATCTCTGTGAATCACTGGCATGCAGAATTAAGACGCATACCAGGCAAGACTCATTAGTACTTTGCATGCCTACTTCTGTCATATGTTGATACCACATATTATCTAATAAGCTAGCATGAATATTATGAGATGCATTCTTATATTCATATGCATCTCTTTGCAAGCGCACAATATTTGAACATGATACCATACATGCATTAAGATACCATTGTAATACAGCTGCAAATCTGATAAAGCATGAGTAGGAAAACAAAACAGTAATCCATAAATGTCTTCTGGCAGAGCCAATAAGGTACTCTGCTCACTCTTTAAAAGAAAACCGTGTCACTCCTCCTTCTCTTCGCTTTCCTCTAAATGTTTCTGTAACAATGGCGATGTTTGACACAGAGCAGGGGCCAGTCGAATTGTCTAATAGGTGTATTCATGGTTTCCTGCCCTCCACTTTCACTGCGGTGGGGGGGTGCTCTGGGTGACTGGATAAGGCCCCTCGAACTTACTGTCTTTCTTTTGCCTTACAAAATTGCGAATGTACACTTGTTGACTCACAGGAATTGGACTGGTCTGCTGGGCTGTGGTGGTGTACTTCTGCTGTCGTGCCACCTGTTTAGAAAAGAACTTAGCAGACTTCTGCAATGAGACAAATAACAGCGCATTTAATTCCCCAAAACCTCAGCTGTTTAATGAGCATCTGCCTTTCGTCTTACTTTTGTTAAGGGGGTCGACATCTGATGCCATGTCACTATCTGGTGCGGGGTCAAGTGATGATCACTTCCTGGTTGATCTCTGAGGGCATACAAGGCTAACCGAAGGCAGTGGAGCCAGTTCTTATGCATTGTGAGCACAGTTTGTTTATTTTATTATTTTGCCAGAGCATTACCCCTGTAGACAAGGTATTGCTTGTTTGTATGTGCCGCACATTTTATCACTGCTACCTTGGATGGTAGAGTTAAAGCCTGTGTCAATTTTGCCAGTAAATCTCTGTGCATCACGGAGGACCGATCAGATTTAAGAAACCCCCTCCTTTCCCACTTGTGAATGCTAGAATGTACAGTGGTGGTGACATATGCTGAATCTGAATACATGGTGACTTCTAACCCCTTAGCATGCTGCAGTGCTTCAATAATGGCTACTATTTCTGCAGCTTGTGCTGAAAAATGAGACGATAGTGGTATGTGACTCACTATCTGTAAGGTATTAAATGATCCCTGCTGTTCGGCTCTTACTACTGCTGCTCCTGAATGTCTAATCCCTGTTTCCTGATCTATGAAAGAGGACCCGTCCACAAAGAGCAGCATGCTCCCAAGGTTGGGGTCCTCTCCCACCTTGCTCCCTTTTTCTGGCACATAATTGGCACAGTCATGTACTTGTTCGTCGTCAGTAACTTGGTGTGCAAAGAATGTCGCTGGATTAGCTGTGTGACATCGGACCACTTGCAAGGATGGTAACAACAGTATTACTTTGTACCCGGAAGTTCTCTGTCTTGTGAGAGTGCTGTTGCCTCTTTGCAAGATAGCAAATACCGCATGCATACAGTTTTAAAGGTGATCCCATCACTATAGTGGTGCTCTCCTGGACTGCAAATGCTGCTGTAGCCAGGGCTTGCTCACACGGATAGTGACCTTTCATGACAGGCTCTAGCAGCCCACTGTAGTATGCAATTGGCTTATGTCCCATAGATGTCTTTTGAGTCAGTACTGCAGTCATCGTCATTCTGTTACAATGACAAAAGAGGTAGAATTGTTTATTGTAGTCAGGGGTACCTAACACTGGAGCATTCTTGATTGTTTTCTTTAGCTCCATGAACGCTGTCTCCCCCTCATCTGTCCAATTTATTTTGTTTGCAGTTGCATGGGACTGCTTTAATGCAGTGAGAAATGGTGCTGTCAACGTAGCATAATCAAATACCCACTGCCTCACATAATTATAGAGTCCTAAAAATTGCTGCATTTATTTGGTAGAGTTAGGCTTGGGCATGTTTCTAATGCTTTCTACTCTGTCAGGTGTCACCTTTCTTCTGTCTTTAGATATTAGTTGTCCCAGATAGTGGACCTCTGCCTACATAGATTGTAATTTATTTTTGTCAACTTTTTATCCTTTCGCTGCAAGCATGCAGAGGAGGCCAATGGTTTCATCTCTACATACGTCTTCAGTGGCGCTACAAACCAGAATGTCGTCCACATATTGTAAAAGCGTACTCTTGCATTGTATGTTCGCTAAGTCTTTTTGCCCCGTCCGTTTAAAAATGCTCAGGGACTCGCAAAAGCCTTGTGGGAGCCTCCTGTGGCAAATTTGCGTATTTTTTAATCTAAACCCGGTCAAATATTGATGGTCGGGATGTAATGGAATGCTGAAAAATGCATTTTTCAAATCGATTACAGAGAAGAAAGTGGCATCTTTGGGGATATTTGTAAGTATAACTAATGGATCAGGTACCACTGGAAATTCTGGAACGACTAAATTGTTCAGAGAGCGCAAATCCTGAATCATTCTCCCCGTTCCTCTCTTGGCCTTTTTTATGGGGAAAAGAATACGGCGTATTACATGGTGTTGATCTTTTATATATCACTCCCTGCTCAAGTAACACCTGAATTGTAGCTAAGATACCTTCTTCCACTTCTTTAGACAAGGGGTACTGAAATATCCTAGGCAATATAGCTCCAGGTTTCAATGTAATTCTCATAGGCTCAGCTCCTTTAATCAGTCCAGCGTTATGTGGCTCCTTCTTCCATAGCACTTCCGGTACTTTTGCCAAATCTCTCTCTCTAATTGGAGTGTCTTGTGCATGTTTTGGCACTGTCCTATATGCAATTGCATTCTAATGGAGATATCCATTTCAAATACAATGGTTCCAATCAAGGGGTGTTCACCGAACAATTCCTCATCTGAGATATCCCTCAATTTGACCCCAGGGTCTGTGAACACTATTGATGCCCACATTTCCTGCCTCCTGTCAAATGCAATGAGCACTGCATATGTTGGTCGTACTTTGAGGACTGATATGTCCAGTAACATCTCTCGCTCTGGTATTGGGTCCATGGGTTCGCAAGGTCTAAACAATAGTTCTTTTGGTAACTGCACAGTCTTCCCTTGCAGCAATGGTGTGTGCACTATCAGCGCGTATATGCCACGTAAAAAAGCCTCTGTATCAACTGGTACTTCACTGACCTGCTGCCTTGATTCTTCGTGAGCGACGAGGGACAGTATCCGGACTGGCGTGACACCGGGTGTAGAACAACCCATCGATTCATCTTCCAGGAACGAGATGGTCATATTCAATTTGCTCATTAGAAGGTTGATGGGTGACTCGGGGGAATACAACAATGGCCATCCATTTGTGCGTCGCCCACAGTCATGCTTACTGAACTCGTGAAAAGAACCCATCTGAGAGCCCCAGAAAACACCTGTGTGTCCACTGAGTTGCATGAAAGTGGTAGTGTTCCTTCCTTTATGCAAGATTTGGTGGCGCCAGTGACGATTACAAACTGATAGGGGCGACCTTATATGGCTATCGTCACAGTGGGTTCCTCTTTGACCTGTTGGTTACCGATATTATTGGACACATAGGTGGTCATTTTGAACATGGCGGGAAACACCGCACCACCTGCGGTGGCGGTAACTACTGCCAACAGGTTGGTGTTCCGGTCCGACTAAATAATGAAGCCAATGAGAAAAAAGTAGCAGACCATCCACACACCGCCATTTTTGTAGTCCCGCTGATGACAGGGGAGGCTGCCCTCAGCCCGGCGGAAAGGCCCTACCCGCCCACCAAATTATGAAACACCACACCGCCATCATTTCCGGGGCGGTAACCACCGCCAGGCACAGCGTGGCAGAAACAACCCATATAAAGGGAGACACTGACCGAAGGGCCACAGAAAACGCCGACGCAGACATGGAGCGAGAGCTGGAAATAATTCCAGTGCTTCTCCTTGCCATATTCCTCCAGGACCGTGACCGATGACGAAGAAGACAACGGTAAGTACGGCGGCCTAGTACACATGGGAAGAAAGGGCACAGTTACACACCCACTCATCCCACCCACACCGCAACGCACTCCCAACCCCTCCCACCATCCCAAGCCATACATACCATAACAAGATGTACTTACCAGACACAAGCCAACAAATACCTGCACCAATGCACGCACTTGTGCACACCACACCCCCACAGTGAAACGCTGCACAACGTCTCTATATTGTGCCAACAGCTCTGCAGGGCACTCAAATTTAGTATCAACAAAGAACATGAATGTCCAAATAAGGCCATTGGCCAGTCCATTGCAAAGTCCCGGAAGGGCAATTATAGCCCACACTTGACCCCTACCATGGGAAAGGAAACTCCACTGGGAAGGGGCATCAATGGGGCATCCAAGCACCTCAGAGAACAGGGGCAGTGGGTGGCGTGGGTGGTGAGTGAGGTCTTGAAGGGGGGGTTTGGGGTTAGGTTTAGGAGGTGGAGGTGGGGAGGGTTTGGGCTTGCCCTTGGAAGGAGGGGGAGTGGGCCTGGACCAGGGGTGGCAGAGGGACCTGAGGCAACACAGGGCTTCTTCCTCCCTGGGAAGGGGCACAGGAATGGGAAGGGCAGACTGGGCGGACTTGGACGAGGAAGGAGTGGACTGGGCAAGGGCATGGGAACATTTAGGGACAAGCTGGGGCGGGCCAGTGGTCTTCAAACAGGTCAACACAGGAGAGGAAAAGCTTCTTAGGGGCAGTTGGAGGAGATTTGGAGCCAGGTCTGGGAGTGGAGGTTGAGGGAGTGGTGCTACGAGGTGTAAGTGTGTGGATATAGATGCAGGTGCCTGTTTAGTATGCTTATGTATGGTGGATGTGTGTGTGGTGTGGATGAGTGTGAACATTTGAGTGTTTTGGGAGGAGGAGGGGTTGACTCAGTGGGAGAAGACAGGCTGACAGTGTATATGGATGTTGTGTGGGTGTATGCAGGTCTGGTGAGTGTGCTGCAAGTGTATGTGAATGTAGTTGTGGTGAGTGCGGGTGTGGTGTCTGGGGTGCATGACTGGATGTCAGCTTGTGTGGTGACTGAAACAATGGGGCAGCAGCAGTTACTGAGGGTACAGTGCATGTGGGTGTGCATGGTGAGGTGACAGACAGGGAGGAGGAGGAGGCTGACACAGTGGGTGAGGTAGATGTTGTTGTGTGTGCTTTGGTGTGTTGTGTGTGTGCCTGCCTGTGGTGGGAAGTGTGGTGCTTGTGTATCTCTGTATGCTTCTTGTGTGTTGATCTGTGTGCATGGCTGTCTGTATGTGTGCTCGGTATGGGCGAAGGGAGTGGGGTGCTGTAAGGGGTAGAGGTGGTGGGAGGGGGGACGGAAAGACCAGGGACTCTGTCTGTCATCAAAGAGGAGGCCAGAGCCTGAAAAGATCTCTGTAGGCCAGACATGGCACTGTGAATGCCTTCCATGTATGTATTGCATTGCTGCATCTGGGATGCTAGCCCCTGGATGGCATTCACGATGTTTGTCTGCCCTACAGAGATGGTTCCAGACATGGCACTGTGAATGCCTTCCATGTATGTATTGCATTGCTGCATCTGGGATGCTAGCCCCTGGATGGCATTCACGATGTTTGTCTGCCCTACAGAGATGGTTCTCAGGATGTCAATAGCCTCCTCCGTGAGGGCAGCAGGGCTGACTGGGGCAGGGGATGAGGTGCCTGAGATGAAGGAGACGCCCACCTTCCTGGGTCAGCGGGCACTGGCAACTCAGTGGGGAGAAACTGGGAGGGCGGTGATGGTGTGGGGTGGCGGAAGATGACAAAGAATGGGTGGGCCCAGTGGGTCTGCCACCACCAGGGAGCTGCCATCGGAGGAGGTATCAGTGTCACTACCTCAGTGGTAGTTGCCTCCCCGTGGTACTTCCTTCGCCCTCCAACCCACTCGTCCCCATGGCATCGGTCGATTCTGCCTCCTTGGAACCGTGGGCTGCTGCATCCCCACTCGCCGGTGCCTCAGCTCCCTCGTCAGATGATGCTAATGTACACAGGGACACAAGAGCACAGGGTAGGGAAAACAAAACAAGACAGAAGTGTGTCAATTCCAGGCAATATGTCCATTTTGAGACTCATACACTCCCACCCAACTCAGGCACAGGTCCTCAGCAGACACAACACATGTTATGAATGTGCCCCTGACTAGTAGGCATGACCCCAGAATACACAACATTCCCATCCTGAACTACTACTCAGATACACTTTGTGAAGTGAACCCATGAGAGACTATGCCAAGCCAACACATCTACAAGTTCATGAGGCTGCATTGAATGCAATATGACAAAAAGGGGACCCCTCACAGGCCTACAGACCCTGCCAAAACTAGCTATGACACTATCCCACGAACGTGTAGGGGGACAGGACTGAAGGGACACAACTGTCTATGTGCCTGGTACTACAATGCATGCAACCCTTAGCATCTAACTACACTCATCATAGTGGCATCACAACAGTGTTGGTACTCACCCCCTTGTGGCTGCTGTGCTGCCTTCAAGCGCTCATCCAAATCCAGATAGGCCATCACCAGAATGCAGGCCATTAGAGGGCACAGGGTCCGACGGTCACCCCTCCGTCATTGGGTGGCCTTCCCGAGCTACGCCTCTCCAGTCTTCCTGGCCCACCGTCTCAGGTCCTCCCACCGCTTCCTGCAGTGGGTGCTCTGCCGGTTGTAGACCCCGAGGGTTCGCACTTCCTTAGCGATGGCTTGCCATAGTCCCCTCTTCTGATGGGCACTAACCTGCATGGGACATAAAGAGAAAAGAAAAAGAACGTCACTGTGGGTGCCCCGTACACAAATGCCATGCCAGTTCATACTGACATGGCCCATGGAGACATGCAAATGAACAAACAAGCAGAAACTGCCAGACACACTACAGGTGAGCATTCACACAGCAAACAAAAATGCATACAGGCATCCGCCACAATCAAACACATCTAAGGAGGACAGATAGCAACTTACCTGCTCCTCTGGTCGCCCATACAACTTGACATACAGGGGTAGGACCCCGTCCACTAGCTTCTCAAGCTCCTCTGCGGTGAAGGCCGGGGCCCGTTCCCCTGTCACACGCGCCGTCTCAAGGACCAGAGTCAGGACACAGCAGCACACGCAGTGGAATTCTTCCCTTCACGTAATGCAGGAGTCAAGGGTCTGTCAAAATGGAAGTAGATACCGTGGCAGTGTGCACCGTCACCGCCGGCGGAGATCATGATCCGCCATGACGATTAAAGTCAGTGGAATGAAGTCACTTCCACACTACAATACCTGGATGGCAGGAGGCTGCCATTTTGCTTCCACCACGTCTCCATAGCCTGACCAGGGGCCTCATCCATGGCCCCATTCCATCTCCCCTTCGTTGATTACTGACATGAGTGCTGGTTGCCCACATGTACTCATGGTTGGCAGTGTGTCTACACTGTGATGCCATTATGACTGAGACACCTCACCACATATTAGCCTGATGGACTACCTCATTCTTTGTTTGTGTGTGCATTACCTATGTGTCTCATTGTAGAAATGTATTGTGACACCATGTGTTGCAAGTATATGTCCAAACTCAAAATGTGTTTCTTCATCACCCATAGGTATTGACCCATGTGGCGAGGGAGAGCCCATCTGTTTACAGACCCGTAGTAGATCTGGCCACCATGGAGGAACGTCAAATCATCATAACTTAACCTCTTAATCGAGCTACAATCCTTGACCTCTGTGCAGTAATGGATCCTGTTCTGAAACTGGGCAATTGGAATTAGCATGCCATACTTACACCTGTGCAGGTGCTATCTGTGCTCCATGTTTTGGCCACAGGCTCATTTCAAGTGACAGTGGGCATGGCTGCAGTGGTATCTCAACCAATGTTCAGCCACATACTGTCCAATTTCCTGGATGCATTTGTTCAACACTTGCAAAGTTATGTCCAGTTTCCCCAAAGGACTGATCTCACCACCATCATATCAGGATTCTATGCCTTTGCTAATATCCCCCATGTGATAGGTGCCATTGATGGAACCCACATAGCCCTCATCCCCCCAAAGAGTGAATGAACAGGTGTATCAGAATCGTAAGAACTATCACTCCATGAATGCCCAATTGGTGTGTACTGCTGATCAGTACATTTCACATGTCAATGCAACATTCCCAGGATCAGTCCATGATTAATTTGTCCTGAGAAATAGCAGTGTGCCACAGATGATGGAACAGCTGCAGGGGGACAGAGCTTGGCTCATAGGTGAGTGTGTATGAAACTGGATCATTTACATAGCTGACAGCCAGGCTGTATGCAAGTAAAATGTGTGTGTTTAAACCCTCTTTTACCCACTTTTACAGGGGATTTTGGGTACCCCAACATGCAATGGCTCCTGACACCTGTGAGGAATCCTAGGAGAGATGGAGAGAGGAATTATAATGAGGCCCATGGTCGCACTAGGAGGGTGATAGAGCGCACCATAGGACTCCTGAAAACAAGATTTTGTTGTCTCCATCCCTCTGGAGGAACCCTGTGCTATGTCCCTGACAAGGTGTGTCAGATAGTGGTGGCCTGCTGCATGTTGCACAACTTGGCTGTGAGAAAAGCTATCCCACTTCTGGAAGAGGAGGGTGCTGTCCAACCAGCCCTGCAACCTCTTAGCAGGGAGAAGAGTGACGGTGAAGAAGAAGAGGGGGGAAGATATCAACTCCAGGACCCAGATAATCTGCCTATACCTCCAGTGACTGTCATGTACTGCTCTAAGATGCTGATAGCTTCACTGCATTGTTTCAGTCTGACTCATGTAATAGGTACTGTGGTGTCCCTTACCAGTGAAAATGCAAAATCATGACTGAAGTGGCAGATGCCAGTGCATGCAATGTGATGTACAGTGTGACATACTTCAGACACTACAGTGTGTTGGATCCCCTCCTGCAATAAAAGTGGCATTATGATGGTAACTGGCTAATGCATTCACATTCACAATTGATCTCTCATATTGATTAAGGACAGATATTTTGAGTGCACAGGTGAATTCATGCAAAGTCAAAACATACATGAGTGTTGGGACAGTGAAAGGGAGTGGGCACATGGTGGAAAACATACTCTTGTACATATGCTCAGTTGTTGGTTGCACAGGGGTATCATCCATGGGGCCATTTGAAGATGGTGAGATGGCCATGGCATGTCAGTGAGGTAGCTCAGTGGTACACAAGGGAGACAGTTCAGGGCAGAGTCACTTCCTGGTGCTGGGCTTGGTCCTGGCTGCATGGGTAGGGGTGCTGGTGTCCTGTGAGTTCTCTGGCAGTAGCACCAGTCCAGTGGATGCTGCAGAGGTAGATGGCAGGGCAGTGTCCTGGCTAGTGGTAGGGGCCTGCAGGTGGGTGGAGGACTCAGGCTGGCTATGGTACTGGCGCTGCAGCACCCCTTCAATGGAGGCCATGGTGGTATTGAGCTGTCTCCATTGCTCCATGGCCTCCTGGTGGTGTGTTACCTGCAGCCTCTGATTCTGCTCCAAGGTGGCCTGGATCTGGCCCATCCTGTCCTGGGAATGGTGGTATGCTCCCAGGACCTCAGATATCGCCTCCTGGGTTGTTGCATCCATCCTTTGTCCACCCCCCCGGGCCACTGATGCCCTCCCATTGGCCTTAGCCCCCTGTGCCTGTGTCTCCTGCACAGGTCTGACAGTCCCACTTGCAACTGGCCCTTCATCATCCTGCTTGTTGGTGGGTGGAGATTCTGGCCTCTGTACATGTGGGCAGCCAGTCTGTGGCCTAGTGACACTGGTGTGGGGTCGTTTGGCCAGGGCTGATGGTGGTGGCTGAGTGGTAGGGGTGTCAGTGGTGTCCTGGGTGGGGCTTCTGGAGGGTGAGTGTGCAGGGGTGTGGGATGCATCAGGGATTTCCTCTGTGTCCAGACATCCCTCAGCACTCTCCTGAGTGGGGCCTCCATCTTCAGGTGGAGGACTGGCACTCCTTGACGTCTCCATCAGGGTGGCATGGGTAGTGATGCCTTTGTGTGACAGAATAGAGATATGGGTGTTCTGCACCTTTTTGTCAGTAGCAGCACAGGTCAGCACTAATTGATGGTTGGATTACCATGTAGTGGTATGCAAGGTTCCTAAGTGTACATTTAGATGAGGGGGTGGTGGTGCATTGTGGGTGTTGTAGTGCCACTGAGATTCCATGCAGGGATTGGTGACTTTGCACAGGGGGTTGGATGGTGATTTGTTTGGGGGATTGTGGGCATGCAGTTGAGTTGGATGTGAATGTGTGGGTGTTGTGGACTGGGTAGGGGATGGGGTCTTGGTGGTAGTGAGAGGGATGGGGTGATACATGCATTATAGGAGTGGTGACTGTTAAGGTATTATAGTTTACTTACCCGAGTCCAGTCCTCCAGTGAGTACAGTGAGGCCCTCCGGGCCAGTCGGTGTATTCGGGGGAGGAGGTGGGGGACCACCACAGTCTTTTGTATGGCGATGTTGTGCCTGGATGCCATGGAACGAACCTTGCCATGCAGGTAGTTCCATCTCTTCCTGATGTCCTCCCTTGTGCGTGGATGGTTTCCCACTGCATTGACTTTGTTGACAATCATCTGCCATAGCTCCATCTTCCTGGCCACGGGTGTCTGCTGCACCTGTGCCCCGAATAGATGTGGCTCGACCCTGAGTATTTCGTCCACCATCGTCCTTACCTCTCTGTCTCAGAAGCAGGGGTGCTTAGGGGGTGCCATGGTGTGTGTTGTGGGTAGTGTGTAGTAGGTGTATTGGTGAGAGTGTTGTCGTGTTGTTGGGTGTGTGGCTTGTGATGGTGGTTGCGCTATGTATGAGTTTTGGTGGTGGTTTTGTATGTGTGACTTGTGTGATGGTTAGTTCAGTGTATGTGTGTTGTGTTGTCAATATCTGTTGTGGTATTGGCATTGCAAAGGATTGTGGGGTGTGTATTTTAAAGTGTTGTGGATGTGTGTTAGGTCTGTGGTTTTCGAACTTGCCAATGTGTGCATTTGTTGTTGGCGGGTCCCATTGCTGGCCGTGGCGGTCCGTACCACCAATGGTCGTTCGACATTCACTGTCCACCGGTCTGATTTGTGCATCATTATTTGATGGACGGGGGATTTGTCTGCATGGGGGCGGGGTTCTGTGTACTGCCTTTCCACCATCGTTGGCCCTGGCGGTTGGTGGAGATTGCAAGATTTTTGGACGTTTGTCTTCTTGGTATCATTATACGGCATTGTGCAGTTCACCGTCATTGGCGGTCTTTTGTTCACCGTCATCACGGCGGTCGGCAGTGATTGCCGCCAAGTTCATAATGAGGGCCATAGTTGTTACCTATGGGCTTTGTCATCGGACATAATTAGGTGTCAGTGTCCCACTGGATGCTTGGGGTGGTGCGTAAAAGGGGTTACCTCATTGCACCAATTCTCCTCCTACTTGAACCTGCGCTTGTCCTCCCAGGGTGTTGCTGCCACCCTGGGGCCCATTTTGCTGCAGTGGCTCCTGTGGTGCCACCCACTGAGCTTGAGGGGTCCGAGGGTATTTTTGTCTCACATATTGTTGTGGTCCCAATTGCATCTGCCTCGCCACCTGTCTTTGCGAGGTAGGCCACCCTTGCATGCGTTCATCGATTCTCTTGGTCCTGCATTCTCTGACAAAATTACCCATCTTGCCGCAATGTTAACACTGCTGACCCACTCCATATACTCCTTCTCTTCTGCCCTGCCTTGTTCTTTGCTCTCCTGACAGACCTCCTTGTCTCCTCCCCATATCACTTGCTATCTGCTTTCATGATGCCTGCCCTTGTACTGGTGTTGTGACAGTTGCTGGTGGTGCAGTCACAAGTGCCCCTTCCGTGCTTGGTTTCTTAAGTTTCTGTTGCACCAACTTAGCTGTGGCTCTCTCTGCTTCCTCTGTTCTCTCTCTATCCTTTTCTTGCTTTCGGTTAAAATAATGTATTATGTGAGCTAAGCATAGAAGGACAGGAAAGACAGAGCTGGTACACGAAGGAGCAGTGAGAACTAAAAAACACGAATTACAAGAGAAATAAGAATTGCAACCCACACAAAGCAAGGACAGGAGAGGGACAAAACTGCCCTTCGTCAGGTGAGCTCCCTTTATAACAAAGAATGTTGGAAAGCAAAAAAAGCAAAGCAAGAAGACACATGGAATAAGATACTACAGTCCAGTATGCCCCCAACACCAAATAATTCTGGGGCATGATAAACATGTGTAGTCTAGGCTCAGGCCAACACCACAATGCAGGGATCAGTGAGGAAGGCTGGTAGTCACACATTCGCACAATGTGTTCTCCACCAGCCATTGCACCAGGGGGAAAGAATAATCTAACTGAAGTAAAACCCTCAACAACAGTGTCGGAGGACAGTGGGAGCACAGGAAGGCAAAAAGGGTACAGAAAGCCATAGTAATGGCACTGGCTTAGCAGATGCACAGATCGTACCCACCACCCGAACAAACAAACAATTGATTCTAACTGATGTCAAGCGCCTATAAATATTAAAGAAATTCAAAGCAGAGGGAGCACTCAACCAAAATGGCCTCCCAAATACCCTCTTCAATTACATTATACATTTTTGGGCCGGATATTAAACTCAACTTTTCAACCAAATTTATTGTCCTAACATGATCCCACCATCATGGAAAGGAAGCACCATTCACCCCATATATAAGAACAGCAGCCAATTATCACCCTCCATTGACTTTGAAGCTAAATTATATACTTCCTGTCTAATTCAAGACCTTCAGTCCTGGGCCTATGAGGAAAATCTAATTCCAAAAACACAAACAGGATTCAGAGCAGTTATGGGGACAATTACAAACTTGTCAGCATTAGGCGCACTAGCCAAAAAAGAAATACAACAAAAGAGCAGTTTATTCACATGTTTCATCTACCTCAAATCTGCCTTTCATAGAGTGCCTCAAGGTCACCTCTGGCCCAGAATTTGCAGAATGGGGCATCCCCGGAAAAATGTTAAACTCAATCATTGCTTTGTACAGCAACACATGGGCTCAAGTCAACGTCAAAATGGGAACCAAGTAACAGCTAAAATTGAAACAGGGGTGCAACCTATTCAATCTCTATTTGGCTAATCGCGACAAGCGTTTGGCAGAAGTTGAGTTTTTTCCCCCCAAGATTAGCATCAGAGAAAATTAGGTTTTTACAATATGCAGATAACATAGCCAGTCATTCTAAGTCAGGCTCCCATCGGGCTACAGATGTCAAGCACTGGATTTGTTGAATACATAGAGCAACAAGACTTGGAGGTGCAATTGAAACAAAATAAATATGATACACCTTGTTGACTCAAAGTATAAGACATTCATTTGGCACGCTAAGGGTAAACGCATAGATGTAGTATCTTCCTCTAAGTACCTTGACATACACATGGAACACCAGCTGACTTTCAAACAACATATAGCCCCCTTACAGGCTAAAGCACAGTCACTAATCTTTTCATTTAAGATGTTGGAAAAAAACTCAGCTGCTCTTCATATCTGCACCTGCTAACAGTTATGGCCACCAAGCTCATACCCGTAGTGGCACAAGGATCAGAAATTATGCATGGAAAGTAGGCAACCTAACTGAACTCGTTACAAACAAAAGTGTATAAAGCTGTCTTCCGCCTGCCCAAGTCAAGCCCTTCAGCTCAATTTCGGCTGGAATTTGGGCAAAAAAAAATCAAGAAATACAAAGTATAAATCCCTTTGTCACGCTCTGTTGGTCATTTCATGCTGCGTAGAGCTGATCCATGGACAACTTATACTGTCAAGAAATAGAGGCACAGATGGGAAAAAAAATAAAATCATAGGGAGAACACTCACAGTCGGCAGTTGAAGTCCTTGGTATCAGAGGAGCATGGGCCGTTTCCACAGGAAAAGTGGCCTTCTCCCGGATAAGCATCGCCAAGGCAAAAGCCCCCTTACAGCTGCAGGACAAAGCCGCATTTGCAAAGGAACGCCATGTTTGTACAGTCAACAACACTTATTAGAAGATGAAGCCCCAAGAGTATTTGACAACAAACTTTTCACTGGCTCTAAAATAGCACTTCAAGATGTTTTGTTTTGGCCAATATGATGCAAAGGATTATGTACGATCTTGGAAGAGCTGCCCACTCAAGCTAAACTGCTGTTTATGTGGCTATGAACAAGAATAAATCACCCACATACTCAGCACTTGCCCAGCTATTCTAGAACAAAGAAAGAAGTTATTCAGACTTCACTTACTTACTGGAGGTATTCAGCCCTTTGTGTGGAGGCAGGACACAGCCTATTTTGTGTGGCTGTCTAAGAAGAATACACAAAGCTCAACTGTCAGCTACATCTAGTCATGTGACTAGGCTACAGGCACCAAATGGCTAAGGCATGCAAATGCCTACTTTCTAAAAGTGGAATTTTCAAAATTGTAATTTAAAATCCGACTTCACCATAAAATAGGATTTAAAATTAAGATTGAATGTTCCAGAGACACCAAGCATGAACTTTTCCCACTTAGAAATGACACTTATAAAAAGTAATAAGTTAACTCCAGTGTTCTCCCAAGGGAGAGGTAGGACTTGCAGTAATTAAAAATTAATTTAAGAGTTTTTCACTATCAAGACGTGTAAAACTTAAATTACAAGTCCTACTTATTAAAGACATTGCACCCTGCCCTCTGGGCTGTCCAGGGCTTACCCTGGGGGTGTCTTATGTGTATTAAAAAGGAAGGTTTGCATTGGGCAAATGTTTTACTTTTCCAGATCGAAATGGCAGCTGAAAATTGCACACACACACAGGCTGCAATGGCAGGCCTGAGACATGTTTACAGTGGTACTTAATTGGATGGCACAATCAGCGCTGCAGGCACACTAGCAGCATTTAATATACAGACCCTGGCCATAGGTAGTGCCACTTTACTAGGGACTTACAAGTAAATAAAATATGCAAATGGGATGTAAGCCAATCTAACATGTTTTGAGGGGAGAGCATAAACACTTTAGTACTAGTTAGCAGTGGTAAGGTGCAAGGAGTTCTAAGGCCACCAAAAAGAAATTCAGCAACAAGTTGAGGGTAAAGCACAGTGTTTGTGGATGACCCTGCAGAGAAGCCAGGTCCAATCCTTCTTACTATTCCATGCCACTTGATAGCTTTTATTGTCAATGCTATGCCAGTGCTTGCTATGTTGGCCTTCCTAAATCAACTATTTACTAGCTTGGAGTAGTTCAGAATATGGCATAATTACTTGTTATGAAATTCAGGAAACTTGATAAGTTTGTCATAAGCTGTGCTGGTTGCCAGTTTCTAGAAGGCTTATACATTGCTCTACTTTGCCCACAGAGCCTAATATGAAACATGCCCCATACTGCTTATCTGATTGCTTCCAAGTCTAAGCAATCCCTTCATTTTGTCTCTTGTCCTTTTATCCCCCTATTTAGAAAGGCTCAGAAAAGGGGGAGGGGGGGTTTGTTTTGGGAGAAGATGTCTTCCATCTACTTTGCTACTTCCTCTATATGTCACGGTTTCGGGCGGGTCTTGTTAGGACTCTGGTTGGGGTACCCCTTGCGGTCACAGAATATCTCCTAAGGAGGTAGAGTACCAAAGCAGAAGAGCAGCTAAAGGTATACAAGGGGAAAGGACAGCTATGGAAAGGCACAGAAAACAGGATAGTGAAGGCACAGCAACCTTATTGTGAATAAAAAGGGAACGGATCATTAATGGACAAACACACTGGGCTTACCACTAACGTTGTACACAGGGTAGAGCTCAGAACTTTCCACAGCAACAGGGAACCCCAATGCCTCTGTGCAGATTACTCTTAGAGATAGTCACCCCGCAAGCCCCACAGAAAGGAGGCAGCAGAAGTGATTCTGTCTCTGGACTCTTAGGCACAAACAAGGATTGTACTTACATACACAAGACAAGCCCTTGTGGTTCCAGCTGGAAGCACAGTGACAATTCCTGGAAAACAGCAATAGCACACTGTCACTGTTAGGCACTAAGACTACATACAACAGTAGACAAATGATGAGGTCTGGAATTCCTCCTAGAAACCAGGAGCCAACCCCAGTGCAAAGGAAAACACTTATACGCAGGAGATGACTGATAGTAGGCATACCAGACACGATAACCCAAGGAGAAACAGAAACAGAAGGAATAAACTAGGAAGCAAAGGCAGGAACAGGGAACAGGCTCAGGCTGAAGCAAAGGTAGGAACAGGACTGGAAAATCAGGGAGCAGGCTCTGGCTGTAACAAGCAAGAATAGGACTGGGAAACAGAGAGCAGGTTCAGGCTGAAACAAGGCAGGAACAGGATAGGAAAACTGGGAGCAGGCTCTGGCTGGAACAAGCAAGAACAGGACTGGAAAACAGGGAGCTGGAACAAGGACTGGGAAACAGAGAGCAGGTTCAGGCAGAAACAAGGCAGGAACAGGACTGGAAAACAGGTAGCAGGCTCTGGCTGAAACAAGCAGGAACAGGGATGAGAAACAGGGAGTATACTCTGGCTGAAACAAGCAGGTACAGGGCTGAGAAACAGGGAGCAGACTCTGGCTGAAAGAAGCAGGAACAGGGCTGAGAAACAGAGAGTAGGTTCAGGCTGAAGCAGAACAGGAACAGAACTGGAACACAATCCAACAAGGGGTCTGGTACACAAAGGAATCGAACTCCAATGCACGACGAGGAGCTTCAAGGAATGGCAGCTTATAAGCAGTTCCAGGCAGCAGCAAACCCAGGGTGGAGTCACATGGCTGGGCTGCACAAGATAGGTCACAAGTGTGTGCATTTTCAGACTCTCACAAGTCCTGGAGGAGAGAATCCATTATAAAGGAATAACCAGACTTTTCCCAAAGGAAGCAATGGACAGAAAAGTACAGGTCTTACTGACTACCAGGCAGTGCATTATGGGACCTGAAGTCCATGGGAGCAAATGTAGTTCTTCTATAGCAGGCCATATCGAAAAGGGAAGCAAACAGGAGTCAGAAAGGCACTCTGGGAGAGTGTTAATGATGATTCCCAAGCTGCAGATAGTCTGTTTACAGTGCCCCCCAGGGATGGGACGGCAGAGTTGTAAAACTATTTGGAACACATTCCATCCTGGCCTTTCCAGAAAAGAGGACCATTCAATGTTTAGTAAGGCTCTTTAAATTAATTTATTCTGTTAACTATCTTCATATCTTTTTCTACCATATGTCAGTTCAGTGCCAAGATGCCACTGAAGTAATATATTTCATGTGCAGATGTTGAATATATTTAGTGGGTGTCTTTAGGCAATACATGCAAGGCTGATGGCAATTGTAAAAGAAATCAAGCACAAATGATGGTTTGTGGTTCTTGCCCTTTAGCAATGGAGCTTTGTCACCTGAGGGATAACTCAGGTGTCCAATGCCCACCCCAAGAGCAGAGTGAGAGCTAGCTCAGCTATGCTAAGCCTGAAGAAATAAATTGTGCCTAACCAGTTTCATACCCCTTCTTCCTGAAGCATATACTTTTATGACCAATTTCTCAGAGAACATTGTAAGACAGGTGTAGAAATTGCTTTATTGTATTCCTTACATGTTTTTTTCTCTGGGATGATTTCTATGTAGAGAAAGAACCCCAGCACTCCCCTTGTGTAGACATTGAATTGTTGTGCCTGCCTCTTCGAATTAGTGGAGTTTGGCAGCAAAATGTGAAATCTTATTCTGCTTTCAAACTAACCCTGGATCTGTGAATGGCAGTATAGCTCTATTTTTGTGTATAATAGATTAACCATGCAAAAGCATCGCACAATGAAAATACTACTTTGTGCAGTACTTGTTCCATTTACAATGACAAACTAGTAACTATGTTGCCTGACTGGCATTTCTCTTGTGCTTTGTTCACAGCTGCCCTTTGCTCTGCCCAGGCCAGCATAATTGTTTTAAAAGTTTTAATAACAACTATTCTAGCAAGCATAAACATTTTTCTCAAAGGAACTTGGCAGAAATTCATGACAAATGTTGCATTTTATAAGGCACATTGCCCCTGCAAAATGTTAAAATAAAATTGATATTCTAGTGGATGTGACATTTTTTTTGAAGGGTAAAAAACAAAATTCAAATCATGATTTTTTTTGTTATTAAAACATATGGTATTACATGGCACAATGTTTGTTTCTTTTAGAGTGACCTATGCACAGACTTTTGCCCATCAGCTGCCTATTCTATATGTTTTAGAAGTTTGAAAGTATACTTGTAACATTTGCATGCTAGAACACTATGGCCCTCATTACAACCTTGGCGGTCGGTGTTAAAGAGGCGGTAATACCGCCAACAGGCCAGCGGTAAAAAAAATGGAATCACAACCATGGCGGAACCCGCCAACATAGACAGCCATTTTAACACTCCGACCGCCATGGAGGTAGCAACAAACATTGTGGCGGTAACTGCCAACAGACAGACGGAAGACAATATACTGCCCACCCTATCACAACCCGCCAATCTGCCAGCTTTTCCAGGGTGGTGCCAACGCCATCAAAAGCTCTGCGGAAACAGGACTTTGAAGGGAATCCA
This sequence comes from Pleurodeles waltl, assembly GCF_031143425.1. NCBI lineage: Eukaryota > Metazoa > Chordata > Amphibia > Caudata > Salamandridae > Pleurodeles > Pleurodeles waltl. The sequence continues at coordinate 607,074,898 of NC_090438.1, forward strand.
CTCACCTCTCGACAAGAAACGAAGAACCAGGACGCCATGGAGCCCGAGCTGCAGGTCCTTCCCATGCTGGTGTATCTTCTCATGCACAAAGGATATCAAAGGCGGCGGCGACGACCACAGTGAGTACTGCACCTAGCACACAGGGGAGGGGGGGAGGAAAAAGAGAGTAACACACACGCAACACGCAACACCCCCACCCCCACCCTCACCCACAACACCATACAGACAAAACATGCATCAACATTACATTTACACCCCCTTACCCCCTGGAAGAACGCAAGGACAAAAGGAATAGAGTCCAATCAATGATATATTAGAAATAGGCAGACATAGTAAATGTTTAGAAAAACAGTATATACAAATATTTACAATATGTACAGAAGGCCGTACACTGTCCTTTGCAAATGTCCATGGCCCACTGGGCCAAAAAATCATGGGCGAAGCCCACACTTGACTCCTGCCTCAAAACCGAGAGAACAGTGCAGGGGCATCAGGTTGAAAACACACAGGCACCTCAGGGGGACAGGGAAGGGGGGGCTCCTCAGCTGGAAGATGCTACTACGCCACCGGTCCTGGAGGGGGCTACATACCCACAGCAATGTCCTGGGGAGTGCAAAACCACAGTCTCTCAAGTGGGTGGTTTGCCCACTGCTTGGTCTTGGGGAGTGCAGTGCCACAGTCTCTCAAGTGGGTGGTTTGCTCACAGTGATGTCCTGGGGAATGCAAAGCCACAGTCTCTCAATTGGGTAGTTTGCCCACTGCTTAGTCCTGGGGAGTGCAAAGCCACAGTCTCTCAAGTGGGTGGTTTGCCCACTGCTTGGTCCTGGGGAGTGCAAAGCCACAGTCTCTCAAGTGGGTGTTTTGCCCACTGCCGGTCCTGGGGAGTGCAAAGCCACAGTCTCTGTAGTGGATGACTTCTTCCACTGGTCCTGGAGGGGGCATGGTGCCCAGTGTGCTTCATCCTGCCAAGGATAGGGTGAGTGGATGCATTTCTCCACTGGTTCTGGAGGGGGCTCTGTGCCCAGTGTGCTTCATCCTGCCAAGGATAGGGTGAGTGGATGCATTTCTCCACTGGTTCTGGAGGGGGCATGGTGCCCAGTGGGCTTCATCCTGCCAAGGATGGGGTGAGTGGATGCCTTTCTCCACTGGTTCTGGAGCGGGCATGGTACCCAGTGATGCTGCACTTGGTGTGTGGCAGTTCACATTCCTTCACCTGGGTGTCTCAGGCACGAGATTTTTAGAGAACAGGCAGCATGATACCCCATGGAGGCAGAACCAGACTCCATCCTGTGGTGACTAAGACTGCAAACTGGTGGTGTTGCCGGTGCTGGTGGGGGTGCTTCAAGTGGTGGTGGGACAGTCCTGGCAGTATCCTGCAGCCCCGGACGCCTGCCCACTGGGGATGATGCTGCTCACAGTTGTAGTGGCACCGGCTGAGCATGTGGCAGTGTTCATGGTGGTGCAGGTGGAAGTGCTTGCGGCGGGGTCTGCGGTGGGAATGCTGCCGCTGTTGGCCGTGGTGCAGGTGCTGGTAGTGGTGGAGGGAGACACCAGGCCATCTCCTGCAGTCTCGGACGGCTGCCCACTGGGGATGCTGCTGCTCACAGTTGGTGTGGCAGTGGCGGTGCAGTTGGTGGTACAGGGGGCGGTGCAGGTGGCAGGGGAGGTGGTGGTACAGGTGGAGGTGCCTGCAGCAGTGCTTTCTGCGGTACAGGTTGCTGGGTTGTCAGTACTGATGGTGGGCACTAGTCCCTCACCTGGAGCCTCCGAGGCCTGAAGTGGCTTCCCTTGGGTTTTCTTCCCCTTCCCCACCTTGGCTGATGCTGCTGGGACCTTGGCACTGGCAGCTTGAGTTTTGTAGGAGGCCTTGCTGGGTGGGTCGTCCTTCTTGCCCGTGCTGCATGCTGGCTCCTTCTTCACCTTGGCAGGTGGCGGGATGGCTTGGTCCTTAGCAGTGGTCAGTGGCACACTGGCTGCCCTGACGGGGGCCCCCTTTGATCCTCTGGGACTTGCAGGTACCACAGCGGTTGCCGACTTGGTGGCTGAGGTGCTGGCCTGGGATCTGGAAAACCTGGCCCAAGGGGAAGGACGGGGGTGGAGGGGCAGGGAAGAGGTCAACGTTAGCCAGGAAAAGTTTTTTTGAGACACTGGGACGGGAAGATGGAGAGGGTTTGGGAGTGGAGGAAGAGGGAGTGGTTGTAGGAAGTGTACTTCTGCTGAGTCTGGGTGAAGGTGCCTGGGTTGGATGCTGTTGTGAGGTGGATGGCTGTTGGGTGGGTGGGTGCTTGCGTTTGTGTACTTTGGGAGGAGGGGTCACAGACACACTGGGAGAGGACACAGGGGATGTGTGCATCGTTGTGGGGGTGGTGACTGCCAGTGAGGGGCGTGTAGTGATGGGCGTGCTGGTGATGGAGGTAGTGGATGAAGATGTAGTGCATGCAGGTGTGAGTGGAGACAATACTGGGAGGGAGGTGGAGGAGGAGAAGGGGGACACAGTGGAGGCAGTGGATGTTGGTGTGTTTGCATGGACTTGGTTCTTGTGTGAGTGCCTGTGAGATGAAGAGTGGTGCTTATGTTTGCCTGAGCCACTTTTGTGTGTTGATTTGGGTGCATTCTGGTGTGAAGGTGTACTTGGGATAGGCTGAGGTAGACGGGATTGGGTCTGGGTAGGGGAGGGGGGAGGCTGGACACAGGGACAATGGCTGCCATCAGTGCTGAGGCCAGAGCCTGAAATACTCTCTGTTGGGCCGCCACGCCAGAGTGAATGCCCTCCAGGTATGCATTTGTTTGTTGCAAATGTCCTGCTACACTCTGGATGGCATTCAGTATGGTTGACTGCCCAACAGAGAGGGGTCTCAGGAGGTCAATAGCCTCCTCACTGAGGGCACCAGGGCTGATTGGGGCAGGGCCTCAGGTGCCTGGGGTGAAGGAGATGCCCACCCTCCTGGGTGAGCGGGCACGGGAATGCGCTGAGGGGCTGGTAGGGGAGGGCGGTGCTGGTAGGGGTGGTGGCGGCTGTACCTGTTGTTGGGGTGGGCACAGATGTGTCCGCCACCGCCAGGGAGCTTTCCATCTGAGGAGGAGTCACTGTCAGTGGTCTCCCCTCCTGTGCCCGTTGTGGGGCTCCTCTCGTCCTCTTTCCCAATGGTGCCTTCACCCTCGGTGGATTCGGCCTCCAGGCCCATGTCGGATGCAACTCCCTCCGTCGCAGGTGCCTCTGCTCCTCCTCCAGATTATGCTAATGCACACAAGGACAGGGTGACAAAACAAAAAGGGGGGGAGAGACTGAGGATACAATTGGTCAATGCCAGCAACACCACTACTGTTGGTGTACACAACACACAGGCCCTCATTCTGACCCTGGCGGTCGGCGGAGAGACGGCGGTCGGACCGCGAACAGACCGGCGGTATTAAAAATGGCATTCTGACCGCGGCGGTCCCCGCCGCGACCGACTGCCACTTCTCCACTCCGACCGCCACGGCGGTCATGACCGCGGGGCTGGAGTTTGCGCACTCCGGCCCGGCGGTCGTCCCAAGACCGCCAAGGGTATTATGACCCTGCCTACCGCCGCGGTTTCTTGCGGGCGGGAACCGCCGTGCGAACCATGGCGGTAAGCACTATCGGGGCCAGGGAATTCCTTCCCTGGCACTGATAGGGGTCTCCCCCACCCCCCACTACCCACCCGAGTCCTCCCCCCACACCCTCCACCCCCCTGCCACCCCCCAGAGGTGGTACGAACCCCCTCCCCACCCCCACCCCGACATGCACATACATGCACCCCGACATGCACACACCCCCAACATGCACATATACACACCCCCTACACACACATACACAACGGGGACACATACCCGCACACATACATGCAGACATGCGCACCTGCCGAACAGCACACATTACCCATAGACACAGCAGCACCCCCCGCCCGCATACACGCACTCACACACCCCCTCTACACACTCACACGCACACCCCCATGCACGCCCACATCACACAACACCCCCCCACCCCCTCCCCTCACGGACGGTCAACTTACCTTGTGCGTTGGTCCTCCGGGAGGTGACGGGAGCCATGGGGAGGTGACCGCCAACAGAAGACCGCCAACAGAAGACCGCCAGACAGAAATGTGGGTCGTAATTCTGTGGGCGGTGTTCTGCTGGCGTGGCGGTGGAGGTTGACCAGTCTCCACTTTCCCGCCGACCGCCAGTGTGGCTGCTGGCGGTTTTCCGGCGGAACGCTCCCAGCGGTCAGAATGCGCACAGCGGCATACCGCCGCGGTCGGCGGTCTTCACCGCGGCGGTAACTCGGCGGTCTTGCGAAAAGACCGCCAAGGTCAGAATGAGGGCCACAGTGAGCTGCCCTATGCACTAAGCCATGCCCAACCATGCCCAACCAGTCACTAAGATAGTCACCAGCCCATGGTGTACAATGCCTAACGCCAGCATCTGCACACCTGACACCACTGGGGTAGGAGTGCGCCAGAGCCTGCACAGAAGGGACCTACCCTTTCATGATTGCCCTGGCCTAGGGGCACCCACAGCCCACATCCCCCACCCAGCTACCTCCTAAAGCACTCAAAGTCAGTTTTCTGAATCTGTACTCACCCCCTCATGGCTGCTGTGATGCCCTCAAGCACCTAACTCCGGATAGGCCACCGCCAGGATGCAGAACATCAGGGGGGTCATGGTAAGATGGGCACCCCTTCCACGTTGGGAGACCAGCCCCAGCTGGGCCTCTGCTGTTTTCTTGGTCCAGTGGCGCAGGTCCTCCCATCTCTTGCGGCAGTGGGTGTTCCGCCTGTGATAGACCCCCAGGGTCCACACCTCCTTGGCATTGGCACGCCAAATACCCTTTTTCTGGTGGGCGCTGACCTGGAGGGAAAAGACAGCAGAAAAGGAAATCACTTACACGTCCGGACCGGCATACCCATTGCCCACCAGTTCCCACCCATGCCCTTAAGCACATACACTGACCACCTCTCATGCAGCACTCAGGCCAGGACGCATCAGCACCCCTTAACCTGTGGCTTACATCCACACCACTCCAAACATGCATTGCCCACACTTCATGCTCACAGTGTACTCACCTGTTTGTCTGGAGGACCATAGAGTAATGTGGACTGGGGTAGGACCCCATCCACCAGTTCCTCCAACGCCTCCGCAGTGAAGGCAGGAGCCCTTTCCCCAGACACATGAGCCATTGTTGCTTCCAGACTCAGGTCACAGCAGCTCTTGCAGTGTAGGTCCTTAACTGTTGAAGGTCAGGTAGCAAGTGAGTGAAGCGATAGAAAATGGCGGTGACGTCCGCTGCCGTGCGCACCATCACCGCCAGTGTACATCGCCATTGGCTCATGGAACCCATAGGGCCGATGATAACCAATGCGCAGTTGCGCAGAGGTCATCGACCGCCTACCGCGACAGCGCACAACGCCAGCACACTTACCTCATTTCCACTTGTCCCTCCTCACAGGTCAGGCAGCCGCAATTTCAGGGGGGCACGTGGCATGGCACCTAACTGTGTCACAGCAGACATTGGCACATCATCTGACTCTCGACTTCACATACTGCTGCTGAGACGTAAATTCAGCAATATTAACACTATCTATGTGGAAATATGACCCTCTGCTCACCGTTCTGCTCCATAAGCTACAACCGCTGAGGCAGATTATGAGATGGCGGCATCCTCCGGTGTACAGACCCCTGGTGGACCTGTGGACAATGGAGGACAGACACATGATCATCACATACAGACTTGATTGGGGCACAATTCAAGAACTTTGTGCCCAGTTGGAGCCAGACCTGATGTCAGCTATCCGCCAGCCCACAGGAATCCCCCCTCTCGTGCAGGTCCTGTCAGTGCTCCATTTCCTGGCAAGTGGTTCCTTTCAAACTACAGTAGCCATGGCATCAGGGATGTCTCAGCCAATGTTCTCCAACGTGTTGACCAGAGTGTTGTCTGCCCTGCTGAAACACATGCGCAGCTACATTGTGTTCCCTCAGGTGGATGATTTGGCCACAGTGAAAGCTGACTTTTATGCCCTGGGACATATCCCCAACATCATAAGTGTCATTGATGGTACATATGTGGCATTCCCCCCCACCCCCCCACCCCCCACCCCTGGAGAAATGAACAGGTTTACAGGAATAGAAAGAGCTAAAAAGCTATCACTCGGTTAATGTGCAGATGGTGTGTTTGGCGGACCAGAACATCTGTCATGTGAATGACAAATATCCTGGCTCTGTGCATGACACCTATATTTTGAGGAATAGCAGCATCCCATGTGTGATGAGCCAACTCCAAAGGCACTGGGTGTGGCTAATAGGTGAGCCCAAGGTCCCTACCCAGTATAAGTAGGTGTCTGGGTATGGGGTTGTCCCTAAGGGTTAGTGTGTGTCTAACAGTTGTGCCTCGATATTTACAGGTGACTCTGGCTACCCCAACCTGTAATGGCTACTGACCCCAGTGAGGAATCCCAGGACAAGGGCAGAGGAACATTACAATGAGACACATGGGCGTACAAGGAGGATAATTGAGAGAACCTTCGGCCTACTGAAGGCCAGGTTCCGGTGCCTCCTTCTGACTGGTAGATCCCTGTACTACTCACCCAAGAAGGTGTGCCAGATCATCTTGGCATGCTGTATGTTGCACAACCTGGCCTTGAGACGACAGGTGCCTTTTCTGCAGGAGGATGAGCCTGGAGATGGTCTTGTGGCAGCGGTGGAGCCTGTGGACAGTGACAAAGAGGAGGAGGAGGAAGAAGATGTTGACAACAGAACAAACATAATACAGCAGTACTTCCAGTGACACATAGGTAAGAGACTGTAACCCCACTTAACATTTCAGTAATCTGTTGGACATTGTACATGGCAGCCTCTTACCCTATGTCTATGGCCACTGACTGTTCCCTTTGGATTCTCTATTTTCAGATCTGTGTGCCCCATTCTGGCTCCTGCTATATGTACTGTTGCCCACCAAAGGCCATCCTGTAGTATATTTCACTGTACATATACGTTGCAATGCTTTGAGAATGTTGTACTAATCCATTTGAGATTAATTACACTGACTCCTGATTGGTATTTGTTTCAAGGGTGTTTATGTAGGTGCTAATATGTATAGGGGTATGTGCAATGGGCTGGGGTGATGGTGGAGGAAAGTCCATGGTAGAGTCCAGTCTCTTGGTATCACAGGTACATTGTCCAAGGGGGGCATAGGAAGGGGAGCAATGGCAGTTCAAGGTCACAGGGGAACTGAGTGGGACAGAGGGTGACAATCAGGAGAGTCTTATTTCCTGGCGGGGGTCTTGGCAATATTCTCTGTCTTCTGCCTGGATGGCAGGGACCATTTGCGGGGTGGTTCTCCTGCTGCAGGTGGTGGGGTGCTGGTGGCCTGTTGGTCCTGCGGCAGGGCCTCCTGTCCACTAGCGCAGGCGGAGGTGGAAGGCTGTTCTTGGCGTTGTCTAGTGTCAGGCACCCTTTGTTGTGCCACTGACTCCCTCATGGTCTTGCCCATGTCAGCCAGCACCCCTGCAATGGTGACCAGGATGGTGTAGATTTTGGTCAAGTCCTCCCTGATCCCCAGGTACTGTCCCTCCTGCAGCCGCTGGGTCTCCTGCAACTTGGTCAGTACCTGGCCCATGGTCTCCTGTGAATGGAGGTATGCTCCCAGGATGTTGGAGAGTGCCTCGTGGAGAGTGGGTTCCCTGGGCCTGTCCTCCCCCTGTCGCACAGCAGTCCTCCCAGCTTCCCTGTTGTCCTGTGCTTCTGTCCCCTGAACCGTGTGCCCACTGACCCCAGGTCACTGATAGTTCTGGGTTGGTGGGATTGCCTGGGGTCCCTGTAGTGGTGGACACACTGCTGATTGACGTGTCCTGGGGACAGTGGAATGGGCCCACTGGGTGGGTGCTGTGCTGGTGTTTCTGGAGGGGGGAGGCTCTGTGGTGGTTTGGGACTGTGACAGGGTAACCGACTGTCCAGAGGTCCCTGATGGGCCAGGTTGTTCATCCTGATCCAGGCGTGCAGAGCTGCTGTCATCACTGTGGGCCTCTTCTGGGGTGGGGATTGGATGTAGCTGGCACCTCCTCTCCGGGGACGTTGGGTATGGGTCCTGTTGGGATGCAAATGCATTGTTAATGTATCTGTGTGTGACATCTTGTGCATGGGTGTGTTTCCCGGGATGATTGTGATTTCCCTGCTGGCTTGGCCTTGTGTGAGTGGTGATTTTGTGGACTGGGTAAGTCTCTCTATTGGGCATGCTGTGGTGATGGGTGTCCATGCAGGTCTGTGAGTGATGTCCATGCATTGTTGTTGCATACAGGGCTTGGTATTGGGATGGGTGGGTTGTGCTAGTGGGGTATATGTGAGGTGTTGGAGTGATGGGGGTGAGGGTAGGGGTAGTTGTTTGTAATGGCATGCAGGTAGGTTAGGAGGGAGAAGGTAGTTAAGATTTGACTTACCAGAATCCAGTCCTCCTTCTACTCTGCGAGGCCCTCAGGATGTATGATCACCAAGACTTGCTCCTCCCATGTTGTTAGTTGTGGGGGAGGAGGTGAGGGTCCACCGCCAGTGCTCTGTACAACAATCTGGTGTCTTGATACCATGGAACGCACCTTCTCCCATAGGTCGTTGCACCTCTTCCTGATGTCATCCCTGGGTCGCGGGTGCTGTCCCACAATGTCGACCCTGTCCACTATTCTCCGCCATAGCTCCATCTTCCTTGCAATGGACGTCTACTGCACCTGTGAACCGAATAGCTGTGGCTCTACCCGGATGATTTCCTCCACCATGACCCTTAGCTCCTCCACAGAAAACCTGGGGTGTCTTTGGGTGCCATGGATGTGGTGTGAGTGATATGTGTGAGGATGTGTGGGGTGATGTGTTGTTGTGTAAGCTGTGATGTGCATGAATGGTGTATGGGTGATGGTGTTCTGTGCCTCTGATTGGGTGGGTGCTCCTGCCTTGTCTCACTCAGTTAGCTATCTTTTTTTTCGTTGTAAGGAGTTGTGGGTATTGTGTGTGTGTTTTATAGCGGTGTGAGTGTGTGGGTGGTGTATGTGTATGTGTGTCAGGTGTGTGTATTTTGAATTGTCCAATGTGGTGTAGTTTTGTAAGTGTGTGTGTATTTTGAGCGCGGCGGTGTGTACCGCCAATGGTTTATCGCGGTTGAAAGACCACTGTGGGTCGTGATACTGTGGGCGTATTCCTGTTGGCGTAACCGTGTGGGTTTTGCTATCGCCAGTTTATCACTGACCTTTGGTGTGGCGGACTTGTGTGGATGTCTGTATGGTGGCGGTATTCTATGTGTGGGTCATAATACCCGTAGCGGAATGCCGCAGCGGTCACGGTATGTTGGCGGCCGTCAGGATGGCGGTAGGTGGCTTTTACCGCCAGGGTTGTAATGAAGACCTATGTGTTGCAATGTTACTTCACAGCAACTACCTATTTCTTGCCAGTTCTTTAGGTCTAGTGGCTTTCTGCATGAATATATTTATCTCATATGAGAACTGCTCAATGTGGGGTGTGAACAACAGCTATTTTATTTTGATTTAGGTTTGCATAGACTTCTGGCAGAGTAATTAATGGATCATAAAATTGCTAAATTATTGGCATTGATCCATTAATTCTCAGGAGGAATGGAAATTTCCTTAGGATCCTGTGACTTTCAACTCACATATCCGGAAATCAAGTCCAGTAACCCTTTATCCCATTGAGCTACATTGTCTTAGACCTGCTTATCTGTTCATTATCAAACAAGCATATGTTTCAACTTCCCGACTGGTAGACTGAAAACTTATATTTTGTCAATAGTCAGGACGCAGCATATTTTTGAAGATGGATTTAAAAAAATTAATGAGCTGTCATTTCATAGAAGGAATTTTCGGACAGCTGGCAAAAAAGTTGTTGCCTTGAAATAACTTTCCTAAAACTGATTGTAAACTGCTTTGCATTGAATTCTGTTTAGTTGTCAACCCACTCATTCCCTTTTTAAAGATCTGTCTGTAGGCTCTAAACACAGTCAAATTCACTGTAACATGTTTTTTGTAATTGCATTGTGTTTCATCAATGTGTATGCAATGTACAATTCATCACTATTTTCTTGTATTGGCTTTAAGGGTACCTCCGTTCCGTTGTTTGGAGTGTTCATCCCGCCTCCCTTGGTTGACGTGTTAGCCCCCCAAAAAGTTCAGGTCTAGATGCGCCCCTGTTGGCCATATATGTTTTAACATTCACTTTTAGGCAGTTCTTTCAAAAATCATTATGATGGAACCCAGAAATAACCAAGCAAATAACTTATAAAAATATGCATTTAATAATGTGATAGCCTAATAAGCTTTACAAGCACCATTTACCAATATTTTTGTAAAGAATATCATTAAAATAGAACTCCTTTATAAAGTGGTATGTATATGCAACCAAGCTGTTTTTTTTTTACCAAAAATAAAGTTACTGGTGTATTTTCCACCGTCTCCTACAAATTTCCAAAATATGCTTGGTTAATAGTATCTTCTGGCTACCATGGAAAAACATATGAATCCCCTGTTGAAAGTGTGGATGTCTCTCTCTCAGCATAACATTCCAGCCTAACTTGGCATTTGTTTATGATATAAGGTGAACATACAGGACATGTCATGGGCACACCACTCTATTAACTTCTGCATCCCTGATGAGTGGGTGCTTGAGACAATATCTGCAAAAGTGGGACAGCTTTAAATGTGATAATCGATTAAAATTGACATGTTATTATTTTCTTACTGAGAAGCTGGTATGTGGCGCTGTAAAGTGCAATTCCACAAAATTACAATATTTTGTTTGAGGGGATGATCAGAGGATGATTCTATGTATCACAAATGAACAACTTGTGCCATAGGGCAAAATTAGTGTATTTCAAAAGACTGAAAATGGCTGTATAAGGAGAAATAGATTTGTGTGAGAAATAGATGTATTTATAGAAACAGCAGGTTGAGAATTGAGTTTATTTATCAAAAACTTTAGATGGCTAAATGATGTATTATGACAGTAAAAAGCAACCTGATGTTTGAGAACAAATTGGTTTATATACCATAGTGAAACTCTCCAGCACAATTAATCAATTGTTTTAAGGTGTGTTATTTTTAGCTAATGATTTAGTGACATTTCGGTGAAAATACACAACTTCCCCCCAGTTTTTCTCAAAGGTTTCTTTTAGGGTTAAAACTCTCCTCCGAACTCTGGCGTGTTTAACATTAATTTGGGGTCAATTCCATATTTTCTGCATAATCATTGCCTATGCAAATGATTCACATTTTAGATTATTCCTGTGTGCATTGATCCTACTGATGTCTCCAAGAAGTGGGTGGAGGGTTTCCTATAAGTCGAGTATGAATCTGTTTGTGGGCCAGTGTGGGACACCCTTGACTTAACCCCTTGTATGCCACGGTCGTAATGGTTACGTCCGTGGCGGCGCCTCTCAGGTGCCATGGACGTAACCATTACGTCCAATTACCGGCCCTCAGGGGAAGCGCAGGCGCTCCCCCTGAGGGCCAACCCCCCACTGCCCCAGGTCAGGGTTGGAAGGGGAATCGCTTCCACTTCCACCCCGACCCCCGCTTCCCCCAATGATCGCACGCTGACATCATCAAAGGGTGCAAAGATGCGCTGGAAGCCATTTGCTTCCAGCGCGCTCAGAGGAAAGAAAGTAAGTTTTACCTCCGGGCGGGGGAGGGGGAAATTCCTGTAAAAGAGGAATTGGGGGAAAGGAAAGGGTTTTCCTTTCCCTCGATGTCTCTTTTCGCATTCCTGCTGCCCGATCGCAATGCGATCGGGCAGCAGGAATGCTCACTAGACACCAGGGAATTAGTGTGTGTGTGCATGTGTGTGTGTTTGCAGTGTGGGGGAGCGACCCCTTGGGCAAGGGCTGCTCCCCTTGGGGTGGGCATTATATTTATCGCCGTTTCTGCTCCCCTTGGGGGCAGATCGGCCTTTTATTTTTAGGCCGATCTGCCACCAAGGGGGGGCAGAAAGCCACTAAAACCAGGGATTGTTTTTGAGGCTGATTTGTTTTGTGTTGGCGGTGGCCCTTTGGGCAAGGGTCGCTCCCAAGGGGCAAAAAGCACTATTGGGCAGTTCTGCCCAGATCAGCCTATTTTTTTTAGGCCCATCTTCCCCCAAAGGGGGCAGAATCCACTTAGCTCCAGGGATCATATGTGTGTGTGTGTGTGTGCTTTGTGTGGGGTTGGCCCGGTGGGCAAGGGTCGCCCCCCAGTGGGGCAATATAATCTAGGCCATTTCTGCCCTCCTTGGGGGCAGATTGGCCTATTTTTTGTAGGCCCTTCTGCCCCCGGCGGGGCAGAAACCATGAAGACGCCAGGGATTTTTTCTTTTTTCTTTCTTTTGTTTTTTTTGTGTTGGGGACAGCCGCCGTGGGCAAGGGTCACCCCAAGGGGCAAAAAGCCCGGGATCATGTGTGTTTGTGTGTGTCTGCTTTGTGTGGGGGGTGGCCACTTGGGCAAGGGTCGCCCCCCCAAAGGGGGCAATATAATCTATTCCATTTTTGCCCCCCTTGGGGGCAGATTGGCCGATTTATTTTTAGGTCCATCTGCCCCCAAGCTGAGAACACTAGACACCAGGGAAAATTAAAAAATGGTTGGTGGCGGGGTGTTTTTCAACTGGCGAAGTATTTGCATTTATGATAATAACAGTTTATTTCTCCTTTTTGTTCAAGTTCAAAGCTTTTGCTTCTTTTGCTGTGGCTTGTTGCGGTGTTGGCAGTGGTTGTCCTGTGGTTTGCGTAGTTGCATGTTTTAGGTAAGTAAATAAATTTACTCCAAAGGAGTATTGTTGCCATGCATGAATGACATGTTTGTAGGTGATGTACTGAATGCAGGATTGTGTGTGAAATGTTCCTTAGATTTATGCACAATGATTATTGTGTTGTCTTATGTCTAATTTGCTTTTTTTTTCTTTTTAGTGGGATATCATTGGTGATTGCCGTGGCTGTGCAGAGTAGTTGCTGGTGAGTCAAGCTTTTTCAGGCAAGTGAGCGGTATAGTTTTTGAGTTTATAACTCTTAGTGATAAGCTACACTTTGTTACTTATCTTACACAGTGCTGGTTGTTGGTGGTGCATTTTTCCAGTTACTTTTTGTAGGAAGGATAATGGCTAGCCGTAGTATGACCGCTCAGGAGGTTGTTGGTGTGCTTTTTGAGTTGTCTTCTGACCATGATTATGAGACTGACTGCATCTGAGGCAGAGGAGTAAGTGCAAGATTCTGGAAGTTAATTTTCTGTCAGAGAGGAATCATCTGATGATGAAGCCACTCTCAGCGCTGATGAAGGGCCTGTTTTAGAGGAGGACACTGATGTGCCAATGGTGCAGCAGCCAGCGGCTGAAAGTCTTCCCATTGGAAGATCGGACACGTGGGTCGCACCAAACTTTGAGTTGTTTATGGATGATATATTTTTGGAAGAGATTGTTGAGCAGACTAATTTGTATGCAGAGCAGTATTTGAAGGACAACGCTGCTAGACTTAGGCCTCACTCTAGAGCTAGCTGGTGGATTCCCACAAATCTGGAAGAGTTGAAAATGTTTTGATGGGGCTGATAAGGAAGCCATCACTGTCTTCATATTGGTCTACTAGTCCCTTGATGGCAACTGCTATATTTTCTGCAATCATGAGTCGTAACTGGTCTGAGCTTCTTCTTATGATGTGGCATTTTGTAGATAATGCTTTAGCCTTGCCACGAGATCACCCTGATTATGACTGTCTTTTTTAAGATTAGACCTTTCCTTGATCATTTGTTAGATCGGTTTCCAGAGATCTATGTTCCAGGCAAATAAATATCTGTAGATGAGTCTTTGGTCCTGTTCAAGGGTCGTTTGGTTTTTAGGATCTACGTTCCTAGCAAGAGGGCACGATATGGAATTAAATTGTATATGCTGTCTGAAAGTAGTACAGGATATGTTTATAATTTCCAGGTCTACACTGGTAGGGATTCCAGTATTGACCCCCCTGGTTGTCCACCCACTTTTTAAGTTAGTGAGAAAATTGTGTGGGAACTTGGTAGACGACTGTTTAACAAAGGTCACCATTTATATGTAGATAACTTCTACACTGGAGTTCAGTTGTTCAAGGAGTTGTTTAGAGTAGACACTGTTGCTTGTGGCACAATCTGCTGTAATCAGAAAGGCTATCCAAGAGAACTTGTCTGTAAAAAACTTGAGAAGGGACAGTGCTGTGCCTTGTGGAATGATGAGCTGCTAGCTCTGAAATTTGTAGACAGGAGGGATGTGTACATGCTAACTACCATCCATGATGAAAGTACTTCACCTGTGGCTGTTTGGGGTCAGGTTGCTGAAGTGCGCAAACCTCTGTGCATCTTAGACTACAATAAGCACATGGGTGGTGTTGCTAGAGTAGATGAGAGGTTGGAACCTTACACTGCTGCGCGTAAGTCTTATGTTTGGTATAAGAAATTAGAGGTTCCACTTGGCAACTTTTAATGCTTTTGTTGTGTTCAAGGTTAGTTCTCCAGAGTCAAGGATGACATTTCTAAAATTTCAGGAGTCTATCATAGTGAGCCTTGTTGTGCTGGAACAGGCAAGAGTTCCTAGAGAAGAAGTGGTGGAGGATGTGGCTATATTGAAAGCTCGTCACTTTGCTGAGCACATTCCTCTCACAGCCCAAAAAAACTTTCCTGATAAGAGATGTAGAGTTTGTGCTCAAAGAGGTATCAGGAAGGAGACTAGGATGTACTGCCCTGATTGTCCTTCAAAGCCTGGGCTGTGTGTGGGTGGCTATTTCAGGAGCTACCACAGAGAAGAATTAATGGGAAATACAGTGAGCATAAACTGATGTTTTATATTTACATATGTTCAGTTTCACGGTTGGCATTACTGTCATGTATTCAGTTAGAGGCTTTGTGTTTGTAGTTTTGTACTTATTTATAATTAGTGGTTTCTTTGTTGTTTAAAAACAAAAAAAAAGTGATGGCAGTGTGCGTGGGGTGGTGCTTGGCTGGCGGTGTGCTTGGGGTGGCACTTGGCTAGCGATGTAAATATTGACTTGCTGTTGGCTACTGCAACACACTGCCAGGCAAACGCCAGTCCACACACTCCCATCAGCTGGTGTGATTGCTGTATCAGGCATGAGGGCGTATGAAAGTAATGGGCTCTTGAGTGGCGCTGTCTGTCGATGCGAGTGTTGTAATGTGCTGGGCCCATGGCTGGCGGAGTGAATGGTCTTGTGCATGTCATATATGAAAGGTGTGTGAATGGACTGTAAAGCGGTTGGTGCCTTGACGCAGCTTTACAGCTCACGAGCTGTGATTCATTGGTTCAGTTTTTGGGCCTTTCAGTTATTAACAGTACATTTCACTTTTGTGAAATCTCTTGTTAATAAAATTTGATCTACTGAACCATCACTCACATTGTGCCAAATCCAACCAGTATGTATGGTAAAAATAACAAAACCTGCTCCGCTGTAATCAGGCGTTGCAGCACACCCGTGACACGCTAAGGGCCGTATTTATACTTTTTGGCGCACAACTGCGCCAACGCAGTTGTGCGTCAAAAAAATTAACGCCGGCTAACGCCATTCCAAAGCGCCATGCGGGTGCCTTATTTATGGAATGACGTTAGCCGGCGGAGCTGACTGGTGTGCGTCAAAATAAAATTACCCACACCAGGCAGCGCCGGCGTAGGGGAAAATGGAGCTTGGGCATCAAAGAATGGGGCAAGTCGGTCTGAGGCAAAAAATCTGCCTCAACCCGATTAGCGCCATTTTTTTTTACTCCCACCCTCCATTGACATGACTCCTGTCTTAGCAAAGACAGGAGTCATGCCCCCTTGCCCAATGGCCATGCCCAGGGGACTTCTGTCCCCCTGGGCATGGTCATTGGGCATAGTGGCATGTAGGGGGGCACAAATCAGGCCCCCCTATGCCACAAAAAAAAAAAAAAAAATACTTACCTGAACTTACCTTAAGTTTCCTGGGATGGGTCCCTCCATCCTTGAGCGTCCTCCTGGGGTGGGCAAGGGTGGCAGGGGGTGTCCCTGTGGGCATGGGAGGGCACCTCTGGGCTCCTTCCGAGCTCACAGGTCCCTTAACGCCTGCCCTGACCAGGCGTTAAGAAATAACGCAAAAGCAGCTGGACGTCATTTTTTTGGACCCGCCCACTCCCGGGCGTCATTTTTGCCCGTGAGTATAAATACGGCGCACATGCCTAGGAGTCATTTTTTAGAAGGGAACGCCTACCTTGCATATCATTAACGCAAGGAAGGTGTCCACGCTAAAAAATGACGCAAACTCCAAGATCTTTGGCGCTAGACGGGTCTAACGCCAAAGTATAAATATGGAGTTAGTTTTGCGTCGGATTTGCGTAAAAAAAAATGACGCAAATCCGGCGCAAACAGAGTATAAATATGCCCCTAAGTGTCTCGGGTGGGACCCCGATGATGAAGCATGCCACCAACTTGGTTGGTGGGTGAGGGGTCTTTTTAGCATAACCTAAGTGCGTTTGTTAACACACTTTTAGTGTTTGGAACATCACATAAGTACGTGGACACATCAAAATGATCTATTGCAAAACTACCTGTTTTTGGGGGGTGGCACCTAAGTTTTTGGTCCCGAATACGGCCTTCATCTAGGGAAGCCTACCAAACCCAGACATGTTTTAAAACTAGATACCCCAATGAGTCTAAGGAGGTGTGGCTTGCCTGGATCCCCCAACATTTTCTTACCAGACTCCTCTGCAAACCTCAAAATTTGTATAAAAAAGCATATTTTCCTCACTTTTCTTCGAAGGATCACCACTCCGGCACACATTTCCTACCACACAGCATTCCCCTCAGTCTCCCAAGTGAAATGATACCTCACTTGTGTGGGTCCCCAAAGCAGAGTCAGACTAAAAGATGTATAAATGAAAAATATGTGCTTATCAACTTGCTGTGCTAACCCCTCAATCTCTACAAGTTATTGGCATTTTTCTGTTGCAGGCTCCTGGGCCACCCACACAAGTGAGGTATCATTTTTATCCGGAGACTTGGGAGAACGCTGAGTGGAAGGAAATTTGTGGCTCCTCTCAGACTCCAGAACTTTCTGTCACCGAAATGTGAGGAAAAAGTGTTTTTTTAGCCAAATTTTCAAGTTTGCAAAGGATTCTGGGTGCGAAAACACTGGGAGATCCATGCAAGTCACACCTCCCTGTACTCCCTCGGGTGTCTAGTTTTCAGAAATGTTTGGGTTTGTTAGGTTTCCCTATATGGCTGCTGAGCCCAGGACCAAAAACGCAGGTGCCCCCCGCAAAAACAGTTAGTTTTGTATTTGATCATTTTGATGTGTCCACATAGGGCCTGATTACGACCCTGGCGGTAAAAACCGCCAGGGCCGTGGTCCGCGGGAGCACCGCCAACAGGCTGGCGGTGCTTCTTTGGGCATTCTGACCGCGGCGGTAGAGCCGCGGCCAGAAACGGAAAGTCGGCGGTGTACCGCCGGCTTTCCGCTGCCCAGGGGAATCCTATGGGGATTCCGACCCCCATACCGTCATCCTGTTCCTGGCGGTTTTGGCCGCCAGGAACAGGATGGCGGTATGGGGTGTCGTGGGGCCCCTGGGGCACTGCAGGGGCCCCCGTAAGAGGGCCCCACTTAGAATTTAGAGGGCCCCACTTAGAATTTCAGTGTCTGCTTAACAGACACTGAAATTCGCGACGGGTGCTACTGCACCCGTCGCACCCCTTCCACTCCGCCGGCTCCATTCGGAGCCAGCTTCCTCGTGGAAGGGTGTTTCCCGCTGGGCTGGCGGGCGGCCTTTTGGCGGTCGCCCGCCAGCCCAGTGGGAAACCCAGAATGACCGCCGCGGTCTTTTGACCGCGGTACGGTCTTCTGGCGGTTCCCCCCCATAGTGTTTTGGGGCATTTCCTGTCGTGGGCACTAGGCCTACCCACACAAGTGAGGTACCATTTTTATCAGGAGTATTGGGGGAATGCTGGGGCTCCTCTCAGATTCCAGAACTTTTTGTCAAAGAAATGTGAGGAAAAAGTGTTTTTTAGCCACATTTTGAGGTTTGCAAAGGAATCTGTTGTAACAGAACCTGGTGAGAGCCCCATAAGTCACCCCATCTTGGTTTCCCCTAGGTGTCTAGTTTTCAAAAATGCGCAAGTTTGGTAGGTTTCCCTAGGTGCCGGCTGAGCTAGAGGCCAAAATCCACAGCTAGGCACTTTGCAAAAAACAGCTCTGTTTTCTTTGAGAAAATGTGATGTGTCCATATTGTGTTTTGAGGCATTTCCTGTCGCGGGCACTAGGCCGACCCAGACAAGTGAGGTACCAGGGAGACTTGGGGGAATGCTAGGTGGAAGGAAATGTGTGGCTCCTCACAGATTCCAGAACTTTCTGTCACCGAAATGTGAGGAAAAAGTGTTTTTTTTGGCCAAGTTTTGAGGTTTGCAAAGGATTCTGGGTAACAGAACCTGGTGAAAGCCTCACAAGTCACCCCATCTTGGATTCCCCTAGGTGTCTAGTTTTCAGAAATGCACAGGTGTGGTAGGTTTCCCTAGGTGCCTGCTGAGCTAGAAGCCAAAATCTACAGCTAGGCACTTTGCAAAAAACACGTCAGATTTCAATGTAAAAATGTGATGTGTTCATGTTGCGTTTCCTGTCCCGAGCATTAGGCCTGCCCATACAAGTGAGGTACCATTTTTATCGGGAAACTTGGGGGAACACAGAATAGCAAAACAAGTGTTATTGCCCCTTGTCTTTCTCTATATTTTTTCCTTCCAAATGTAAGACAGTGTGTAAAAAAGACGTCTATTTGAGAAATGCCCTGTAATTCACATGCTAGTATGGGCACCTCGGAATTCATAGATGTGCAAATAACCACTGCTTCTCAACACCTTATCTTGTGCCCATTTTGGAAATATAAAGGTTTTCTTGATTCTTGATACCTATTTTTCACTCTTTATATTTCACCAAATGATTTGCTGTATACCCAGTATAGAATGAAAACCCATTGCAACGGCCAGCTGATTTATTGGCTCTGGTACCTAGGGTTCTTGATGATCCTACAAGCCCTATATATGCACACAACCAGAAGAGTCCAGCAGACGTAACGGTATATTGCTTTAAAAAATCTGACATCACAGGAAAAAGTTACAGAGTGAAACGTGGAGAAAAATTGCAGTTTTTTTAACTCAATTTCAATATATTTTTATTTCAGCTGTTATGTTCTGTAGGAAACCCTTGTAAGATCTACACAAATTACCCCTTGCTGAATTCAGAATGTTGTCTACTTTTCAGTAATGTTTAGCTTTCCGGGATCCAGCATTGGTTTCACACTCATATCTGTCACTAACTGGAAGGAGGCTGAAAGCAGAAAAAATATTTTAAATGGGGTATGTCCCAGTAAAATGCCAAAATTGTGTTGAAAAATTGTGTTTTCTGATTCAAGTCTGCCTGTTCCTGAAAGCTGGGAAGATGGTGATTTTAGCACTGCAAACCCTTTGTTGATGCCATTGTCAGGGAAAACAACACAAGCCTTCTTCTGCAGCCCTTTTTTCCCATTAAAAAAAACAAAACGAAATGTTCGCTGTATTTTGGCTAATTTCTTGGTCTCCTTCAGGGGAACCCACAATGTATGGGTACGTCTAGAATCCCTAGGATATTGTAAATAAAAGGGCGCAAATTTGGCGTGAGTAGCTTATGTGGACAAAAAGTTATGAGGGTCTAAGCACGAACTGCCCCAAACAGCCAAAAAAAGGCTTGGCACCTGAGGGGGAAAAGGCCTGGCAGCGAAGGGGTTAATGATAAGAAAGAATGTGGTTCATTATACACAATTTGTTACCCATTCTTCACCTAGAGACCCATAATGAGGCAGGAAAATGTCTACTTTATTTGTCCTCTTTCATTCAACTGTCATACATTGCCTTTAGTTCTTGTTGCTCTATGTATATTTCTAACAGTTCACATTCCTTTTCCTCTCTGTACCAACTGTTAAGTATCACCAATATTGTTCAAATGTCAACCCCACAATAAAGAAGAGTGGAATGTGCAAGCATACTTTCTCTCTTTTTTTTAAATCATGATTTCTTTTTATAGAAATTGCATCTTCAAAATATGACCACCAATGCTGGCATACAGCTGGACTTGTTACAAGGAAAGTTGACTTAATACATGCTGCAGATGTTTGGAAAATATTAACAAAGGCACAGTACCATTTGATAGAGCACTTTATATTATGACACTCCATTTTCTGAAGCTTTGTCTTGGGTAGTGTTATTGAAAGCAGCATGAACAGTTGCATGGACAATCTCTGTGAATTTGTTTTTTTTTAACTTTTCTTTTTTGAGGGAAACATGCATAGTATAGGCTGAAAGTACACAGTAGTGTAACCTTACCAGAAGCATAAACAGCTGAGAACTGATATGCCTGAGATAGCACCAGGAAGCAAGTGGGTTCCAAGGCATGGGTGAAGTCCAGCAACAAAGACGGGCACAACATTTGGGCCCTCATTACAAATTAGGCGGTCTTTGAAAAAGACTGCCGAAGTCGCGGGAGCCAATATACCGCCAGTGCTGGCGGTATGGCTGGCCCCTTATTATAACATTTCCGCTGGGCCAGCGGACAGAAACAGCGTTTCCATCCACTGGCTCAGCGGGAAAGTCACATTAACATTGAAGCCGGCTCATAATAGAGCCGGCGACAATGTTGATGTGCAGCGGGTGCAGCAGCACCTGTTGCGCATTGGCAGTGAAATGCGCGATGGGGCTGTGCCTGGGGGCCCCTGCACTGCCCATGCCAAGTGCATGGGCAGTGCAGGGACCCCCAGGGGCATCCCGAGTCCCGAGGGGCTGGCGGTATGGCCGTGGCTAGTGCGCCACAGTCATAATACACTGGCGGAACACCGCCAGCCTGTTGGCGGTATTACCGCCAATGTTCTGCCGGCCGCCAGGGTCATAATGATCCCCTTGGTGCAGTCTGTGTGAGTCCATTATTAGATTCAATAAGAGTCTCACCTTTCACTTGGTTACCTGGGAATTGGTGTATGCTTGGGGGAGGCTCGTCCTCAAAGTTATTAACTGAGTGGCAGGGTTAGGCACAATGAGGGGTTGGCCTTGGGCTCGTTGAAGGGGGTAGGTCAGTTATCCAATTAGCAGTGGTTACCTGTCCATAATGCAGGATACCAAGGGACCCCTAGGAATGAGCTTGGTGGGTGGGTTGCTGGTGCCCAGTGGAGTTATCTCTGTATGCACCTTAGGGAGTATGTTGCAGAGAGGCAGTGGGAACTGGAGAGTCAGTGAGAGCCAAGGTCATATCTATGGTGTGTCCGGTTAATGTAGGAGGCCATTTGCTGGTTGGAGGGAGGGCCAGATACCCAGGAGGTCGGGCATCAAGTGTCGCAGAGAAAGTCTCTTCATGTGTCTAGAATTGTTCATAGTGAACGGTGATCCTGCCTATAATCTGCTCGTAAGAAGACCTTACAGAGTTCTTGTAGCCAATCGTCGAGCGTCAGACATGCAGGCGACCTCCAAAGTTTCAGAATGCACATCTTGGAGGAGGCCAGCCCTGTGGCTAACCTTCTTGATTCTGGGCTTGTGCTCCCCAGACATTGAGCAGAGTCATGAAGGAGAGCTGTTTGGGCTTTCAGCTCACCTACGAGGGGTATTGTTTATCTGATCATAGTCCTTATGGAGGATTAATAGGCTGATAAGGCTGGGCAGTCCCTGAGCAGATGAACAATGTCTCCCTTCAGTTATCTGCATCTGCAGTACATTGCAGTGGAAAGCAGAGAAGAGCTGTGCAGTCATACAGTAGAAGCGACCAGTGCAATCCATGCAGCACCTTGAAGTAGCTGAATTTAAGGCATACCTTTCTGAGGTATGTATCATGGGTAGCTAAGAAGGCCTCCCAAATGGCCTCTGAGTATATGACCAGCAGTGTGTCTGACCACCATCCCTGCAGACAGCGTTACAGCAGGATAGAGTATGGACAATTTATCAATATACGGTACAGAGCAAGCATACTTTCAATCCATAAATCCAGTAATAGTGGGATATGGATATTCACATATATTGGGATAAAGCAAAATTATTTGTATCTGTTGTTTTTGTGTAGCATCACATGATACTGATGTTATCTGACAGCGTTATAGAGTTCCTTTGTAGGCACTGGGAACTGGGTAATGCATGCCAGATTCTTTGGGTTCATAGATGCAACTTGATATTGGCACGTAGGGCAGCTTAAAAGTTTAAAGCGGTGCATTATTACGGTATTTTGAGTAAGGGTATGAGCCTAAATGTGTGTGCTACCCACACATACACTATGAAAACAGAAATGTTTTTGTTCATAGCAAAACACACTCTTCGGCCCACAACGTATTTATTTGTTTGTTATGTATAGCTCTCATAGAGCACTTCAATAGTTTGTTTCTATTTCTGAATCTCATAACCCACTGCTATGACATAGCAACAGTTGATATCAAAACTGGTACCCACTGTTGTGTTCTAACTGCCTTACAGGCCAGGCTGACCGACCTCCCTGAGAGCTGGTAAATGTAGTGCTGCTTGTCTGCTGTCACTGAAAGCAGGAAGCCCAGCAGCAATATGGGGAAGGAAGGCAGGGTAGGTAGTGGGTGTTGGTCAAGGATGGTAGGTCAGTTTTTTTTTTTATTGCATTGGGACAGAGATACAGAACAAAGGCTATATTATGTATGGTTCCCCTCTCACTACTCTGGCACTGTGTAGCAGTTGAAATCAGGGGCATATGATTTTGGGAGCTATAGACAGAATGAAATTAAAGATGGATAAAAAGAGAGTTTTGGAGATGTTTTTCATCTTAGGGTTCTGAGTGACATTATAGACAACTCATTGTCACTCAGAACCCCTCGGTGAAAAACATCCCAATAATTCATTTTTACTAATCTATAATTCTATATATTATTGTAGCAAGACATGTTGCCTCACTGTAGCCTTGGAACACAGGTTAAGCAAAACATGCCAAATGCAATGCCTACTCAACCATAAAACAAATAAAAAAATTAGGGGCATATTTATGGGGATTTGGTGCAGGCCAGCGCAGCAAGTCATCTTGCGCATTCCTGTCTTTTCTTCCTGCGACGGTGCCCTTTTGGCTGCCTAGCTCCAACACAGGCACTCTTGCACCATAGTGCAAGGGTGCCTATGTTGCATGCAGGATTGTTTCTGTGCAGGAAAGGACAGCTTCCTGCACAAAAACAATCCTGGGAGGCATTTTCTTCTTTCTATGTGTGCTGCAAAATGCAGCACACATCGAAAGAGTAAAAACAGAGGAAAAATAAAGATATTTCTCCTCATTGTGCCTCCCATGAGGAGTCATAAGTTTTTGCCGCATCCCTAGGTTTACGAAGCCTTGTAAATCTGGGAATGCATCAGTATCCATGGGTGTTGAGTGCTACACCCACCGCTACACCCCTGGAACGCCTCCCTAGTGCAGAGTAAGGCATTGCACTGTCCTGCTTTACTCCATATCTATGAGACAATTCAAAGCCCCACAAAGTATCTCTGCGTGGCCTTGTAGATATGATTTGGTGGTTTGTGCCACTGTTGTGTCAAAAAAAAGTGACGGAGAGGCGGCGCACGGGGCTCGTTCATATGCCCCTAAATACGCGCACAGTGTTAAATCTGCATGCACCCTATACTAGATGATCCCTCCCCCTCCCACAGCCACCTACCGAAAACTTGGACTTCAGGACATGCTATGCATTTTATTTTCTTCACTTCTCTTCCCGGAGTGCACTTGACATATAAATCCGTATTTATACTTTTTTAGCGCCGCATTTGCGTCGTTTTTTGACGCAAAAACGGCGCAAACTTGCAAAATACCATTGTATTTTGTAGGTTTGCGCCGTTTTGCGTCAAAAAGCGGCGCAAATGCGGCGCTAAAAAAAGTATAAATACGGGCCATAATGTCTCCCTCAACAACAAAAACAACATATGTCGAATGAAATAACAGTTTGGAGCTCGTAATGCTAAAGGAGTGTTTAGCTAAACAGTTATTTTCTCACCAACCGCCTGCTGTGAACCTAGAAACCGTGAAACGCTTTCCAAGAGGGAAGACGGTATTCTCGCCACAGACGCGTCTTAGCTCTGCAAGTCTTTATTTTTAAGGTGAGACAGAAGCTCACATGGGGCAATGCCGGGAAGTATGCTGTCACTCACTGTGCGCGCGTGCTTAAGAAAGATGTTTCGGCGAGCCAGGAAAACTGTCTGGACCCTGCTCTTTTGCTCGAGACTTCCCTTCAATTAGAAACGTTTCGAATCTCTTTGATGTTGCCATCTAAACCACTTGCAGATTTGGAATCTCAGCTAAGAATGTGATTTTCCACTAAAAATGAGACGTGTTGAGAAAGAAGACAAAAATAAAAGAAGGCTTCCTTTGTGGCTACCTGACTACATTTGTGCCTCAAGCTTCTGATGTCAGGGGCGAGAATGCATTAACAAATAAATGTAAATTGTGCAATTCAGTAAAACTGCTGCAATAATTTTTAGATCGCGGCTAGACTCTTTGAGACTATTGTATTATTACAATGGGCTTGGAGCCCTGTCATTGCTTACGATTTGTTGGCTTGCCTGGCACTAGTCATTACAGCCTCCTAGTTGGTCACTGCACGCCAAGCATAATTTCAGTTCCTGTCTGTGGAGCAGGGACCAACTTAATTAGTGCCCATCCACTGTTCCTGAGGTACTTCTTTTTAAATTCTAGGGCCCTGCAAACGGAAGGTGTGTGACTGGCAAAAACGTGCCCAGCAGGACAAGCAAAATTGTAAAGTTTTATTTTCTATAGTTAAAATTTTTCTTTTATTTTGCCAAGTCTTCTTTTCTCACTTTGCACTCATGTTTTGCTTTTGCCCGTGGGCACTCTTCTCAAAATATGACAATATCTTGTTCTAAATACTGCAAAGCGACATTGTTTCTTTCTTATGTGTAATTTCCGAAATTATGGTTTAATACATAATCGTGCAGTACACCCCAATCCAATCCACCTCTCTCCAATCCACGCTACTCCACCCCACCTCACCCACTCTAATCAACCCCACTCAATCCCCTAGAACCCAGACCAATTCCACCCCCTCAGACCAGTCCATCCACCCCAATCCAATCCAAACCACTCATCCCATACCACCCAAATGCACACTCCAATCCTCCCAACCCACCTCACTCAAATCTGTCCCATCTGCCCAACTCCAATCTGTCCTACTCTAACCCAAAACAATCTGCCTCATACCAATCCAAAACAATCTGCCCCCACTCCAATCTGCCCCACTCCAACCTGTCCCATTCCAATTCAAAACAATCTGCCTCACTCCAATCGAAAGCAATCTTCCCATCTCCAATCTGACCCACTCAAATCAGTACCAATCCATTCCAAAACAATCAGCCCCACTCCAATCCAAACCAATCTGCCCCACTCCAATCCAAACCAATCTGCCCTATTCCAATCTAAAACAATCTGCCGCACTCCAATCTGTAACACTCCAATCCAAAACAATCAGCCCCACTTCAATCCAAACCAATCTGCCCCACTCCAATCCAAAACAATCTGCCCCACTCCAATCTGCCCCACTCCAATTCAAAACAATCTGCCCCACTTCAATCGCAAATAATCTGCCCCACTACAATAAGAAAAATGTCCACTACTCGAATACAAAACAATCTACCACATTCCAATCCAAAACGACCTTCTCTACTCTAATTTATCCCACACCAATCCGAAACAACATGACCCACTCTATTTTCAAACAATCTGCCCGACTCCAACCTAAAACAAAGGACCCCAGTCCAATCTGCTCCCCTCCAATCCAAAACAATCTGCCCCACTCTAATTAAAAACAATCTGCTCCACTCCCATCTAAAACAATCTACCCAACTCCAATCTGCCCGCTCCAATCCACAACAATATGCCCCACTCCAATTCAAAGCAATCTGATCCACTCCAATCCAAAACAATCTTCCTCATTCAAACCTGCCCCACTCCAGTCCAAAATAATCTGCCCCACTCCATTTGGTCCCACTCAAATCAAAACCAATCTACCCACTCCAATCTGACCCACTCCATAGCGGGACAATCTGCTCCACTCCAATCTAAAACAATCTTCCCCACTTAAATCTGCCCCACGCCAATCCAAAACAATCTGCTCCACTCTAATCCAAACCAACCTATCCCTCACCAATCCAAAACAATCTGCCACACTCCAATCCAAAACATCCTGCTCCACTTCAATCCAAAACAATCTGCTCCACTCTAATCCAAACCAACCTATCCCTCACCAATCCAAAACAATCTGCCACACTCCAATCCAAAACATCCTGCTCCACTTCAATCCAAAACAATCTTCCACAGTACAATGTGTCCCACGCCAGTCTAAAACAATCTGACTCACTCCAATCTGAAACAATCTGCCCACTCCAATCTAAAACAATCTACCCCACTCCAATCTGCCCCACTCAATCCAAATCAATTTGCCCCACTTCAATCCAAAGCAATCTGCTCCACTCCAATCCAGAACAATCTGCCCCATTCAAATCTGCCCCACTCCAATCCAAAACAATCTGCCCCACTCCAATCAAAAACAATCTACCTCACTCCAATCTGCCCCACTCCATACCAAAACAACCTGCATCACTCTAATGCAAAACAATATTCCCCACTTCAATCTGCTCCACGCCAATCCAAAACAATCTGCTCCTCTCCAATCCAAAACAATCTACCCCACTCCACTCCAAAACAATCTGCCACTTCAAATCTGCCCCACTTCACCCCAAAACAATCTGCCCCACTCCAGATGGTCCCACTCCAATTTAAAACAATCTGCCCCATTTCAATCTGCTCCAGTTCAAAACAAACTGCCCCATTCCAAGCCAACCCACTCCAATCCAAAATAATATGCCCCTCTCCAATGCAAAACACTCTGCCCCACTACACTCTGTCTGACTCCAATCCAAAACAATTCGCCCCACTCCAATCCAAAACACTCTGCCACACTCAACTCAGCTTGAGTCCGTTTCAAAATAATCTGACCAATTCAAATCCAAAGCAATCTGCTACACTCCAATCTGCCCCACTCCAATCCGACCCATTCCAACCTGTTGCCTTCTAGTTCACCCCACTCCAATCCAATCCATGCCACTCCAATCCACCCCATCCAATCTACCCCACTCTAATCCAATTCACGTTACCCCAATCCAATCCGCCCCACTCCACCCCAATCCACTCCAGGCAAGTCTAATCTACCACAATCTACCCCACTCTAATGCAAAACAATCCATCCCACTCAATCCAAAAAATCTGCCCCACTCCAATCCAAAAAATCTGCCCAATCCAATCCAATCCAATCCAAAACAAATTACCTTACTTCAATCCCAAACAAGCTGCCACACTGCAATCTGCCCACTCCAGTCTAAACCAATCTGCCCCACTCCAATCCAAAACAATCTTCCCCACTCCAGTCTGCCCCACTCCAGTCTGCCCCTCTCCAATCCAAAACAATTTACCTCACTCCAATCTGCATCACTGAAATCCAAAACAATCTGCCCCACTCCAATCCAAAACTATTTGCCTCACTCCAATCTGCCCTTCCAGTCCAAAACAATCTGACCCACCCCATTCCAAAACATACTGTCCCATTCCAATCTGCCCCATTCCAATCTGCCCCACTCCAATCTGCCCCACTCCAATCCAACGCACCACACCACACCACACCCTAATCCAATCCACCCCACTTCAATCCAATTCACCCCACTCCAGTCCAATCCACACAACACCAATCCAATCCACAGCAATCCAGCCAAAGCCAATCTAGACCACTCTGATCCACCTCACAGAAATCCAATCCACCCCATCCAGTCTACCCACTCCAATCCACCCCACTCCAATCATCCCTACTTCACTCCAATCCAATCTACTCCAATCCACTCCACTCTACTCCAACTCAATCCAGCCCCCAGTTCAGACCACCCCACCCCAGTTCATTCCACCCCTCCAATCCAGTCTACCCCACTCCACTCCAGTCCAATCTACCCCACTCCAATCCAATCCACAACATTATGGTCCAATCCAATCCACCCCACTCCAGTTCAGTTCACCCCACTCCAATTCAATAAACCCAATCCACACCACTCTAGTTCAATATAATCCATCCCCACCCCTCTCCATCCCAATCCAATTCACTCCACTCCGAACCAGCCCACTCCAATCTGTTCCACCCCCCTTCAATCCAATTCAATCCACCCAAACTCAGTCATATTACTTCAGTTCAATCACGCCACCCCAATCACATCTAATCCCCCACTCCAATCCTCTCTAATCCAATCCACCCCAATCCAATCCCTCTCACCCCAATTCAATCCACCCAACTCCCAGTCTACTGAATCCACCCCACTCTACCTCAATCCAATCAGCTCCACTCTACTACAATCCAGTCCAGCCCTCTACCTCAGTCCACTTCAACCCACTTCACCCTATTTTACCCCACTCCACTTTACTCTACACCACAATGCTGCATGACACCGCACTCCTTGACACTCTCTGCCACTGAACCACTGAACTCTACTCCCCTGTACTAAATTTTTAGTCACCTTACTCCTCCACTCTATGACACTGTACTTCAACAAATCCACTCTGCAACTCTATTCCCACACTTCACTATATGAGACTTCACACCATAACTTTTAGCAGTGCTGAACAGCAGCCGCACTGGTAAACAACATGGCATAAACACATTACCAAGCCACAAACTCTTGCATGGGCAAGACCTACTGGCTTTGCCAAAGCTTGTTTTATTTATTTACGGTTTTTGCAACATACTGTTAACCCTGTATTCAAGCCTCAGAGAGCATATCTTCCATTATTTGTGCCAGAGAGGCGTGGGTCTTGTGTGGCAAGTGAAACCACTTTTGGGAAAGTTGCTGGTTATAAACACATAGAAGTGCATGTGGATAGTTGTTTTTCAACTCATAGACAGCTACAATGAAGCTCAAGATATCTAAGATGCCACTTGAACTCCTGAGGTAGAAATCTCTCAATTGTTTACAGCTACCTCATCTACACTTTGTTTTAGATGACCACCCTCATACCAGTCTTTCCTGTAAACTGATTCCTTAGATAGAAGAGGAGTCATGTGGAAGCATGAACAATGGGGACTTCCACTCCCTCCCCCCAATCTTCAACACAATACAAAATATGCCTGGTGTATGGCCACCCTCCTACCCCCACCTGCTGTTTTATTCCTCCATCAATATTTCTTTTTCAAAAATTGTGAACATTCTTCATGACAGTCTTTCCTTCCTACTTCAGCTACCCCTTCATAAAAATTTGAATACATGGCATCATGATAAACTTTTCTACTTTCCTCAGCACTCCTTGTGAAGTCTGTTTTTACCTGTAGTCCATATGGTAGAGACTGACGATATCTGTTACTGTAATCTGGAGGATGATCCCATGTCTTGTTGGCCATGTGGAAATAAGCAAGACCTGTTGCTAGCATTGTGATGATTGGCGCTGCCTGTATCTGGACATGCAGAAGCTATGAAAAGAAAACTCCCCTTCATTCAAAGTTCAGCAACTGCTTCGTGGTTTGATGTGCCACATCCGGACACCATAGATTGGAGGGCCCCTCATTTGGTAAGAAGGGTTTATCCCATTTTGATTGGAATGTGCAAATAAATTAGAGGTACTTAATGTAGGACATAGCACTGATTATTTGAGAAAACTGGTGACTCGAGGAGAATGAATCTTCTACACAAACCAAAGATAAGGCATTAAATAATTCAGAAAGAGTAGAGGAGGTAGTTTGATAACATAGAAGTAGGATTTGTGTGCTTGAACTTCCAGGAACGCAGAAGTATATTGCAAATAAAGCTATTATACCATTTCAAGTGAATGTTTGTAAGAATGTCCGGCCCTGGATAATTGTTAAAATCTATCTGCGTACATTCAAACTCATACTATGGGCCTTATTACGACCTTGACAGAGGGGTTTCCTCCCTCACAAATGTAACAGAAATCCCGTTCCTCATATTACGATTTCTCTAGAATATAATTGGATCATAATACAGCAGACGGGATATCCGTCACATTTGTGATGGAGGAAACTCCTCGATCAAGCTCGTCATAAGGTCCTATGTCCTGAAAAAAGTGGAGTGAATGAACAGAACCACTAAAACACTTTGTTTATGACTTGAATGGTTCCATTACGTCTTCTTATTTTATAAACATTTGGCACATCCAAAAAGATAAAAGCAGCAGGAGGATTCTGAAATCATTACCCTTTAATGCTGATACTTCAAAAGACTATAAAAAGGAAATTCGTGATTTTTTAAATGTAAGATTTGCACAGGATTTTAATGCATTTTAATTGCGTTATACATGCTAAGAAAAATCGATACCATTTATTTTTGATGAATGATTCTATTAGAGTTCTTTACATTGCAATATATAGCAGTGCAATTTATGTGTGTGATATCCCATAAAGTGGGATGAATAAGTAAAGTTCAATATAAAGATAAAAAATCTTGTTTACCTTTGAACAAAGGGGAGTTTGGTTTTAACTGGTTAAAGATTCCCTGCCTTTTTGTTGTACTAAAGGGTTACTCTTTAGATTGATTTCATGCTAAATTTACCCCTAGCTGTTGCTAGTCATGTGGTAGTGTCCAATCTGTTTATCTGCCTTTAGATGCTTACTTTATCTTTGGTTATCTATGTAGAGGCGATATAGATCTGGTGCTGGGCATATGATGGATGGAGTTTCTTGCTGCAGGGCATATGAAGACTGGACATTTTTATCACTTTGACATATCGAAAGATGACAATTACTATTGCTGGGCATGTGGAAACTGCCATTACCCGTTAAACAACAAATAAAGGGTTGTATTACCTACTGTCTAGATTGTGGAAGTATGGCAAACTTGTTGGGGATACGTGGAGGTTGACCACACCTGTTGCTGGGAATGTGTGTGTGTGTTTTTGTGTGTGTGTGTGTGTGGGAGGGGTTATTATTCTAATTCCAGTCATGCCCACTCTTGTGAAAGTGTTAATATTTTGGGGTGCAGATTTACTATTGTAACTTTAGTCCAATGAAAATTAGGTACAGTGCATATAACGGGGGTTTAGAGTTGGGGTCAACTTTAATATTATCACTCAGATCGTAAAAACATTGTGGAGGATGAGCAAATGTACTATTGTTACTCCAATGTCACTAACATTGGAAAACAGACATACATGTAGGGAACGGGTTATGATCATTATTCTAAATCCAGTCACACTAACTTTGGGGAAGGTGCATATATTTGGGGGTGCTGATTTAATATTTTACCTTCAGTCTTATGAAAATGGGGAAAATAACATGTAAGGGGGGTGTTGAGTTGGTGTCAGATTTAATACTGTCACTCAGGTCCTGCAAACCATGGACAGAGAGGGCGATTTAAAAAAGAGCAAGGTTGATGACCACACCATGGGTCCATTATCATGTCCAGTGAATAGTTTTGGTGGAGGTCAAAGTAACATGTAACAAAGTCCAAAGAAAATCACAGAAAAAATCATTGTAGAAGGGAGCTTATGGTTAAAGATCACAAAATAACATGTGAAAAGCATAAAAACATGTGATTGCCCCGCAAAAATATAGGTGATGTATTGTTGTCATTGATTCAAAACATAAAACACACGAGTTATGATGAGCCACCCAACTATAACTAGCAAAATACATTGTTCATAATCTCACAACTGATGTCACAAATTACATTAAACATTATGTAATTGGTGAAATTACTGGTAATATCACATATTGCATCAATATTGACATCATCGGTCTCATCACTGATGCTTAAAAGGATTGCAATTTTACACAAATTCAGGCTGTGGGATACAGCTCTATTTCTGTATGAATCCTCTACATGGGCATTTAGATGTTGAAAATACCACTGCATGATTCAGCTGATGTTCATAAAGGTACGTGTTGTTATGAATTGTAATTGAATCGCAGCAGCAGTTATTACAAATGCATGCAGAAACATACTTCTCAGATGTGCAGAAGGATTTAAATCACTGATGACATTTATTATAAATTCACCATTAACCCCTCTGATGACATCACAGAATTTTCAAAAAGTCTGCTATTTTCACAGCTGCTTTTGACGATGAAAACAGGGCTTTTTGTCTATATGTATCCACTGTGGAATTATTTCTGCATTAAGAGTAGCAGTGCAGTCATCCATCAGCAACTAATATCTAGGAGGACATATGTCCTAAGTGAGGGGTATTGTAGTCGTCCCTTTTTACAGGGCATCACGCTGATGACAGTAATGTCCTAGGGTTGTAACTGTAGTTAAAGGCCAGTTCTTTAAAAAAAAAGCCTGTTCCCTTGATCAAAATCTATGCAAAATAGTGTGCATGCAGCCATACTTGGTGTAGGGCCTATTGGAAGGCCAAACCCTACACAGTAAGACGTCATAGCAGCAAAAGTCAAGAAAAGCTAGCAGCGAAAACAGGGAGTGGCCTGCCATAGGCCAAGTCCAATAACCAGAGGCTATATCAGTTGGCCATTCTCATTGGCCTCTAGGGTGCTGGGCACCAGGACTGGACAACAATCAGTCCCTCTGCTCACAGCCCTCTGGGTTACACCAAAGCTCAGTGGGTTCTGGGGTGCTGGGACATTGAGCAGCTTCTGAATGTCCTCAATAATATCAAAGGTAAGGTGAAATGTGATTTCTCCAGTGGTATAATTGATTATGGCGTTTGTGATGTTATCAGTGACCATGTGGAGTGTCATCAGCAGTGTATTGAGAGTGGCTGCTATATAATGCACCATAAAGGACTATTTTCAATGTTTTTAGGTTTTGGCTCATACCGATAGCATAAATACAACTTCCTTAACTAGTAAATGATTAGCAATGTGCTTTATTAATTCATTAGTAAAGAGATTTAATTAATCACATGCCGTTTGTATGGATAGCATGTCTTGCCAGTTTTAGGTTTTAATTCTTCTTATTTGGTACACCTGCTATTTCGCGCACAGTCACATTTTTTCTGCCCTAATTAAAAATCACTGCTTTGTTATATTGTAACTCTTTATATGCTTTTGATCACGACTCATGTTCAGTACCTCTCCTCACTGGTTCTGAAAATTCCATCTCAGCCTGGTCACTACTGGAGATTGTTAATTGTGGGTAATTTGATTTGTTAGTGTTGACAATCACATATATTAACAAACAGAGAGAATGCCTGAAAACAAAACTTAGAAGAATGTAGCGATTCGGACCTTCTAGAGTTGAAACATTCAGGGTTTGTAGATCCCACAGTAGATGAACATGGGTTGGAACCTTTGATGCAAGTGTGACTACAAGGTTCACCCGCCTCTAACACCCTATGAGGCCTAAATGAGATGCCCTAACAAATAACGACCTGACTAACACAGTTCAGTTTGTAAAACATGTTTGAATGTGAGCAACGAATGGTCTAAAAGCAGAATATCAGGGATCTATCAAATCCTGACAAATGCCTAATGACCCCATTTCGGCACAGAAGAATAGGTTAAGACATGTAGACCACAATAATAGATGCAGGAGTGAAAAGGATCTCCATCAGTGTCTAACTTGCTTTTATGTCTTACCAGTGGACCCCATTAATAAAAACATACATCTTGTCACTTTTGTGTGTCTGCTAGGTAATTTTGTTACTTGCAGAGCCCCTCTCATAGAGAAAGTAAAACTCTCAAAGAGCTCCCTTCCAACACAATAGTTGGGCCTGCCTGGATGTGCTTACATTCCAGACGAGGACTCAATGATGCAGCATACCATCGAGGTTTTGTGACTGAGAGCCCTTTTAAAAAGACTAAGGACCTGATTTAGATGTTGGCCGGTGGGGTTACTCCATCCAAACATGACGGATATCCTGTCTGCCGTATTGCGATCCCATTATATCCTATGGGAATCGTAATACGGCAGATGGGATATGCGTCCACCAAACTCTAAATCAGGCCCACAGTCTTTTCTGTAGAAAGGCCTGAGGAACTCTAAAAGGGCAGCAGAGCTAAATTCATCTAACTTGTTTCTAGGGTTTCTGTCTGTTTGCATGTTACATATGACCTTGGAAATTGAGAGAGACCATTGGGTTTCAAAACTTCTTTCTCCCCTTTTGATCTTCTATATCATTGGCTACATTAAATAGTTTTAGGTGGGGCCCAAGATCATACCACAATATTTGCCAAGATGCTTATGTGCTAACTATTTTTAGCTGTAAGTTGGGATTGGTGCTGCATGATCCTGATATCCAGCTGATGGCTTAGTTCTGTTTAGATGTGTACTATTGTTTGATAGTGAGTGTTGAGCAGGTATTTTGAATTTTGTTTAGACCTTTAACGTAGCCAGATGGTGAGTATTGGTGATACAGCGGAATTCTATTGTTTTCATGCTGATGTCGTCTAAGCAGTGTATTTGTACAGAGGTGGACGTGTGAGGTGCTTTCTCTAATATATTTAGTTAGACTGTTGTGTGTTGAAACTTAGGGCACATCTGAGATATTTTGGGTGCATTTGTTATGTTCTGTTCTAAGTGTACTGTCGGGCTGATCTGTGGGTCTGTTACCATCTGGAAAAGAGGAAATGCAGGACATTCACTTCTGGTACAAATACAGAGAGTACGAGACCCCCACAATGGCCAGTCCCTGATATAGTTTGTGGTATTTATGTCAGCATTTGTATGATGGTTTCATCCATCCAAATGGAACTGGAGCACGTTTGTGCGAAAGGGTGACACCTCCCAGTAAAAACAATGACACCCTGCACTTAATATACTAATACAAAAGTGCCAATGTAATTTTAAAAGGGTTACGATCTGGAATAAAAAAGTACAAACAGCAGAAAAAAACTAAATCTCTTTGGAAATATAGATAGTGCTTTATTGAAGTTGAAGCACAGCGTAAGATCTGGAAAGGAAGGCATAAAAACTAGCCTAAATAAGAGTAGACAAATAGTCTAGAAAAATTCTCCAGGCTGAAGCGTCCAACATGGAAAACAACTGCAGAATAAAGAAGCAAACTTCAAGGAAAAAAGTATTTAACTTAGCTGATAAACTTGACAAAAACAGGGGAATCAGCAGTATTGCTAAGCATCTTTAACAGATCTTCGTTCATATTTGTAGAACAGCAAATTACTTCACTGAAAAATGGAGGATCAGCATCTGGGACAGAGGAATTTTAGAAACTGCCTGAAAAGACAACGAGCTTGGTTAGGAATTAATATAAACTTAAGAAACCCACCATCAAAGGGAAATGACAACGCCATTTTTTGTGGCAGGTGCAAGAAGAGAGATTGAATGTACGACATGATGTAATGGACCCCTCTGGCACCTTAGATATACCATACAACTGTATTCCTTTATATTGATTCTCAAGCAGACATACTGGACTGGGCATAAAGCAATTCACAATCAGTGGAAATCTGCCTGGTGACAGAATTTGCCCTTAAGATAACTACAATCAAAGAAATGGACTTCCAAACACCAGTAACATAAAATCTGCTGTAATAAGTGGAAATTGAGACATGATGTTAAGAGATCTATTGAACACCAACCCCATGGCTTCTATTTTGATAGTAAGACTCAGTACTTTTGCTCTAATGTGTGAGACATCTGGAGTGTCAGTCTGCTATTGTGTCATGTATTACTGTAATATAGTCTGCTCTCACAACATGCCACGAGAAAAGCAAACATCTGAGAAACTCTTAGATAATTCTGTCATATGTTTCAATTTGATGCCTCCTAAATGGTTTACGTAATGCACTTTTGTCATGTTGCCTACTGAGAGGAGGACAGAACAATTTAATTTGTTTTTTGAGAGTGCCTGAAAGGCAAAGAAGCTGGTAAGAAGTCAAGTACTGGCCGCAGCAATCAGCACATCCAAGTAAACTTGCATCCAGCTCTAATACTAGACATTAGAAATAATTGAATACTGCTTTACCCTTACAACCCTCATTTTGATTTAACTGTTTTCTTTTGTTTCCTGAACTAGGGAGGGGCAGTATTTCATGTTTTATCTGATATCCTGGACTTCTGGAGCTGGACCTGCATGCTTTGGAGAGTACTAAAAAGTAGGAAGTCCATGAGGATTGATGTATATTTAGTTCACATTGTCTGATTGTGAAACTTAGGTGGTGTGAGAGCGAGACCTCTGTTTGCACATGTTGCTTTAGAAGGTGCTTATTTTGCGGAATGAAGAACATATTGTCTAAATAATTAACATGGTGATGCCATTTTATCCAAGGCATGTTAAAAAAGTTTCATACATTTTGTGAAACACAATGGGGCTGATGACAGTCATGTAAATGGTGGGAAAGTCAATTGGTACGTTTGACCTCCACATATATTCTTTTATGTTTTGCAAGGATAGGGGTAGAAAAATAAGCATCTCTAAAATCTGGCATGGACATCCAGTCTAATAGATTGCATCTCTGAAGGGAAAAATTGTCTCAGTTTTCAAGTGTATGTAGAGAACAAACAGGGTAAAATTCTCAAAGTCCCAAGGTTGATGACGTGACATAATTTGTTTTTTACTTTAATAGAAAAATGTTCCAGTAAAAACTGCTTAGCCGGAAAGATGACTGTTGCATAACATAGCTGTTTGAGGAGAAGATCCTATCCATCTAAAGGTGCTTTATTCTTCTTGAATTCTTGAATTGAAAAAGGGGAGAAAATTAGAAATCAATGATCTCTGAGTAGTCCATAAATCATTTGGAGAACCAAAGAGTTGACTGATGTATATTTCTAGTTTAAGAGAAAGAGGGCTATTCTAGCTCCTGCTTCAAAATAGGGTTGAATAGGAAGACTCATCTCTAATTTAGGTGCACCTGGATTGACCTGTCCTGTATAATAACATGAAAGAAGTCTTTGTGGGAAGAATGCACTTGTTTGGTAGGAGACGTTTTGGGATTAACCCATGAAAGCATTATGGAGCTGAATATAGAAAATCTTAGCAGCTGGTATGGCAGTACTATTTTGATTTTTATTTCCTCACGATTTGGGGTGTTTGCCATATAGTAGAAACATGTTAACACCTTTGAATCAATTATTGCAGTTTCTAGAACATGAATTGGAATAGACAGCTGAGGGCACTCAGCCTTATGCCTGTCCCTGACCAATTTTTCTGGAGGTGAATGTACACATGGTCTAATGTATTGACGTATTTGCTGCCTGAGAGCCAATTTAGATGATAAAAGGTGCTGAATTAAACAGGATCAAGCCTGGCCTACGTGTAAAACCTTAAATGCCTGAAGCAGGTACAACATTTTGTCAAATTCAAACTTTGATACTTGTTAAGCTACTTTCGTTCTTGGTGAATCAAAGTGGAGCATACCATCATCGTCATCTGAATTGCAATATGTATCTGTATAATAAATTATGTCTATTTGTATATTTTTTGTCTATTTGTATAGCTCATTAATTAGAGTTGAGGGTACCCAGACACTTGAGCAGATGTGTAGCTGTGTGTCCCCTCAGAGCAATTCGTAGAGCAAGGTCTTCAGCTTCTTGCAGAACGCAATACAAATCATTAGCACAATCAGCATCAGTATGTACATTCTCTATGGAAGGTGAAGCGATCTTGGGAAACCTCTTTGTCTACCTCCAAATTAGAGGATCCTAGTTGTGGTTGTAAGCCACCATTTTTATGTGGTTGCCGACTGCTGGTCTTTGGTCCCACAGAATCAGAAATCAATTCACAATTTCTTGTCTTGTGAATGACATTTGAGAATACATATTTACTTTTTTTAGTTTGTTTAGCAAGGTCCTTTTAGTTGTTTGAGGTTTAGTTTCAAACAATAACAGTTTGAAGGGCTATTTTTAATTTTTGAACCAATAACACTAATCCTAAAGTGTGGATTGGTATTGGAAAGTGCAAAGACTTTACATATGTGTTTCACAATTGAAAGCATTACAATAATGTTTTCTGGAAACAAAAACAATTATGACTAAAGCACATTGTAAGCAAATGAACATGCTTTAATAAATTCAAAAAAAGACATACATTAAACTTTTTTAAAAAAAGTAATACATGTTATAATTATTGCAAAGAGAAATAAAGTAAGATCTCCTAATTGGCTAAACCAAAAGAAAAGGCTAATTGTGACTGATGAAGACAATTTCACATATTCCAGAAATCTGATTGGTTGTTTGATGGCTCTCTTAGTGCTTCTTTCCTGAGGTGTCTGGGTAATTTAGTCTTTTATGGATTTCTTTCATACTGACAGCTATTTTTAAACAAAAAATAACAAGTATAATAGGAGCCTCATGCCCTGCCATCTAACTATAAAACTTGAGTGGGTTTGCTATGCCGAATTTCTACTTGTGTTGGGAAAATCCACTGTAGTAAATTAACTTTCTGCCCGCAAGTAATCCATTTGTGGATTCTTGACAGGGATGGAAAAGGTAAATTTGGTTATTTACGAACAAATTCCCCTTTGTGAATACATCCCCTTTAGTTCATATTTAGAAGAGAAAAATGAAATCATGCACCTTTTTTAACAGTACAATGTGAAAGATCATTTTTAATATACACTGCTCTTTTCAACATTTTGCAGAAACGTTTTTGTCAGAACTCTCTGGATGTCATTTTATTTGTCTTGAAAAATTCAATTGCTTTTACTGCGCAGTTGAGGTCGACATCACTGCTACACAAGTTTTGAAAAGCAGCAATGTGCTTTCTCCAACTAGAAAGTTCTGGAATGCTTCACATTTTCAAATTGTTGTACCATTTTTCACAGTATTCTGAATGAAACATCTAGAAGCCCTTTCAAATGATTTTCGCTTTTGGGCACTCATCATTAGAACTAAGCATCTTGTCTGCCATTGAAAACATTGCCATTGTGCGCCAACATACAGGAGCACTCAAGTACATGACGTTTATCGCAATAACTCAGTCATTCATATTAGCTCTCTTTTGTGTTGCTAACACTTACGCTTCGAGGCAAGTTCTACAATGCCTTCAACGTGGGAAGATGGTTCACGCGACAGTTCATGGATGATTAGGTTGCAAATAGATGTTCAGACTTTAAGTATTAAACTATTAACAGTAACGCAATGAAAACCAATATGATGTAATTGCTTTATATCTCGAGGCAGAGATTCGCCCCTTTATATTGCTCTGTGCTCAGCACAGAGGGCATGAATGTCTCCCTTCTGCACTCTGTAAATCCAAAAGGGAAAGAAACAAACAAAGATTATGTGATCCTAGAGGGTACAATTCCTTAAGTCAGTAAACAATAGTTAGTACTGCTTAAAAGTGCAGGTTGTGCAATATACTTTTCTGTGTAACCAACTGTTTCAGATAGAGTATAAAAATCACTCTGAAGAACAAGGTCACATTGAAAGGCATCCCTGGCATATGTGAAGGGTACGGCCAGAGGATGACGCTATGGTCTCAGTGATATGAAGCCTGATTATTTATATGATGGTTCAGCAACACTAGCAACTCTTGAGCGGATTAATCTGAGAGTACACCCCTAGTGATGCATAAATTATGTGCTTAACCATTCATATGCGGCACACCCACTGGGGCCAATCACAGCCCGTGTGGTAATTCCACACCTGAAATCACAGGCACTGTGTGGTATCGAACCACAATTCACACTTAATGACCCAGTGATGTGGAATTAAATGCAGGATCCAGACTTACCATGTGTCTCTCCATGTTTTTCACAATCATTTTAACAGGTATTTACCACACCTTGTTACCCCTGGTGCAATAACGTGTCTCCTGATCAGGCCCTATATGTGGGGACGTGGGACTAGCACCAAGTTTCTTGTGGTGCACTTTCCAGCATTTCATATGCAGCACTTTGTTGGAGGAGCAGTCTTGACTGCTGCTACAATGGTGAGTAGTAGGAGTTCACTCTATTGGGCCCTGGGGGCCCAGCAGCCCAGGGCCCTCAGACTAATCCACAAAAGCCAGGATAGGATGTGTCACTGCAAACATGCCAATGGCCTCGGTATGATGACTGGATATCCAGGCCTTTGTGAGAAGGTCTGTTGGTCTGTGGGGCAACGCACCAACAGGCCACTGACGCCATTTTCTGATGGCAATGCTCCTGCAGTAGGGGATCTTCCATCATTTACATAGGTCATGCCTCCATTTCATTGAAGAAAACCCCTCTCAGGAATGTGCCAGCAGAACACTTCTACCTTCTCAGTTGGTATTACTGAGGAGTGAGAACTTTCCTTAATAGCTCTGCTTATTTCTTTTCCTGACCAAATAATTGAAATATAGCATTTGATTGCATTGCACAGAAAAAATACTATTTAGTCTTCACAGTGGCATTCACATTATCTCTGACATAGATCTAATATTCTACAAAGTTTAGCACCATGCAAAAATGGAATACATTTATTTCACGTTTTTGCTGCTTACAGAGTACGGAGATTAATGTGATTTTGCACTAAGACAATTTATTTCACATTTGAAAGAGGACCAACATTTTTTGGCTGGTCATTTATCTGTAACCGCCAAAATAAGGAAAAGGAATTCGCTTAATTTTGTGTCTAGTTTAGTACTCTGTCGAATTCGTGCCCATTCCGATTAATACAGTTACTTGTTTTGTACTGTCAATCCATGAAGCCAACACTACAGACTAATTGCCCCATGGCTGGGACATTCCACCTTAGCGTGACATAATTTATTGCCATTCCTTTCCTTTCATCCCATTATGAAAACCATTTTATAACTTAATACATAACTTTTTTGGACTACGTTGTCTACTCAAAGTTTAAACATCTAAATATCACAATGGGCATTTCCAGCCATAAATTATGACACGCAGGGAATAACTTCTTTTTCGGCCCACATGAAGTTAAGTTATTTACTTGTAAGTCATTTTTAGATCTTTGGTAAGTTTTCTAATGGTCACATTTAGATTGATAGGATTGCCGAAGAATGGTCTTGATTATTGATATGAACAGTTCACACTTTTAAGTTTGTTATAAATAAATTTTGTATGATTTGTTTAACCGCCCAGACCAATACCACGGTCATTTAAACACATCTAAACATACTAATCAGTTATTTGTTGTTCCTTCAGTCCACAGCAACGGTATCCTAATAATCAGCTAAAAATAATGCGTGTGCAGGGATGGAATTGGGGTGTTGTGGGATATTTGGGGGGTTGAGGTGGATGCCAGTAATCGTGAGTGATCAGGAAGACAAAAAATCATTAATTATTCAAAGTGCTTAAAAACGTCACGTGGACAAGTCAGTATTTCCCGGCCAACTTCAGTAAATGCACACTGTTTCAATTCGCCATTTTTAGATCGAGCCTGCAAGCGCTTTGACCTGTTGTGAGTATTGTGGGCTTTTAACCACGCCCCTCTCATGCCTGTCACTTTCATTCGTCCCTGGGCTTGCCTTTCAAAAATCACTTGATGTAATTGGTAAATGCTTTATGTTTGTCCCGCCTTGGGGCTGTTTTTGTCACGCCTTACAAACTGCTTCTGTTACATGGATTATTGCACAATTGCCTATATACTTCAGCATGGAAAACTATTTTTTTCTTTTGTCTCTACCCTTCAAGCTGCAGGGAGGCCATGCCGCTCACTGCGTGAACAGGCTCAACAGCGTGAACTCGAACTGCGGATATGGAGTACTGGTTACATTGTTCACAGTGACCTAATCAGAGGCATTTCTTGTGGCTCTCTCCTTAAAACACTAGAAATCGGTAAATGCTTTTAGTAAAACAGAAATCCTCAAAGCAAAAGCTGCTCTCTCGGCACAGTGGGAGACCCGATACTACAATATTCACTGTACTTGGGGAAGTTGTCCCATAATTCTTTGCAGGACATTACTTTCCCAAAACATTTTTGCTCATATAGCCTGTGGTAGGTTCTAGGACAATGGGATGACCTACAAAACGTTCTGACAACGTGCCCTTTCTGTCTACATTTTCTCTGGGTCCCCATATTAGGTTAGTGGGGACCCCAAAATAATAACCCCTCCCACCATGCAGTGCCTTTTAAAGCGCTCTAATGGCTGGAACTTTTGTTTTACAGTTGGGGATAGTTTATCTTTAAGGGCCTTGTTTGTAATATCATTGTTACAGACCTGCTACCCCTGAAAATGTGTAATGCACTTTGTCCTCCAGGGGCTAAATATATTTTTACACTTCATTATTAAATGGCAATTTTTTGTGTAGTTATACACTCTAGGGGCTAACCATATAGTTATATGAACATGCTTTTTCACCAATGCTATTTTCATTGTGGTGTCCTCTAGGGATTGTTCTAAGCATTACAGTTATATCAACTTACTAAAATATTTGTGGCTCGAAAACATGCCCCATAATGCTATACAGGGCATTATTTTCACAATTTTTTTTGCTCTTAACTCAGCCTGTGGTGGTCCTAGGACAAAGGGACCACCGTCAAAACATTGACCACAATATGCTATTTCTCTCTACTTCATCCCTGGGTCCCCACATTATGTTTGTAGGGACTCCAACATTATAACCCCTACCACCATTCATTATCATTTTAAGCTTTCTCATGGCTGGAACTTTTGTTTTATAGCTGGGAGAAGTTATGTTTTATGGGCCTTGTTTGTAATATCATTGTAATAGGCCTTCTAGCCTTGAAAACGTGTTATGCACTATGCTCCCTAGGGGCTAAATATATGGTTACCCCGCATTACTTTCTTCCATTCTTTTTTCACGTAGTTATGCTCTCTAAGGGCAGACTTTATGGTTACATTACCATGTTTTTTCCAAATGCTACTTTTATTGTAGTGTCCTCTAAGGGCTATTCTGAACATTGCAGTCAACATACTATAATATTCACGGCACAAAAACTTGCCACGTAATGCTTTGCAGGGCATTACTTTTACAAAACATTTTTGCTCATAACTCAGCCTGTGGTGCTCCTAGGACAATTGGAGCATCTTCAAAACACTCTTCCTCTCTGGGTCCCCACACTAGGGTAGTGGGGACCCCGAAATATTTAACCACTCCAACCATTCAGTGTCTTTTAAGCTTTCTCATGACTAGAACATTTGTTTTACTGCTAGGAGAAGTTTTGTTTTAAAGGCCTTTTTAGTAATATCATTGCAGTAGGCCTGATAGCCCTAAAAACGACATCTGGGGGCTAAGTATATGGTTACACTGTATTATTTTCTCCAGTTTTCTTCCATGGGATTATGCCCTCTAGGGGATAACAATATTGTAAAATGACCATGTTTCTTACAAATGATATTTTTGTTATGGTGCCCTCTGGGGGCTGTTTTGAGCATTACAATCTAATGCCAAACGTTTATTTCTGATAAAGGTTTATATGATAATTGTGCATGTTTTAATAATCCCTCCTTATCACAATTATGACTGTGATTTAGGCCAATTTAATATCCTTTTTACACTATGACAGTTTAAGCACTTGATATGTTTGGGTGACCCTTCTAGCTTGTTTCTCCTTTGTGGCTGTCTTGTGTCTTTTTTTGAGGAACTTTGTTAGCCATCCAGCAACTCTGATGGTGAGGTGGTGAAAGTGGTATTCTATTGGAATTAGCATTGCAGATTTAAATTAGGATGCTAAATGGCAACATTTTCTTTTTCTGCTGCAGATAGATGAAGAAGGTAAATGGAAGTGTTTTAGTTATATGCAGGGCCACTGGAATTAGGAGGGGGTTGGTGGCAGACTTTTGTTTGACATTATATAGGATCTCTCCCCAAGTGTCACAAGTGTATATGTTTCTTTAGTCATGTCAACTTTTATTGCTTATCTTTAGCTGTTTCTATGCCTATTATATAATGCTTTTTCAGCA
Organism: Pleurodeles waltl; assembly: GCF_031143425.1. NCBI lineage: Eukaryota > Metazoa > Chordata > Amphibia > Caudata > Salamandridae > Pleurodeles > Pleurodeles waltl. Next base: position 607,118,675 of record NC_090438.1, read on the forward strand.
GATGCCTTATATACTAGATTTTTCAGGGTGGAGTGAATGTTGCTTTCAACCTCATTGCTATCCTATGCTTTACAAGCAATAAGGGCATATCTAAGATTCTGCTCTTGCAATTATTTAGGTCTCGGTTCTAGACAGCACGCATGCACTATTTCGAGTCGAGACATGCTGTATTTACTGTTGTGGGCTTCATCCCGCCCATAGACTTGTCATTTGCTGGCTTCCAGGTTGCTTCATTATTCCTTCTCTCATTGGTCCAGGGTATGCATGCGTCATGTCTCATCCTGACTTTAGCCCTTCCCAAGTGCAGCAACCGAGGCCCATATTTATACTCTGTTTGCGCTGAATTAGCATCGTTTTTTTTACAGTAATTCATCGCAAACTTAACTACATATTTATATTTTGCCACTAGACATGTCTTGCACCAAAATATTGGAGTTAAAGTAATTTTTTGGATGCCTAAACCTACCTTGCGTCAATGAGATGCAAGGTAGGCATTCCCATCCAAAAAATGACTCTAAGGCCCTAGTGCCTTATTTATCCTCCTGTGCAAAAATGGTGCATGGGAGGGAGGCGGGCCTAAATAATGGCGCTAAGCCTGGTTAGCGCCGTTATTTAACGCCTGGGTCAAGGTAGGCTTTGGGGGACCTGTGAAGCCATTTCCATGGTCAAACACCATGTAAGGAGCCCACAGGTGCCCTCCCCAAGCCCCAGAAACACCCCCACCCAGACCAGAGGGACACCACAGGATGGGGGACCCCCATCCCAGGTAAGTATAGGTAAGTAGAGGTAAGTATTTTAATTTATTTTTTAAAGTGCCATTAGGGGCCCTGAAATGGGCCCCTCTATATGGCACAGGGTGCAAGGCCATGGCCATGGGACCCTTGTCCCCTGTGCTGGCCATTGGCTTGGTGGGCATGACTCCTGTCTTTCAGAAGACAGGAGTCATGTGGTATGGATGGTTTTGCGTCAAGAAATTATGCTAGGCCAGAAAGAGTCATCTTTTTTTACTCCAACCAGCCTAACGTCATTTTTTGGTGCAAAACTCCCTTCTAACATACCGCCAACCCCACCCAGCTAATGTCATTTTCCATGACGTTAGCTCACCGTTTGTGCTGGATTGCGCCATTCCATAAATTTGGCATCCGGCTGGCATCCTGGATTGGCACAAACCGGCGCTATACTTTTTGACGCAAAACTGCTTTTGTGCAGTTTTGCGTCAAAAAGTATAAATATGGGCCCAAGTACTTATAAACAGACGCAGTGGCCATGTTAGGGCATTCTTCTGGACTCCTTTTTTTTATTTCTATAAGAGTGCTTTTGACCACCATCTCAAACATTAGGTGCAAGTTTCCTTTATCACATGCCCTTCAACATAGTGTTTCTGGCCCCTTTGCGGCGCTAACATGGGACTTGTGTGTATTTGGTTCCATTGTGTTAGGAATACCCGTTTTACCACAACACTTGCTCCGCTGTCACTTAAGGGTACAGCCTGGTACGCGAGGCAGTGGGGGTGAAAGGATCAGGTTGGAGTGGCTTTGCATCTGAGTGGCAGGTACTGGAGATAGACTTGCACGCTTCAGTTCATAGCCACCTTTATCCATGCGAGCTGTCCATGTGATAGATGTTGTGTTGGAATGTTGTGTGTACATTTGTCCAGCACTGTCTCTGATGCCCATCACTGCCTCCCACTGCCGCTGCTGCAGTGTGTAGTTTAAGAGCGTGCAGCGTATTTGCCAACTGTCAGCTAAACATGGGGTAGAGCAATCTGGAGAAGGCAATCATCCCTCCCCTTCAAAGAGGCGGAATTACAGTCGGTGGGAGATGTGATGGCGCCTAATAACAGCTTGGCATAAGGACAGGCAAATGTGACAGACAGTTGGGTAGACTTATTTTTCACAAGTGGGTTAGCAGCGACTCAGGAATGTGTTGAATGTAAGCCAGAAATGTGGCGACTTGTCAATTTATCACTGGAAAAACCTATCTCACCACTGAGGGATGGCACTCCAGATGTCATTGCGGTGCTCTTCGCTCTCGCATTTGTGGCGGAGAGAAATTAAATATGTGCACGCTATCAGTGTCAATGCAGTGCTTCTTGTCAGATCCCAACAAATGTCTCCATGAACCATCCCATCAGGCATCATTTTTCCTTGAGGAGATAGTCAACCAGGCAGCGTG